>NC_064859.1:77921906-78229406 GCF_024139225.1 Suncus etruscus
AAAAAGTACTTGTTTAAATAAAGTATATTTTTTTTTTTGGTTTTTTTGGGCCACAACCCATATTGATTGCTCAGACAGGTTACTCCTGGCTATGTGCTTCAGAAATCAGCCCCATGGGCATTGGGGGGACCATATGGAGGCGCCGGGGGATTCGAACCGCGCGTGCGTCCGTTCCTAGGTAGTAGCTTACAAGGCAGACACCTTATCTCTAGCGCCACCTTCCCGGCCCCAAAATAAAGTAATATTTAACAATTTAAAAAACATTTCTGTACAGGATAATTTGGGAATAAAAACTTTCAGACTTATAAGAAAATTAATTTCTGTTATTCTAAGTCACTATTCTTTGAGTAATTTGTTAAAACTGCAATGGGAAATTAGTAAATTAAGTCATTGAGTTCATTTGAGTGAATGTAGAAAGAGCATATACTCTAGACCAAACAGTTATATTTTAGAATTTTACACTAATTTCTATATATTCTTTTTTAAATATATGAACTACTGTTTCATGTAAACAATACTATTCATCTCACAAAGCACTTGTGTTAGTATTAGAAGACATGAAATGGGGTACAATAAAACAATGAGCCACAATTTTTAAGATCTTTCCTTGAAGAGATGGAATATTTCTTTACTCTTTGAATTTGAGATATCTTGGGATGTCATCATCAGACCACTATAAATGCTATGTGATGCATGCTGCTTCTGTACTTACATCTTTGCATTATTTGAATAAGCTCATTTCATTGCCTTTTATGAACAAGCTCTCTCTTATCTGATAGAAGATGAGGTCACATGGAGAGAACCAAAGAGCAAGGAAAACAGTCAGCAGCAACTGTTAGACTTGCATGTGAGACTGAATTTTTCTTCCTAGACTCACTACAAATACATAAGGTAACCCAGGCAAGATCATCAAAACTTATATAGTCAGATTGGTGTTCCCAAAATAATCTTAGAGGGTTGGTGAAGCAGGGCCATAGACAAAACAATGATTCTGGGTGATAGATGTAGATTTGTGGCTTCTGCAGGGTGGGGAATGGACATACCCTCTCCTCCCAATATTGCCAGCTTTCTGCTGCATGGCCAATATACATAAGAATTTTCAAGGCTTAGTGTATATATATATAAATATATTCAGAAAAGAGTGACTCTATAGAGCTGGCAAGATTTGATCATCAGCCACCCAAATACTGTCATACCTGAAGTTTGGTCAGATTGTTGTCCTCAGAGGTAATTGTAGTGGGGCGGTGAGGTGGGACCATAGGCAAAATGGTGATTCTTGATGATGATGCAGCAGATATGGTTTTGGCAGAGCAGAAGCTTGGCTTGTTCTCTCTTCTCAAGATTGTCAACTTTCTGCTGCATGGCCAGTGTACCCATGTTTTTTTTAATATATTTTGTATTTAAGTAACATGATCATAGTTGGGTTACAGTCATAACAAGAACACCCCCCCTTCACCAGTGTAACATTACCCCCTCCCCCTTCCCATCCCCTGCCTGTATTCAAGATAAGCATTCTACTACATTTATTTGTTTTTAAGTTCAGTAAGTTGTATTTTTTTTATTAAAGGATAAGAGTAAAAAAATATAGTAAAGGTGTGATAGTGGCAATCACTGTTGTTTGCATAGATCCAGAAAAATGGGGAAAATGGAAAAAAAATCCTTGACCTGATTACAAAAAGGCCTAACCACAAAAGTGTATTGGCATAAGACCAACTCTGGGTTCCAGGCATACCAGTCCATCCAACTCGAGTCATTCCCAAGGTCCCGGTGAAACTTTTTCACACTTTAGCTGTTGTTGGTATCAGATTCTTTTTTGTTGTTTTTGCTTTATAAGATGCACCTGACCATAAGACACACATAAGTTTTTTTTATTTTCTTTAAACACCTTGATTACATACATGATTGTGTTTGGGTTTCAGTCTTGTAAAGACCACCACCCATCACCAGTGCAACATTCCCATCACCAATGTCCCAAATCTCCCTCCTCCCCACCCAACCCCCGCCTGTACTCTAGACAGGCTTTCCATTTTCTTCATTCATTTTTATTATTAGGACAGTTCAAAATGTAGTTATTTCTCTAACTAAACACATCACTCTTTGCGGTGAGCTTCCTGAGGTGAGCTGGAACTTCCAGCTCTTTTCTCTTTTGTGTTTGAAAATTATTATTGCAAGAATGTCTTTCATGTTTCTTAAAATCCATAGATGAGTGAGACCATTCTGCGTTTTTTCTCTCTCTCTCTCTCTGACTTATTTCACTCAGCATAATAGATTCTGTGTACATCCATGTATAGGAAAATTTCATGACTTCATCTCTCCTGACAGCTGCATAATATTCCATTGTGTATATGTACCACAGTTTCTTTAGCCATTCATCTGTTGAAGGGTATCATGGTTGTTTCCGAGTCTTGCCATGGTAAATAGTGCTGCAATGAATATAGGTGTAAGGAAGGGGTTTTTGTATTGTATTTTTGTGTTCCTAGGGTATATTCCTAGGAGTGGTATAGCTGGATCGTATGGGAGCTCAATTTCCAGTGTTCGGAGGAATCTCCATATCACTTTCCATAAAGGTTGAAATAGATGGCATTCCCACCTGCAGTGGATAAGATTTCCTTTCTCTCCATATCCCCGCATCAGATTCTTATATTAAAAGACTCTGGATTCTGTGCATTTCTTTCATCTATGTCAGGCTGATGTGGAGCATCCTCTAGTTTCAGCATACCATTAAATGCGGAGCGATCTGCTCTGCATGCAGACTGTTGCTGAGTTGTCTGGGTGTTGGGAGCACTCTTTGAAGTAAGTCAATGCCAAAACAGTGGTAGGTCTTCCCTGGTAGAGGCTTGGATCCTGGTAATGTTATAGACAATTGTGATTATTTCCATAGATGATATCCATTTTTGTTCAGGTGTGTGTGGGCGATGCCCATTCTTCTGAGGCCTGAGCCAAATCATTATGCCAATGTTCAGGGTAAAAGTCCTACCAAATTTGTGTTCCCATCTCTATTAGATAAGAACTTGTTTGCATATGTATTATTTTCCCATTTTAATGTGCCTATGCAAAAGAGAAGCAATGCCACAAGAAATTTTGGTGCATCTGGGGGCCAATGAATAAAGTCAATATTCTCCGTAACTTGGTACATACATGAAATCTATACAGAGATACTTTTCTACCAGTATTGCTTATAAAACAGATCTCAAAGGGGGGAAAATCAAACAATCAAATAACAAATCCAATAGGCAAAATTGTCACTATATGAAGGTAATCGAAAAGAGTTATAGATGTTAAGGAGTACATCTGAGATATACAAAGGAGATACACGTAACCCTTTTATTTTTTAAAAATAGTCAAGAGGGAGTGGGGTGTTTCTGAGACACCACTTTGGTCTGTGATTTGGACAAGCGAAGAGAGCATGGAGCCATGTCCTCCCCTTGTTGCCTGCTGAAGCTTCTGACTCCCCGAGAGGCGTTTGATTCCTAATTGCTGGAAGTTGAAAGTTCAGCAGTTCCTTCCCAGCCCCTTGAAGGAACAAGGAAGCCTGGAGTCTCTTTTAAATTGCACCTCACTGGAACCCACTTGCTGGGACCCTGAGCAGTTGTCCAGGAATAACCCTGGGGATGGGGAGGAAGGAGAGAGAAGGCTGTGGGGGGAAGCCGAGGCTGCATCTTCACCTTATCTTGGCCAAAAAGCCTACAGCATGGTACCTTGTCATGACGTGTTGCCTGCTGAAGCTTCAGACTGCACCAAAAAAAATTACTGTGAAAGATATGTAATCCACCTTGGCCAAAACAAAAATCTTTAGTACAGAAAAATGGTTAAATGTGGGGTAACAAGAGATGGGAGTGAGGGAGTAACGGAATAAAACGAGCACCTGGACGGCGTTCAGATAATGAGAAGCAAATGAAAAACAATAATATCCATATATTTCTCATAATGTTCCACACGGGGGTGCTAGCCCCCACGTGGTTTCACAATGGACAGGTTTAATAAGAAAAATACCCTGGTAAGTCCTAATGCCGGAACCTATTGTGCTGCTATTCCCACCTTGCTGACTTGCCCAGCCATGTGGCCAGACAAAGCCCTGGAGTACCGGAGGAAGGAGGTAGAGAGGTGCTGGGGTGACCCATGTCCTGCACCCCTTCCTAGGCCTGGTTACAGAGGACTTTACATGGCGGAGGGCTGCCAAACGCCATCCTGGCAGGACCTCCCAGCTTGGCTCCCAGGAAGAAAAGAGATCCTTCTGGAGCCAGAAGGCCCGAAATTCAGAGCCCCCATCCCTTTGGAGCTGGGAGGGAAATGGGGAAAGCCTAGGAAAACCAATAAACTCCTCCAAGGGACCCACCTCGCTGGCTTGCCCAGCCATGTGGCCAGGCAAAGCCCTGGAGTACCGGAGGAAGGAGGTAGAGGGGCGCTGGGGTGACCCATATCCCGCACACCTTTCAGTTTAATTTATATCTCTTTCAAGAAAAGAGTTAGTCTATGGAGCTGTTCCAGCACAAATATGTTAACTACCTTTTTACAATTCTTTTTTTTTTTTAATAATATCTTTATTTAAGCACCATGAAATCTTTGTAGAGTAAGGTCCAGAGAAGTTAGTTCTTTTCTGTGATGTAATAGAACTAGAAAGAAACAGACTTATGTGAAGCCTAGATACGTTTGGCAGAAAAATCATTCTTTATCCGAACTCAGCTGAAAATATTCTTAGCAGTCCCTGCAGACATCATTTTTCTCTTGTAAATGTATCCAACTAGTTTTTTTTTTTTATCAGTGATTGGAAAATATCCAAAGTATGATTTTCTATGAAATCTCGCTTAACACTCAGAATCTACTCATAACTGTTGCCAGGCAAACTGTCTTATGCTAAAATTGACTTTTTATAAGACATTAAAACAGTTTTTAAGAGTTTTATCCTTCAGCATGAATTATATTGTTACCTTTGCTCCTTTTTTTCCTTTTCTCTGAGAAAGTAAAAAATATCTTCTCTTTGAGAAAGTAAAAAATTTCTATTATCTTTAAATAGAAATTTTTTTTTCGTTTTTGTTTTTGGCCACACCCTGTGACACTTAGGGGTTACTCCTGGCTGTATGCTCAGAAATCGCTCCTGGCTTGGGGGACCATATGGGAAACTGGGGGATCGAACCATGGTCTGTTATAGGCTAGCACAGACAAGACAGACACCTTACCACTTGCACCACTGCTCAGGTCCCGAATAGAAATCTTCTTTGAAACTTTTTTTAAATCACCAGGAAATACTAAGTTGTTCATGATTGAGTTTTAGTTATACAATATCCAACAGCCATCCCTTTTCCAGTGCACATTTCCCACCACTGATGTCCGCAGTTTGCTCCTCCTCTCCCCCTTGGCCTCCCCTCAGATTTCCTCCTTGGTAGACACTTTTATCTTATTCTTCTTTCTTTTTTCTCTTTTAAATACTCAGGTGCTGTAAATTGTAATTAAATATTCCAAACCATGGGAGAAGGAAAGGCACATTTAGTTAAAAGATTTGGTTATCCCCAACTCTCAGTTGGAATGAAATACATTCAGAAAATAACAAAGAAAAAACCTCTTTCTTTCTTTCTTTCTTTCTCTTTCTTTCTTTCTTTCTTTCTTTCTTTCTTTCCTTTCTTTCTTTCTTTCTTTCTTTCTTTCTTTCTTTCTTTTCTTTCTTTCTTTCTTTCTTCTTTCTTTCTTTCTTTCTTTCTTTCTTTCTTTCTTTCTTTCTTTCTTTCTTTTTCTTTCTTTCTTTCTTTCTTTCTTTCTTTTTCTTTCTTTCTTCTTGTCTTCTCTCTTCTTTCTTCTTTTTCTTCCTTCTCCTCCTTCCTTCCTTCCCTTCCCTCCCTCCCTCCTTCCTTCCTTCCCTTCCCTCCCTCCTTCCTTCCCTTCCCTTCCCTCCCCTCCCTTCCTTCCTTCCCTTCCCTCCCCTCCCTTCCTTCCTTCCCTTCCCTCCTCCCCTCCCTCCCTTCTTCCTTCCACTTCCCTCCCTCCCTCCCTTCCTTCCTTCCCTTCCCTCCCTCCCTCCTTCCCTTCCCTCCCTCCCTCCCTCCTTCCCTTCCCTCCCTTCCCTCCCTCCCTCCTTCCTCCTTCCTCCCTCCCTCCCTCCCTCCCTCCTCCCTCCCTCCCTCCCTCCCTCCTCCCTCCCTTCCTTCCTTCCTTCCCTTCCTTCCTCCCTCCCTCCCTCCCTCCCTCCCTCCCTCCTTCCTTCCTTCCTTCCTTCCTTCCTTCCTTCCTTCCTTCCTTCCTTCCTTCCTTCCTTCCTTCCTTCCTTCCTTCCATTTGTTTTTGGGCCACACCCTGTTATGCTCAGCTGTTACTCCTGGCTATGCGCTCAGAAATCACTCCTGGCTTGGGGGACCATATAGGATGCTGGGAGATGAAACCTTGGTCCGTCCTAGGCTAGCACAGGCAAGGCAAACATCCTACCGCTTGCGTTACCACTCTGGCCCTCTTTGTTTTCTTTTACTTTCTTGTCTTGCATATCCTTTTTATTAGTTTAAATAAAGAGGAGTATATGAAAAAGAACTGAGGCTTAAATTTAGAAAATAAATAAAATTGTGTCTAAGAAAAAAGCTCATTACTTTTAAAGAAATAGCTGATACACCAAACTCATTTTTAATGATTTTTTATTTTTGAATAATTTATGATAACTTATAATTTTTATAATTTTTGCTTTATGTTAAAAGTACCACATATAAAATATAAAAAGTTTAAAAATAGGGGCCGGGAAGTTGGCGCTAGATGTAAGGTGTCTGCCTTGCATGCTAGTGTAGGATGGACCGCGGTTCGAGGGTGTGGCCCAAAAACAAACAAAAAAAAAGTTTTAAAATCATAATTATTTTTAAGTTTATCAAATAATATGACATTTATATGTTAGTTTATAAATGGCTGAGCAAATATAATGTAGAAAAGGGAGAATGCTTATGTCATCGATGACCCCAGAGGTTAGGGAAGAGAAGGACATGAAAAGAAGAAATTGAGCCAGGAAGAAAGAAGATGAAGAAGGAAAGTAATGGGTGAACAAGGGTTTTGGCTTCAATTATGCTGGTGATGTGGAGAGAGGTATAAGTATATATCCAAAGCATAGACTCAACAACACTGTAAATATGAGCTCTAAGTTGCAACCACTAAACTTTGGACTGTGAATCTCAAGGTGGCAAGAAGAGGGTGTGGAATGGGGGAATGATGGAGTGTGAGAATACTGGTGGTGGGAAGTGAGACTGGTGGTCTGACTTGTGGTGAGATGGATTGGTATTGAAATATTATCTCTCTAAAACTCAACTATCAATAACTTTGTAAAATGTGGCTATTTAATTAAATAAAATTTTAAGGGCCCGGAGAGATAGCACAGCAGCGTTTGCCTTGCAAGCAGCCAATCCAGGACCAAAAGTGGTTGGTTCCAATGCTGGTGTCCCATGTGGTCTCCCGTGCCTGCCAGGAGCTATTTCTGAGCAGACAGTCAGGAGTGACCCCTGAGCACTGTCAGGTGTGGCCCAAAAACAAAAAAAAAAGAAAAAAGAAAAAAAATTAAATTTGTAATTTTTAAACAAATAATAAAATAAATAAATGTGGGGCCAGAGCAGTGGCCCAGGGTCACGCAGGGGTCCTCAAACTTTTTAAACAGGGGCCAGTTCACTGTTCCTCAGACAATTGGAGGGTCTGACTATAGTAAAAACAAAACTTATGAACGAATTCTTATGCACACTGCATATATCTTATTTTGCAAGAAACAAAACAGATACAAATACAATATGTCGCCTGCGGGCCATAGTTGAGGACCACTGGAAGGCGTCTGTCTGCCTTGCACATGCCAGCCTAGGACGGATAGCGGTTTGATGCTCCAGCATCCCATATGGGTCCCAAGCCAGGAGCAATTTCTGAGTGCATAGCCAGGGGTAACCCCTGAGCATCACCAGGTTTGGCCCAACACCCAAAATAAATAAATAAATAAATAAATGTTATTCTAATATTTATGTGCAATCATTTATGTAGTAAAATATTTCTTTTAACATGCTTCAGACCTTTTTATTTTATCCTTGTGATAATTAATATTCTTTATATATATTGTTTTTTCTTTAAAATTTATATTGTTTACATTTAAAATTTTTAACATAATTTCCAAAATATATCATAAATACTTTATAATTTTCTTTAAAATTTGTTCCATATTATGGATGGTGTCTTTTCCCTCTGTTCAATTACATTAGAATTATATGGAAGAACTATGGGTTTTAATAGTGATTGAGGCAATTATTGGCATTTAGAAAGAGAGCTCAAGATTGTCAAAATATGGCAATCTTTTGGCAACCCTGTTGAAGCTCAGGGGTTACTCCTGGCTATGCGCTCAGAAATCACTCTTGGCTTACAGGGACGACATGAGATGCTGGGGGTCAAACTGTGGTCCATTCTAGGCTAGTGCTTGCAAGGCAGACACCTTACTTCTAGAGCCACCTCTCCAGCCTCAAAATTTGACAATCTTGTGTGATGTAGGAATAAAGAGAGACTCTCCAATCAATAGAAAATAATTGTCAGTCCAAAGGAAAACTCTACTATGTTTAGAGAGTAAGTATATGGCAAAGGAGTTGGGTACATGAAGTGAAATAAATAAAAGC
The DNA here is from genome assembly GCF_024139225.1 of Suncus etruscus. Classification (NCBI taxonomy): domain Eukaryota; kingdom Metazoa; phylum Chordata; class Mammalia; order Eulipotyphla; family Soricidae; genus Suncus; species Suncus etruscus. The sequence goes on from NC_064859.1 coordinate 77,930,507, forward strand.
ATCTTAAACAAAATGATAAGAAACTTAGAGTGGCACATCAGAAAAAAAAACTGGATGATTATCTCATACCATACACAAAATTTAACTCAAAATGGACTAAGGACCGTGATATTTGGCTATAAGTAATAAAATACATTGAGGTATACATAGAAATAACACTTCATGATACAAATCTGAGCTTTCTTCAATAATTTGACTTCATTCCAAAGACAAGTAAATGATACTAGATCAAGCTATAAAATTTTGCAAAGCCAAATAAACTCAGGTTATTATGAAAGGGCACCCTATGAACTGTAAAGATATTTTCATGTCATCATCTATTGAAAGATTTTTATCTTGGGGAGGACACACCTGGAGGTGCTCAGGAATTACTCTTGACTCTGTACTCAAGAATCACTCCTGACAGTGCTCAGAGGATTATAAGTGCATAGGGATCAAACTGGGTCAACTGTATGCAAGGCCACTATACTATAACTCAGGCCCCAACAATTTTTGAAACACTCTCAAGGCTCAATATACACACACACACCATACATTAAATTTAAATAAATTAAAATATGGAGAGGAAAAATGATGCAATTTCTGAGAGCATGGAGGTGGGGCGTTTGCCTTGCATGCAGAAGGATGGTGGTTCGAATTCCAGCATCCCATGTGGTCCCTTGAACCTGCCAGGAGTGATGATTTCTGATGATTTCTGAATGTAGAGTCAAGAGTAACCCCTGAGTGCTGCCGGGTGTGACCCAAGAAACAAAACAAAAACAAAAAAAAATTCAAACCATTTATTTTATAAAACTAATATGCAGTCTATGAAAAATTTACATGTATATGTCTATATGAAAAAATGAAAACTCTTCTTCAATATTTACTATATTATTAGCTATATTGGTAATGTATATAAACATTTTTGTTATCAAAATGTTAATATCAAATAAGACATGATAATCAGAATTTAATTTTTATAGGTATAGTACACACAATATTCCTCACATATATGAACTATATAATAGTGTATGCCTTGTAATGTGCCTTTTCCACATACTATTTTTTAGAATATCTATTGTTTTATTGTATATTTATTACATTTATTCACCATTTTAACCTGAAAAACTTCTATTAATTTAAAAAAATTTCATTTTTAAATTTTTCTAAAAAATTCTATTAATTTCTAAAATGTTGTTAATTTTTAATTTTTTAAGTTTATATGTATGTAAGATGTATAATTTATGTACTTTATTTTCAGTTGCAGTTAAGGCATTTATTTGTTATATCACAAGTACATTCTATCTTCTTTTTTTTTAATTCATTTAAACACCTTAATTACATACATGATTGTGTTTGGGTTTCAGTCATGTAAAGAACACCACCCATCACCAGTGCAACATTCCCATCACCAATGTCCCAAGTTTCCCTTCACCCCACGCGACCCCCGCCTGTACTCTAGACAGACTCTCCATTTTCCTCATACATTCTCGTTATTAGGACAGTTCAAAATGTAGTTATTTCCCTAACTAAACTCATCACTGTTTGTGGTGAGCTTCCTGAGTTGAGCTGGAACTTCCGGCTCTTATCTCTTTTGTGTCTGAAAATTATTATTACAAGGGTGTCTTTCAATTTTCTTAAAACCCATAGATGAGTGAGACCATTCTGCGTTTCTCTCTCTCTCTCTCTCTGACTTATTTCACTCAGCATAATAGATTCCGTGTACATCCATGTATAGGAAAATTTCATGACTTCATCTCTCCTGATAGCTGCATAATATTCCATTGTGTATATGTACCACAGTTTCTGTAGCCATTCGTCTGTTGAAGGGCATCTTGGTTGTTTCCAGAGTCTTGCTATGATAAATAGTGCTGCAATGAATATAGGTGTAAGGAAGGGGTTTTTGTATTGTAATTTTGTGTTCCTAGGGTATATTCCTAGGAGTGGTATAGCTGGATCGTATGGGAGCTCGATTTCCAGTTTTTGGAGGAATCTCCATATCGCTTTCCATAAAGGTTGAACTAGACAGCATTCCCACCAGCAGTGGATAAGAGTTCCTTTCTCTCCACATCCCCGCCAACACTGTTTATTCTCATTCTTTGTGATGTGTGCCATTCTCTGGGGTGTGAGGTGGTATCTCATCATTGTTTTGATTTGCATCTCCCTGATGATTAGTGATGTGGAACATTTTTTCATGTGTCTTTTGGCCATGTGTATTTCTTCTTTGTCAAAGTGTCTGTTCATTTCTTCTCCCCATTTTTTGATGGGGATAGATGTTTTTTTCTTGTAAAGTTCTGTCAGTGCCTTGTATATTTTGGAGATTAGCCCCTTATCTGATGGGTATTGGGTGAATAGTTTCTCCCACTCAGTGGGTGGCTCTTGTATCATGGGCACTATTTCCTTTGAGGTGCAGAAGCTTCTCAGCTTAATATATTCCCATCTGTTAATCTCTGCTTTCACTTGCTTGGAGAGTGCAGTTTCCTCCTTGAAGATGCCTGTAATGTCCTGGAGTGTTTTGCCTATGTGCTGTTCTATATATCTTATGGTTTTGGGGCTGATATCGAGGTCTTTAATCCATTTGGATTTTACCTTCGTACATGATGTTAGCTGGGGGTCTAAGTTCAATTTTTTGCAAGTGGCTATCCAATTGTGCCAACATCACTTGTTGAAGAGGCTTTCCCTGCTCAATTTAGGATTTCCTGCTCCTTTATCAAAAATTAGGTGGTTGTATATCTGGGGAACATTTTCTGAGTATTCAAGCCTATTCCACTGATCTGAGGACCTGTCCTTATTCCAATACCATGCTGTTTTGATAACTGTTGCTTTGTAGTACAGTTTAAAGTTGGGGAAAGTAATTCCTCCCATATTCTTTTTCCCAATGATTGCTTTAGCTATTCGAGGGTGTTTATTGTTCCTAATGAATTTCAAAAGTGTCTGATCCACTTCTTTGAAGAATGTCATGGGTATTTTTAGAGGGATGGCAATAAATCTGTATAATGCCTTGGGGAGTATTGACATTTTGATGATGTTAATCCTGCCAATCCATGAGCAGGGTATGCGTTTCCATTTCCGTGTGTCCTCTCTTATTTCTTGGAGCAGAGTTTTATAGTTTTCCTTGTATAGGTCCTTCACATATTTAGTCAAGTTGATTCCAAGATATTTGAGTTTGTGTGGCACTATTGTGAATGGGGTTGTTTTCTTAATGTCCATTTCATCCTTATTACTATTGATGTATAGAAAGGCCATTGATGTTTGTGTGTTAATTTTGTAGCCTGCCAACTTGCTATATGAGTCTATTGTTTCTAGAAGCTTTTTGATAGAGTCTTTAGGGTTTTCTAAGTAGAGTATCATGTCATCTGCAAACAGTGAGAGCTTGACTTCTTCCTTTCCTATCTGGATTCCCTTGATATCCTTTTCTTGCCTAATCGCTATAGCAAGTACTTCCAGTACTATGTTGAATAGGAGTGGTGAGAGAAGACAGCCTTGTCTTGTGCCAGAATTTAGAGGGAAGGCTTTTAGTTTTTCTCCATTGAGGATAATATTTGCCACTGGCTTGTGGTAGATGGCCTTCACTATATTGAGAAAGGTTCCCTCCATTCCCATCTTGCTGAGAGTTTTGATCAAGAATGGGTGTTGGACCTTCTCAAATGCTTTCTCTGCATCTATTGATATGATCATGTGGTTTTTATTTTTCTTGTTATTGATGTTGTGTATTATGTTGATAGATTTACGGATGTTAAACCAGCCTTGCATTCCTGGGATGAAACCTACTTGATCGTAGTGGATGATATTTTTAACGAGGCATTGAATCCTATTTGCCAGAATTTTGTTGAGGATCTTTGCATCTGCATTCATCAGTGATATTGGTCTGTGATTTTCTTTTTTGGTAGCATCTCTGTCTGGTTTAGGTATCAAGGTGATGTTGGCTTCATGAAAGCTATTTGGAAGTGTTTCTGTTTGTTCAATTTCATGAAAGGGTCTTGCCAAGATTGGCAGTAGTTCCTCTTGGAAAGTTTGATAGAATTCATTAGTGAATCCATCTGGACCTGGGCTTTTGTTTTTCGGCAGACATTTGATTACTGTTTTAATTTCATCAATGGTGATGGGGGTGTTTAGATATGCTACATCCTCTTCCTTCAACCGTGGAAGATTATAAGAGTCCAAGAATTTATCCATTTCTTCCAGGTTCTCATTTTTAGTGGCATAGAGTTTTTCAAATTAGTTTCTGATTACCCTTTGAATCTCTGTCATATCAGTAGTGATCTCTCCTTTTTCATTCCTGATACGAGTTATCAAGTTTCTCTCTCTTTCTTTGTTAGGTTTGCCAGTGGTCTATCAATCTTGTTTATTTTTTCAAAGAACCAACTTCTGCTTTCGTTGATCTTTCGGACTGTTCTTTGGGTTTCCACTTCGTTGATTTCTGCTCTCAGCTTTGTTATTTCCTTCTGTCTTCCTATTCTTGGGTCCTTTTGTTGAGCATTTTCTAGTTCTATTAGCTGTGTCATTAAGCTACTCAGGTAAGCTCCTTCTTCCTTCCTGATGTGTGCTTGCAAAGCTATAAATTTTCCTCTCAGTACTGCTTTTGCTGTGTCCCATAAGTTCTGAGAGTTTGTGTCCTTATTGTCATTTGTTTCCAGGAACCTTTTTATTTCCTCCTTGATTTCATCTCGGACCCACTTGTTATTGAGCATGAGGCTGTTTAACTTCCAGGTGTTAAAGTGTTTCTTCTGAGTCCCTTTGGAATTCACAAATAATTTCAGAGCCTTGTGGTCAGCGAAGGTAGTCTGCAAAATTTCTATCCTCTTGATCTTATGGAGGTATGTTTTATGTGCCAGCATGTAGTCTATCCTGGAGAATGTCCCATGTACATTGGAGAAGAATGTGTATCCAGGTTTCTGGGGATGGAGTGTCCTATATATATCCACTAGGCCTCTTTCTTCCATTTCTCTCCTCAGGTCTAGTATATTCTTGTTGGGTTTCAGTCTGGTTGACCTATCCAGTGTTGACAAAGCCGTATTAAGGTCCCCCACAATTATTGTGTTGTTGTTGATATTATTTTTCAGATTTGTCAACAGTTGTATTAAATATTTTGCTGACCCCTCATTCGGTGCATATATGTTTAGGAGAGTGAATTCTTCCTGCTCTACGTACCCCTTGATTAATATAAAATGTCCGTCTTTGTCCCTTAGAACCTTCCTGAGTATAAAGTTTGCATTATCTGATATTAGTATGGCCACTCCAGCTTTTTTATTGGTGTTGTTTGCTTGGATAGTTTTTCTCCAGCCTTTTATTTTGAGTCTATGTTTGTTCTGACTATTCAGGTGCATTTCTTGTAGGCAGCAGAAGGTTGGATTGAGTTTTTTGATCCATTTAGCCACTCTGTGTCTCTTAACTGGTGCATTTAGTCCATTGACCGTTGAGAGAAAGAATTGTCCTGGATTTAACGCCATCTTTATTTCAAAATTTGGTGTGTCTTTTGGGTAGTCTTGTCTTAGATTAGGTCTTTCAGTTTTTCTCTTAAGACTGGTTTTGTGTCTGTGAAGTTTCTGAGTTGTTTTTTGTCTGTGAAACCATGTATTCTTCCGTCAAAACGGAAAGTGAGTTTTGCTGGGTATAGTATTCTGGGTGAAGCATTCATTTCATTCAGTCTTGTCACAATATCCCACCACTGCTTTCTTGCATTGAGCTGTTTCTGGTGACAGGTCTGCTGTAAATCTCAGGGAAGCTTGCTTGAACGTGATTTCCCCTTTTGATCTTGCTGTTTTCAGAATTCTGTCTCTATCTGTGAGATTTTTCATTGTGACTAGAATGTGTCTTGGGGTGGTTTTTCTGGGGTCTCTTTTGGTTGGTACTCTTCGGGCATGCAGGATTTGATCACATATATTCTTTAGCTCTGGAAGTTTCTCTTTAATGATGTTCTTGACCGTTGATTCTTCCTGAAATTTTCTTCCTGGGTCTCTGGGGACTCCAATGATTCTTAAGTTGTTTCTCGTGATCTATATCAAGACTTCTATTTTCATCTGTTCCCATTCTTTGATGAATTTTTCCATTGTCTGCTCATTTGCTTTAAGTTTTTTGTCCAATCTCTCCTGCTGTATGGAATTGTTATGTATCTCATCTTCCACAGCACCAAGTCTATTCTCAGCTTCTGATACCCTGTCCCAGAGCTTATCCATTTTGTCATTCACTTCGTTTACTGACTTTTTCAGTCCTGTTAGTTGACATGTTATTTCAGTTTGGAGTTTTGTGATTTCTGTCTTCATATTTTCTTGGTTCTTATTAGTGTTCTGTTCAACTCGATCCATGGTTTCTTGGAGTCAGTTGAGCATCTTCCATATTGCTAGTGTAAAGTCCTTATCTGAGAGGTTGATTAGTCGGTTGGTCATTATCTGGTCCTCAGAATTGTCATCTTCATTCTCTATGTCTGATGCTGGCCTGCGTTGTTTCCCCATTGTCACACTTGTATTGTGGGTTTTTTCTACGTGTTGGGGTGGTATTCATTGTCTATATGATGCAGGCAGCACACTCCTCTGGATCCTCCCTTTCTGGATGGGCTGACTTGCCTCTAAGGGAGGGGAGTCCTCCGTGGATGAAGCCTCACACTGGGTCAAATCTTAGGCCCGAGCATGCAACAGAGAAGACAGTCCGGAGAGAAATGTTTGCTTCCGTGATATAGCGCCGTTCTTAATGTGATTTTTCCTTCTTGTTGCAATGGTGTTCTTTCCTTAGAAAGAGTGCACGGCCTCGTAGCGAAGCGGAGCGGCCGTGTTCCGCTGGACCCTCTTTTTGCCCCACTCGCAAGAGTTTCACGCAAGAGGACAGTAGACAGACATAGACAGGTCACACTCACAGTTTTTCACAGTTGTGCCCCACTGGGCCGGTGTACTTTCGTGGATTTTCCCCGCCTGGTGTCACACACAGGGAGCCGGCTTTTGCAAAGCCTTGCTGGTTTTCATGCTCTGTAGTCCCTCCCTGAAAATGGCGTCTGTGCGAGCGAGGTTTCTGGAGCCTCTTTTTTCCCCACTCGCAAGAGTTTCACGCAAGAGGACAGTAGACAGACATAGACAGGTCACACTCACAGTTTTTCACAGTTGGGCCCCACTGGGCCGGTGTACTTTCGCGGATTTCCCCACCTGGTGTCACACACAGGGAGCCGGCTTTTGCAAAGCCTTGCCGGTTTTCATGCTCTGTAGTCCCTCACATTGTATCTTCTATGTTGATAACCATGAATAGTGGAAACTAACAGCCAGTTTCTAGTCTACCCAACACTTGAGCTAGATTTCTATATTATACAGTTATTTCTGGAAAACAGATGTTCATCCTGGAATTACGTTTTTGTATCCTTCTTACCTATAAGCAAGATTATGTGATTTGTTTTGAACATTGAGACATTATGTAAGTTAATTAAAATCTTTTCACTTTCCCCTTCTTTGGCTAAATCAGTTCTTCTCAATTATTTTCTGTCATGCCCCTCTAGGAAGAAGAAAACATGTTTTGCGCCCCCTCCATGACTGTAAATAATATCTTTATGAAAAAAAATGGGGGAGGACAAATTTGGTGATCGGTATTCCCCTGATTCAATGTTAATATGTACCTAAAATACTACTGTGAAAGATATGTAAGCCAATATGATCAAAATAAAAATAAAATAAAACTAACCTGAAAAACAAAAATATATAAAATAATTTGAGCTGAATTTTTAATCAGAGGTGATGTCTGAATTAATGGCTACAAAGAGCACATTTTGTAATGCATAGCTTTTCAAGCGGCGTTTGAAGCAGGCCACAGCAACTCTCAGCTCCAGAGACATACCGACATAAACACGGGGCTTAGCTTGCTATGACAGTGTTTGCATAAGTCCAATACACCCCCCTTTATGGAGCCTCGTGCCTCCCCTGGGGGTTGCGCCCCACTATTTAAGAAGCCCTGGGCTAGATGCAGGGGGATTCAGAGTCTTCGAGAATGAGTCAATCTTGAAAAAAAATGTTTATATTTATAATCAAAGCAAGTATTCTTGCGTTCATTCTGGAAGACCTTTATTTTCTCAAATTTTATGTATTTACTCATGATTTTTTTTTTTTTTTTACCTCTTGACTGTATCTCATAGTACCACTTTTTTCATTGCTGTTTGTCTAAATAACTTTGTATGGCTTCTTTAAATCTGAGTCATCTTGTTGAATGGTGTATTCTATTTAGGAGTCTTTCCCATACATGCAACACTTTTTTCTTTTGGGCCACACTCAGCAGCCTTCAGGGGAAATTCCTGGCTCTGCACTCAGAATCACTCCTTGTAGCTCTGGGGACCATGTAGGATGCTGAGGCTCTAACCTGAGCTGCCTCAGTGCAAAGAAAATGCCCTACCTGCTGTGCTATGGCTCCGGCCCTCATTCAACACTTTTGATATATCACGACATAGCTTTCTGGCCTGGGAAGTTTGGTGATTTATCAGCTATAAAATTTATGTGGTTTTTTTTTTAATAGGTAAGTCTTTCCTTTTTCTTACGCTTTTTAGAATTCTATTACGACCTTTGGCTATTGTTATTTTAATTACATATTTATCTTAGTATTTGCATGTTTGGTTTTTTTTTTTTAATTTCATTGTTTTGAGGATCCGAGCCTTCTTTCCCTCAGATTGGAAAGTTCTCTACTATTATTTATTGAAATGTCAATTATTCTTCTTTTTCTCCCCTTCTTTTGGAACTCTTATGATAGGTGTATATAATATGCTATACTTGATGCTGCCATACAAACTTTGCACGTTTTCTTTATTTAAAAAAAAAATTTTTTTTTTTGGTTGTTGGGTCACACCCAACAGCGCTTAGGGATTACTCCTGGCTCTATGCTCAGAAATCGCTCCTGGCAGCCTCAGGAGACCATATAGGATTCTGGGATTCGAACCATTGTCCTTCTGTATGCAAGGTAAATGCCTTGCCTCCATGCTATCTCTCTGGCCCCCTATTTAAACATTTTTATCTTCTTTTTGTTTTCTTTCTTTCTTTATATTTCTTTGTTAAGTTATTAGGCCAGACTGTCTATACTCAAGACAACATTGGCTCTGCCCTCTGGGATCTATTTTGAGGGTACTCAGAGTATTATAAGAAGTGCTAGAGATCAAATCTGAGTTGACCTGTACAAGACAAACATTTTACCTACTGGATTATATTTTTGGCCCCTTTTCTTTCTATTGCTTTTTATATATTTCCTCCATTTATTCATTTAGTTCACTAATTTTATCCACAATTCTGCTAATAAACAACTCTAGTGTGGGTTTTAGTTCAACAGTTTGTTCTTCTGTTTATTTATAGGTATTTATGTTTCTCTCCTGCTTTCAATTTTTTCCATTATTATTAATATTATCTTTTCTTTTATTTCCTTATTTCAGGGAAGGTGAATATCCTTAGAGTTATATGTTTGAAGTTTTTACTGGAAATTTAGAATGTTCTGTGCCCTTTAAAATCTTTTAACTTCATTTACCAATATAGGTAAATTTAATCATTAAAACAATTTACTCATTTAAGCAGTCATTTTCCCCTTTTATTCATTATCATTATATGAGGGCTAAAAATGAGATCTGTATTTGGGCTAACCTAAGCACCGACAGCAGGAATTTACAATTTAATTCCAGGCAGTGACTATGGTTCTGAATGTGTATGGATTCAGATAAAAACTTGGCATTTGATGATATGAGTGACCTATAGCAGCAGCTACAGTAGCAAGGTTTAGCGATCCTGAAATATGGCAAGATTCAGTTTTTATTTATGGTGGTAGCCATGATATCAAAAATCCAAAAGCTAGAGCAGGTGATGGATAGGCATAAGTGATTAGATCCACAGGAACTCTACAGCACAAGGCGCATAGAATTGAATTATGTAGATTTCAGTGGATTTTTGTTGTCTAACTCCTGGATCAAATATTAGTGACAAAGTAAAACATACCTGAAGAATGTACTATATTAGACTTTTATATTTTTAAAGGCCATTGCTCAATTTTATAGATTTTTGGCTACTGCCAATTATTCAGGCTCATCCTCAGCTTTCCAATGCCAAAGTCAAAGTTTTTCCACAAACATAAAGAGTCTCAATGATGCATTACATCCTGAGTTAAATTACAAACACCTATGGAAGATGAAAATAAAACTAAATATCCTTTCAAAATTTAATTTCATAATTGGATATAATAACAATTGGATCAACTTGAAGAACATAGAATTTTAAATTCATATAATTTTTCAAGATATAACTGGAAGAAAAATTCAAAATTTGAGTGAACCAAGTACTAGCTAGAACATTGAAAGAATAACCAAAAATTTCCCCTAAGGAAAAAAAAGATATTTTTTTACTGCTAAAGTCAGGTTTATTTAGATACTAATAAAGTTAGTATTTACAAAATCTTCAAATATGTCCTTCCTTTCTCATTATCTTATAAAATATAATTAAATGATCATTCTTATAATTAATGATTGATTAGTTAATATAATTAATGATAATGACCACTTTTATGGTCAATATTACTCTGATACCAGAATCTGAAAGAATATTACTAAAAAAGAAAATTATTGAACAATTCTCTGATAATAATGGCAAAAAACTCTTACTGATCTGAATTAAAAAGTACATTTACAGATTTGTAAATCATAATTTATTTAAATGTATTTCAGGGAAATGAAATGGTTCAGCATATGCAAATAAATTAATGTAATACATTCCATCAACAAAAGATAAGGCATATGATTATATGAATAAATGAAGGTCAATCTTTTAAAATATTCAACCACTGTTTATGACAAAGACATCAACAGAAGAAGTTGGTAGGAAGAAATTTACACTATATTGGTAAGTGTGCAACAAAAATCATACTCAGTAGTATAAAACACAGTGTTCCCTATAAGTTCAGATAGAAGACAAGGATGTTTGTTTTCACCAATAACATTTAGAATAGTATTAGAATTCAGAGACAGAAAATTTGTAGATGAGTAAATTAAAGGAATTCATGATGGTATGCATAGAGAACCCAAAAATCTATCAAAAATGCTGTTAGAAACAATTGAACTATGCAATAATTTGCATGCTAAAAACCAGTGAGTAAAAATATACTTTAATTCCAAATTATGAATTAGAAGACAAATAAAAATTTAAATTGCATTTTAAGTGTGTTCAAAAAGAAGTACTTAGAAATCAACTTAACAAATAAACAAAAGAGTTACATATTGAAAAGTAGGTAAGGCACATACATGCTTTGCATGCAGATGACCCAAATTGGATCCTTATCACCTGAACCTAATCAGAAATAATTTCTGACTGCAGAGCCAGGTGTAAGATCTTAGTACAATTGAATGTGGCCCAAAACCAAAAAAAACAAACAAACATTGTAAGTCAATATTTTAACAAATTGCAGAAAAACATTAGTCATCTTACCAACAACTTTATACAGATTCAAATAAATTTCTATTGAAATTTCAAAGCCGTTCTTCAAGAAGCACTAAATAGAAACTTTGGAATAGAAAAAGAAATACAATGAAAAAAGAAGATAGAAGTATCTTGGTATTTCACTTTTAGCCCAAATCTAATGCTTTAAATATTAAAACTAAGGTACTGGAATATGAATAGACACTTGAACCTATAGAATGAAATTGAGTACTCAATAATGAGTTCTAATATACAGTCAGTTAATTTATGACAAAGTAACCAAAACAAAGAGAAAGCAAATACTTTTCAGCAAAAGGTATTTGTAAAACTGGGTACCAATGTTCAAGAAAATGCTGCTCACAAAATTTAATTAAAAATTGATTAAAAATTCACACTTATAACATGCATCAAAAATAAACCAAAGACTTAATAACACTGGCTTCAAATGTATCTATAGTTATTTTATTCCTTAGCAAGAAAAACATGGGAAACGATAAGCAAGTAGAGTTGCATTAATATATGAAACATCTACACTACAAAAATTTACACTAAAATAAAAGACATCCTATAAATTAGAAAAAAATATCCACACAGCTATTGACAAAGCCCTTAAAATCCCAGATAATCTCAGAAAGCTTAACAACAATAAAACAAACAAATAAACAGGTTCATTTAAGTTTTACTGATGCTCAACAGGCACTTGAGAAAATCATTATTTTTCACTAATTAATCTTGAAAAATATATTAAAATAACAGCGAGATGTCAACTCATATCAATGAGAATGATTTTATTAAGGACAAAAAATAGTGTTAATGGGGAAACACAGGAATAACAAGTCTTCATTTATTGTTGCTGAGAATAAAAACTTATAGAGACACTGAACTAAATCCTTAGAGATTTAAAAAAAATAGAACTACCATAGGATCTAGAAATTCCACAACTAGGTATAGATCCAAGAAAATAAATACACTTATCAGAAAAATGTGTATGTACTTCTATGTTTAATGTATTTCAATATTATTTCAATAGCTAAAATCTGTAGATGACTTAAATGCCCAATAGCAGATGAGAGAAGGGTAGATAAAGAAGTTTTAAATCTACATTAAAGATAGAGCGAATATACACACACAAACTATTGCATTTTCTTACTACATGAATGTGACAGGAAGGTGTCATCAAAAGAGAAGAAATCAAAATGATATTTATTCCAATATTATACACATTGTGTATTACCCAGATACAGCTCAAAACTAAAATCTATAATCGGTATTATGCTTACAAAATAAATTAGAATGAGAAATATACCATATATTTTATAAGTGTATATATAAATATATGGTATATATATAATATATATGGTATATATAAATATATATATTTATATATAAATATACCATATATTATAATATATTATAAATAATATATTATATATAAATATACCATATATATTATAAGTGTTTTGCAAAGAAATTTAACTGAAAATCTAAATGACACCAAATACATTTTTTGACTAAAGGCTTTTGTGAAGTTAAATAAAGTTTTATTTATTTATGGGCTATTAAAAAGATACTATGGTATTAATATTCAAATATAATGAAGAAGGGGTGGGGCAGTGACACAGGCAGTAGGGCATTTGTTTTGCCCATGCTAACCTAGGACAGACCTCGGTTTGATCCCCTGGCATACCATATCGTCTTCCAAGCCAGGGGCGATTTCTGAGTGCATATCAAGGAGTAACCCCTGACTTTCACCGGGTGTGGCCCAAAAAATCAAAAACTAAAAGTAAATAAAATGGAGAAGAGGTCAGGAGAACAATCTTTGGTAGTAAGCTGTCAAAAATAGTGGGAGAGTACAATTAGGGCAAGGAAAGCACCACTATGACAATGATAGATGGAAATGATCACTCTGGATAAGAACTAGCTGCTGAAAAGTAAGAAAGCAATATGAATGACACTCTCCAGTAAGATTATTGTGAACTACAGTGTCTAAAAGGAAAAAAAAAGAAAGGGTGAAAGAGAGAGAAAGAAAGAGAAGAGAAATGTCTGCTACAGAAGCAGGCAGAGGAGAGATCATAGGGAAGGATGGATAAAAACAGGGGAAAGGATTATGGGAAATGTGCACTGATGAAGGTTTTGATTAAACTATCATGAACAACTTTGAAACTCTATCTCATGGTGATTCAACTAAAATATTTATTTAAAAAAAGTGCTTGCTTGTTTTCCATTGTTTTCCATTCCAGCCGATATATTTACCTGTCAGAAAATTTCTTATATCAACTAGTAAACTCTTAGACCTCAATTTTATTTAAGCATGGTAAAATATAATTAGAGTTATAAAAATGAGGCTTCTAATCCATACATTTCTGGATCATTTTCCCTTTTTATTCACTTTTCTTGTATTGTCTATGTACCACTTGAAACTACATATGTATTACTTTCTTGCTGAACTAAATATGAATTATCAGGGACCCTATTGAATAGCTTGCTTCATCTAATCATCAAAAAAGTGTTTATTTCTTGATATAAAATTGTAGGTATTGTGACTATGAGTTCTGTTTTACCAAAACTGGAAAGTTTGCAGATTAACTCAATACGGGTTTAGGAAAAGTTCATAGTTCCAATCCTATTTGAATTTGCTGCATGAATTCCCAGAGGGGTTTTTAGGACTTTGCATTTTTACCCTTGATAAAAGTGTTGGCATTTGTTTAAACATCTTGTAAAAGTCATGAATATGAAACATGCAGCTAATGCCATTTGATGCGTCAGCCATTCAATGTTTAATTCAGAACATGGCCCACAGACCCAAAGCACTTGTGACAAGACCTTTCCAAAAAACACCAGGCTTCAATAGGCAAAATTAGGCAATTATTTTTTCCACAGATTACTTTGTTTTCTGTACTTCCCAGATTATTCAGTCATTATTCAAGAAATAGAGACTTGACTCAAATTTGTAGATCCTGCATATTTGATTCAAACTCTAAAATATTCTACGTTAATAGCATTTTTCTGTTCACCATGAAGATAGTTGCATTTATTCATAATAATTACATGAAATAAATGATCTCATTTCATGTTAAGAATTTCTACAGTAATGATGGTCATTTTCTTCTCATCTTAGTTTACAATGGTTCATTGTTCTTTATTTTTATTTGATTTTGTGGCCACACCCAGCTGTGCTCAGGGTTTACTCTTGGGTTTGTTCTCAGGGATCACTCCCTTGATATGCTCAGAAACAATGAGGCTGCTAGGAATCTAATCCAGTTCTTTTCTTTTCTTTCTTTTGTTTTTGTTTTTGACTATATTTGGTTATGCTCAGGTTACTCCTGGATCTGCTCTCAGTAATTGCTCCTGGCAGACTCTGGTGACCATGAGATGCTGCGGATAAAACCTAGCACTGTCGTAGGTCGGCGTGTGCAAGGCAAACACCCTACCTTTGTGCTATCACTCTGGCCCCAGTTCAGTTTTGATGATTGCAAAGCAACAGCATTAACAGTTATGATATTTCAGAAGACCTTACAATGATATACTGTTGCCTACAAAATGGTTCTAAAATATTTAGGCTCAAGAATTTTGTACATATTTGTCTTACTATCCATCAAATTTGTAGATAGAAATTTATAATATGTAGATGTCTTACAACATAGTAAAAAGTTCTTTGAGATTGTATGGTAAAAATTCATCTGTTCTTTATCTTTATTAACTCTTTCTACCTCTCAATTTCTTTCCATCTCTTCTCCCCTTTTGTTGCTTGGCCATTATTTCACATCAGCAGTACCACATTCTACTGTTCTGGTCTTAATCCAATAAGTACTTTAATGCTTATGTGCATCCTCATCTAGTGAACAGGTGAAAGTATTCGTCCCATAATTCATCTCTTTCATTTTTCTTCTTTTTAAAAAATTTTATGTTAGTCACTAGGATTTACAATGCAGCTAATGATTAGGGTTTTGTCAATACAATGTTCTAACACCACCCTATTTGAGAGTACCTGCTGCCCTCCACTATTGTCTCAGAGCATGCTTGTGTGTATTCACACACACATGTACACACACTGAACATGATCCCCCTACATCTCATCCCTGACATAGTAAATTCAGTTTTATAAACTAGTTCTCCAGTTCTGTTGCTTTGGGACATTTTTAATTCCTTTATAATATTCCTTTAAATCTGTTTGTTGTTGTTGTTTTTTGTTTGTTTTTTTTGGGGGGCCAACCTGATGACGCTCAGGGCTTACTGCTGGCTATGCTCTCAGAAATTGTTCCTGGCTTGGGGGCCGATCTGGGACACCAAGGATCGAACTGAAGTTCGTCCTGGGTCAGCCGTGTGCAAGGCAAATGCTCTACTGCTGTGCTATTGATCCGGCCCTAAATCTGTTTTCTTAAAATATTTGCTGTTGTGTATTCCACTTTAAAATTGTTCATATCCTTACTTGGGCTGTGCAATATCTTTCTTGTCTATCTCATATTTTCTAAATAAAACTGTTTCATTTCACAAAGTATTGCTGGGATTATGTGCGCTCTGTGAAATTGATATTTACAGGTATAATTTCTTGCTACTTTTTGTGTATTCCTACATCTTGACCCTCTAACTGTATTATGCCTCCATCACTTTATAATGTTAAGTCTGACTCTTTTTGGACATATTCCAACTTCTAACAGTACTTTTTGCTCAGATATCTAACATGAAGTTTGATGGCAATAAAGGTACTCAACATATGTTTTTAAATGGATAAGAAATGCATTTAAAAATATCTCTCCCTTACTTTTAATGACAGGAAAGACTAATCTTAAATTTGAACAACTGAAATAACTGACCTCAATATCAAAAGCAAAACATCAACATGCTTTCCCACAGAAGAGTGATGGCTGACCTAATAATTTAGTCAGTTTATTTAAGATTAAATCAAATGCTGGGTCAATCAGAGAATACAAAAATAGAGCTTAGACTAGATTTTAAACAGTGGCCAATAAAATTATATAGTGATAAATGAATAGAAATTTCAACAGTATTTTATAACTTGGAAACATTGTTAGAGGAAAAATGGTTTGATAAACAAAGATGGAGGTTCAAAGAAGAGATGAGATAGTTATTCTTTTTCGAGTGCTGACATAGACAACTTGCATATATTCTTCTTAGATATGCCCATTTAACTGTCCATAAAATGTCAGGTGATAAAAAGAATATAATGACCAGTAAGATTACTTTACTTGTGAATTTGATTTCTTATCATCAATCTGCTCCATTTTGCTACCTAGTGGATTAAGTAGGATAAAATAGGAAGCTTCATGTATACCAGATGGTAAATAGGAATTGATTCTATTGTTTACACTTTTTCGAGTCAGTATTTGTATCTTCCATAAAAATATGACCTTCATAAATATAGGAACTAAATCTTACATTTTTAATTAATTCATTGTCCAGAATTTTTGTTCTTTTCATCTGTTGGTTTTGTTTTTTGTATTTTTCTTGTTTGCTTTGTTGTTTTTTGTTTATTGTTTTGTTTTGTTACCTTTGTCTTCTTATTTTCCTTCCCTCTTCTAAATTGATATCTATAACACCTAGAAGGACACCTTCTAGTTTTCTTTCTTTCTTTCTTTCTTTCTTTCTTTCTTTCTTTCTTTCTTTCTTTCTTTCTTTCTTTCTTTCTTTCTTTCTTTCTTTCTTTCTTTCTTTCTTTCTTTCTTTCTTTCTTTCTTTCTTTCTTTCTTCTTTCTTTCTTTCTTTCTTTCTTTTTTCTTTCTTTCTTTCTTTCTTTCTTTCTTTCTTTCTTTCTTTCTTTCTTTCTTTCTTTCTTTCTTTCTTTCTTTTTTCTTTCTTTCTTCTTTCTTTCTTTCTTTCTTTCTTTCTTTCTTTTCTTTCTTTCTTCTTTCTTTCTTTCTTTCTTTCTTTCTTTCTTTCTTTCTTTTTCCTTTTCCTTTTTCTATATCTCCAACAGGATCATATTGATTGAATCATTTTGTTCAGCCTCATAAATTGAAGAGGTAAAATGAATGGTACCAGGTCCAGACACTCGCATGAACATTTAGTGGAAATAAAATATGCTCAGACATGAACATCAAACCCAAAGTCAATGACAACAAAATCTATACCTAATCCACAGCAAGCTGTACATGTGGGAACCAGTTACAGTAGTTATTCTGGGGGTAAAGGAGGGAGATAATGGGATACATACTGGGAACAGGGGTGGAGGAAGGACATCACTGGTGGTGGGAATGTCCCTGATTTATTGTCACTATGTACCTTAAATGTTACTGTGATATATTTGTAATTCACTTCAACCACAATAAAAATTAAAAAAAGAAACATAATATGCCACATTACACTGACAATATATCTTATGTTTATGAACCCTTAATAAAATAGGCAACAATATTTTAAAAATAATTTGTTTTTAATATATAATATTTAACAAAGGATTCTTTACTATGATGGCTCCAAGAGAACAGGCATGACAATATTAAAATACTAAACCAAGTTTTATTGATGCCTTAAAAGACAGGCATCTTCTTCCTATACAGAAAAGCCATTGGCTACATGTTTGGCATTAGTATGCAATATCAGAGGATATGTGAACTAATCCTTATGATATCATGCAGAAAATATTTGTTACAGTAATTGGGAAAATGAAATTCTGGTTCTTGTTATTGCATTCTTCTTCAACTATCATTTTAGGTAAAAGAAAGATATTTTTCAATGACAAAACCTTTCATATATTCATCAAACATGTTATTCTCTTACTTCATTGTGCATGCTAAACAGCTTTAACTTTAATACATGGGATAGAACTTCTTTGAATTCCAAACACAAATACAGAAGCACACTTATTAGTTTAGTTGAAACATCTGTTTTCAACTTCCTGACAGGAAAAAGAGAGTTTGCCAATGTATATACATATTTGAAACTGGATTTATATTGCACACATGGATGCAATATGCACTTGAAAAAATTTTCCAAGTGGTCTAATATCCCATTTGGCCAGAGAAATAAGATGGTGGAGTCAAATGATATTAGAAAATTAATAAGTAGTATAGTCCTCTACT
Source organism: Suncus etruscus (assembly GCF_024139225.1). Classification (NCBI taxonomy): domain Eukaryota; kingdom Metazoa; phylum Chordata; class Mammalia; order Eulipotyphla; family Soricidae; genus Suncus; species Suncus etruscus. The sequence goes on from NC_064859.1 coordinate 77,948,931, forward strand.
AGGAATTTTAGATTCTTTTTCTTTTATTTTTATATTCTTTTATTTTATATTATTATTTATATTATTATATTTTATATTCTTTTATTTTTAATAACATTTACAAAACTGTACACGCTTTATAAATGTAGATTAATTCCTATCCAAATGCATGTTACCATGCATGCCTACCATTAAAACTAATAAATACCCTCACCACAATACAGTTAACCCTTTTCACCCTTTTATCCCACTTCCTCCAACCCCTTTAATTGAGTTATGTGGTCAGAATAAAAGGTTTTCTTTTTATTTTGTTTTGTCATTCTTTTTATTTGTTTATTTTCTGTGTATGTATGAAATTATGTGGTAATATTTTTTTCTGGCTTAATTTACTTAGCTTAATTTCACAACTTATACATTTATAAAATGACAAATTTTTATCATCTTTTCACAGGATTAGTATTTTAATATGCATTATAAGAAATATTTTATACAATCATTTATTGTGTGGATGTAGGTTTTATTCCTTATCTTAGCTGTTATATAATGATGTAAATACATCTACATAGTGAGTAGTGGTTTTTATATTTTTCAGAAAATAGCAAAGGGTAAGATTGTTCTTATGATCAAAAGACATATCTATTTATTAGTTTTTTAAGGAAACATAATGTTCTCTTTATATAGGTTGTAAGGGTTTACATCCCATCAACAATTGGGTGTGATGTTTACTTGTGTTTAATGTGTCTCATTGATGATTTCCATCACTTAGAGAGTAAGAAAATTGTCTAGAGATCATGCAATTTGCTACCATATTGGTGAAACTGAATGGTATCATGATGAGTGAATCCAGGCCAAAAAAAAAAAAGACAGATACAGAATGATATTTCTCATATATGGAGTAAAAATAAACATTATCAATGAATAATTAATTTTATATTAAGTATAAATATCAATTATGTAATGTAGTTTACATGGCATTGAAATTGAGGTTGTGGGGGGGTGGTTATAAGATTGAATGGGAAGTGGAGTGGAGAAATCTTTAAAACTACCAAGGATAGATGGAAAAGGTCACTATGGTGGTAGGTCTGGTGTTCCGATGCACGCATGAAACTCTACTGTTGATGGTATTATCAAACCATAAATCACAGTGACTAAAATGTAAAATAAAGATGTACATTTAATTAAAATTTAAAAAAGTAAAAGTCTAGTTGGTATGTGGAATATGTTTTAATATAGTATTTTAGAATTTGTCAATTTGTGGACCAGTTTTTTCTCTTACTCTGGATAAGGCACTTCATCATTTTGTCATTCCAACTCAGTTCTTTCAGTTACAAAATGAAAATCACTGACTGGAAACCACTCAGTGTTTCTGAGCTTCAGATTTCCTGAAATAAAAGTGAGTTAATAAGTTCACTAGGAATATCTCTAAAAGGATGAGGATGCAACCTGCAATTTCTAGAAAATGTCCTAATTATCTTGACAAATACTAAATTAAAACACACTCCATATACCAGGTACATGGAGTATGACTTATGTAACAAAACTTTGGGAAGCAGTTACATTTTCTTTTAGGCTTTAGTGTCAGGCAGGAGTCTAAAAGAAAGTATAACTGTTTCCAGAAAGTTTTGTTACATAAATCATACTCCATTAGAGTGAGAATTATGATGGAGGGGATCCAGCATATATCACTGAGAATTCCTTCAACAAAGGATGGGTGACATTAGCAGATATTAAGTTCTAATTACTAATAATTTGGTTCTGAAAACAAATTGAATAAAACTTTAAACCAATGTTCTAATTATTTTAGTTTATATTTTTTGTATTTTCTAATGTTCCTTAAATTTGTGTAAAAAGTATATCAAATACTCAAGAGACTTACAGAAGCCTTTATTGAATTCTCACATTTCTTTTGTATAATAATAGCTTTTTAGAGTCTCAATGCCACCAAACTTGTAGGTTTTTCCTGTAACTATAGTTTAAATATTTCTGGCATTTTCAATGAGACCTGGCAGATTTCACTAAACAACCTTACTCAAAATGAAATTTTAATTGACATTGAGAAATGTTGCCCATTGCCAATTTCCTTCTTATAAAGAAATATAGGTCAGGTCACAGTTCCTTATTTTTATGACCACAGGTGAAATTCTCCATGCCTAAGAGTATAGGCTGTGTACACAGAACTATCACTCATATTCCAGATGGTTTGAAAATTTATTTTCTTTCATGTCTTGCTTTTATTACAACACTGGTCACACCTTGTTTTCATATCAGAATATTTCCAGAGACAGAAGCTCAGCCTCTTGATGCAAATAAAATATTCACACCTGGAGATTTAGCTTTTAGCATAGAATTTACTAAATAGTAAATAGATTTTTATGGACAAATAATTATCAAAAATTATTTCAATTTTTATCAAATACCACTGACATTCATCAGTCAAAATATTTTTGAGATAATTTTAAAAATCTGAGCTAAAATATAGTATATATTTAAGGTACGTAGCTTTTGTCATCTCTCCAATGATTCCTTCCTCCTACTATTCATATATTCGTAAAATTGACTCCAACGCGTATGGTCCAAAGATATTACTTTATTTGAAAAAAGAAAGTATGGCAAAGATAGAGGATGATGCATTGTGACTAGATTACAAAATATGATTATTTTTACACTTGACAATCTTAGATAGAGAAGGACACTTGGCCCTAATAAGTTTCTATAGCCAGGACATAATCAAGGTCTTTAGATTTACCTTACTGAAATAACAGAATCCTGACAATGACCATGGATCTTCGAAGTAGATTCTGCCCCAGTTTATTCTTGATATCATGTGGTCCTGGTCAAATCTTGAGAACAACATTGTGAGAGAATCTAACTCCATGGACCTAGCTCAGCTATTCCTCAACTTGTTACTGCAAAGAAGATAATAAATATTATTTTAATCTATCACCAATTAAATCAATCAATCAATAATATATAACTAATTGAATATTTATTTATTTTTCATAGAATTAAATATAAAATACATGAGAAAAATATTGCCAAGATATATTTTGATTTTACTTTGACATACTCATCATGAAATCCTGATTTAATAATGTTTATAGCAAGTTGTTGTTTAGAAAAAAATTTCAAATTGCTTGTGAGGTTGTGTAAATTCAATCTTCATCAATAATGGTCTATTAGAATCTTTGCAAATCTAAATCTGGTTCACGCTATTTGTGTGTGTGTGTGTATGTGTGTGTGTGTTGTGTGTTATGTGTGTGTGTAGTCAGGAGAAATTTGTTTTAGTCAGATTTTATTCCTAGTTCTGCACTCAGAGTTACTCATGGTAGGTGCTCAGGATCTATTTGGGATGCTTCAGAGAGAATCTGGTTGGCCACATGAAAAGCAAGATCTCTACCAGCTCTGCCTCTCCAGTCCTACGATTGTTTCATTTTAAGATTCTTATCTTTCAATGTTCTATGTGTGAACCATAGGAGAACAAGACATCTTGAGTCATAAGTCAGAAGTGCCAAAAATGAAGAATATTAGTACAGTTTTTGTGTTTATAGTGCAAGTGTTCTATAAACTGATGGTGATTAACATAAAATAAAAACAAAATAAAAGCATAAATAAATGAAAATACAATTATAGTTGGCAAATTGTGGTCAGTGCTTTCTCACCTATGATTCTTCTCTTTATGAAATCAAGTTTAACTTTGTTCTTTAACTTTTGTTTTATCACCTACATTTTTATTGGCTAGGAATCCATTCATGGCTGGGGCCAGAGAGGTGATGCAAGCGGTAAGGCATCTGACTTGCATGCACTAACATAAGATGGACTGCGGTTTGATCCACCTGCATCCCATATGAACCCCCAAGCACGGAGCGATTTCTGAGTGCATAGCCAGGAGTAACTCATGAGCGTCATCGGGTGTGGCCAACCCCTCTCCCCCACACACACAAAGAAATCCACTCATGGTCCCATGTAAGTACTGATATCGCCTTCACCATCACATTTTTTCTGGCTTTGCAAAGGTTAAAAGGATGTTTAAAAGTAGCAGTTAATGGGGCCGGAAAGATAGCACAGCAGTAGGGTGTTTGCCTTGCACTCAGCTGACCCAGGACTGACAGTGGTTCAAATCCTGGCAGCCCATATGTTCTCCAGTGCCTGTCAGAGGCCATTTCTAGAGCCAGGAGTAACCCCTGAGCACCTGCTGGGTGTGAGCCAAAAAAACCAACAACCAAAAAAAAAAAAGTAGTAGTTAATGAGAAATAGATATTTAAAAGGATACACCTTCCTTTTATGGAGAAACATAACATTTGAATTGCTTTACATCCCAGTGAAACTGTGCAATCATACTGAACACTCAGTGCTAAGAGAAAGAATCATTAAGAAATATAAAGCTGGTATTTGGGGAGTTTGAGGGGGATGATTCTAAATTCTATGACTCAGAACTCAAGAGAAGTTTTCTTTAAATAGAGGGTTTTCACTCAACTCAGTATAGTAGGCCACTTGTCTTTTCCAAATAATAGATAAAACATGCACATTTCCTCACATTGTATTTTTATCCTAAATTTTCTAGCTATTTGATCAATACATAAGAACCTCAAGTGGTATCACATCATACCTTGATGTTGCCTGTGAGGCAGAAGTAAAAGTATGAAATTTCTGTCAAGTTCAATAACTATTTTTTTTTTTTGGCTTTTGGGCCTCACTCTGTGAGGCTCAGGGGTTACTCCTGGCTATGCGCTCAGAAATCGCTCTTGGTTTGGGGGACCATATAGGACAATGGGGAATTGAACCTTCATCCATATTAGGCTAGTGCTGGCAAAGCAGAAGCCTTACCACTTGCGCTACAGCTCCGGCTCCACGTTCAATGGTTTTTTTGACTAATGGACAGTTTGGTTGAACTCACTTGAACTTCAACTGTTTAATATCTAACATTTTTACAGGACATTCTCAGAGTCAAGAATACTATTATACTTTCTATATTGTCTGGACCAGGTAAAATATTTTAAATATATGCTAACATAAATAAATATATAAATTATAATCCATATCACATATTTGTGGACATTCAAATAATGATAAATTATTTATAAAAGTCATACAGCTATGCAATGAATATTTTATGAACCAGCTTCCTGATTTAACATGTTTCATAAAATAGTAAATTTCAAAGGAACCGTTTCTTCAGTAATGTGCTTTTGTCTAGGTCTTTCAATTTCCATAGGATTCACCAAATACAATCAATAAATTCCCTATGTATTAAAGATTACAGAGCCTTAATTCAGGAATATGGATTTGGACTTCCAATTGATCATTAAAAATTATGTGCATTTTCTTGACTGATAAGTCCTTTTTTAGTTGGTAATATTTTCTGTCCTCATAATGAACTATACCTAACAGTGATGGAAGAAGTCTAATCGCTTATTCTCTTTTAAACTGAGATCACATCAGCTCCAAGTAATTAGATTTCAATCTATATAATTAAAATAAAATATAAGCTCAATGCTAAATTTCTAGTAAATATTTATTCACAAATAAAATAATACATTAAATTGCAATAAATGAAAACATGAAGTAAATAGCAAATATAAAGGTGTAAGATGACATCCAGCTATTAACTCAAAACAAAGTATTCTAGCATCTTCTTATATCCTTGTAAAATTTTTCTTTGATATGTAAAAACCCACCTGGATCACTCTGCCCTTGCCTACCCTACTAGATTTCGTTCTGGGATAATAAAATAAAAAATAATTTCTGGCTTTTGGCTGGGGCAAATATAGAAGCAAAAGCAGACTGGCTTCATGGCTCTTTCCTGACTGGCTCGGCTTATTATTTCTTCACCCACTACCCTGTATCTTCAGACCCATCCGCCTAAGGGTTAGGAACATGGCATGTGGAGTAAACTCAGAACTCGTGGATTTTTATTTTACAAAAAGGAGATGCAGGGGCCGGAGTGATAGCACAGCGGTAAGGCGTTTGCCATGCACACGGCTGATGCAGGACAGACCTGGTTCAATCTCCCGCGTTCCATATGGTCCCCCAAGTGAGGAGCGATTTCTGAGTGCATATCCATGAGTAACCCCTGAGTGTCACAAGAGTGTGGCCCAAAAAGCCAAAAGAAAAAATAAAAGGAAAAAAGGAGATGCAATTGTTTCTACAAACAATACTTACAGAATTTTAGACAGGTAAAATAAAAGACTGGAGTCGTCCAACATACATACATACATATATATATATGCTACATCTGGTAATGCTTAGGGGTTACTCCTGGCTATGCGCTCAGATATTGCACCGGGCTTGGGGGGCCATATGGGACGTGGGCAGATCGAACCCTGGTCTGTCCTAGTTAGCATGTGTAAGGCAAATGCCCTACGCCTTGTGCCACCACTCTGGTCCCCAACATATCTTTTAGAAGCAGAGAAATTCAATATGGATCTTGAATTCTGCTGTGTAAGACATGCTTAAGAAAGAAAAATTTGGGCCCGGAGAGATAGCACAGTGGCGTTTGCCTTGCAAGCAGCCTATCCAGGACCAAAGGTGGTTGGTACGAATCCCGGTGTCCCATATGGTCCCCCGTGCCTGCCAGGAGCTATTTCTGAGCAGACTGCCAGGAGTAACCCCTGAGCAAAGCCGGGTGTGACCCAAAAACCAAAAAAAAAAAAAAAAAAAAAAAAAAAGAAAGAAAAATTTGAAAATATTGTGGAAGGTAAAGAGCAAAACTTAAAAAAAATTGGAGGAGAAGACTTTTTAAAGAAAAAAACTCCACATAATGTTATATTATACATAAAAATGTTTAGAGTCCAGAGGGATTTTTTGTTAAGAGAAAATTTGAAAATACAGAAAGGCATATAAAGTGTTCATGAGGGCTGAGAATGTGGCTTTGAAAAATAATAGGAATATTTAATGAGTGCTTTCTTTTAAGCAAATGGATAACAGTCAGTTTCATATTATAGATATATATGTGTATATATATTCTAATAGCATTTTAATTCCAATGATTACAGAGGGGAATGGTAAAATAATAAATGAATATGATTTTGGATCATTACCCACCTAATTTCTGGAAAGCTTCCTTAAACTAAAACAAACTTGGGGTCAAAATGGACAGGTTAAGGAACATGGTCAAAACATCCTGCTCATATTATACAACAGCTTCTGGGGAATCCAAATGATGAGTCAGTTACTGGAAGGAATCTCAATGAGATGTTTAGAAAAAAAATTTTGCAATATGTTTAAGGAACAAGAATGGCATAATACTTGGAATAATTAAAGAGCTTTGTGAAGTTGTTTGATTATAAATATCTGAGCAAAAGTTGGTCTTATTCCTGTATAAAGTACCTGGTCAAGTGATCTTTTGCCAGAAAAAGCCAGTCCACTATTGACACATAGACAGGTGCATTCAGTGACTAAAATATTCACTGTAATCTGTAGGTGGATATAAAAGCAAAGCTTGCCCCAGCCGTACCCTTTCTGTTTATTGTACATGGTTTTGGCTTCAGGTATATTTTGAATGAATAAATTGGGTCAAGTGAAGGGTATATTGCTGCAATCTGTTAAGACAAGCAAATCCCAATGCCAAGATCAGAAGAAAATTCTCCTGGGGAGAGAGCCAATGTCACTGTCTTTGCTTGGAGAAATGCGGCCAATAATTATATTCGAGCTGTGAAATAGAATGTTTTTCCCTCCTCCAGCTGGCACAGGGATTTGGACCACATCTGTTAAATATTTATCAGTAGCGGATACTAGTTTATCTTAGTTTTACTTGCATGGACAAATCATTGGGGTTTTTATATTATTAAGCTAGAAAATTACAGTGGGACAAGGTTTCTCTTACAGAGGCTTGTGTGATCAGGATACCTGGTTTAAAGAGAAACTGTGACCTCTGAACAGATGAAATTGTGAGATTATCCCTCACTTGATTTATCAACATTTCAATTTTTTCCTTAAGCTATTAGGATCTGAATTGGATATTGTATTCCCAATCAGCCCTCAAGATTTTGATAGGGTTGATTAAAAGTAAAACCCTTTCTTGAATAATTATGCATCATGATAAAGGGTTATGGTATGCTACCTCTTTAGAGTTAATTTTAAGGAGAGAAATTTTGTTTTTGAGTCAAGCACAGTGAGCCTGGTATCATTCCTGAATTTTCTTATTTTTTAATTTAAACTTTTAAATATGACTGGTATGGCTCTTAACTTGATTACTTGAAGCCTCCATGTTTACCTAGCTGGTTACTCTTCAAAAACTCCATCTACTTGGTTTCTGGCAAGAACATAACGTGCAAAAGGAACAACAATATTTTTCCAATCTGTCTAAATGATTCAGCTCATTAAAGTTTCATTTTGCCAACCCTTTATCTAACTGAAAGTACTAATTTTATAACATTGATATGAGGAGACACTGTGCCAAAGGAAAGACCACTCTAAGTGAAGGTGAAAGAGTTAAAGTCTTGTTACAGATCTGTTTTCATTAGCCAGGTATATTTTCTGAGTCTTACAACTCTCTCTTAGAAACTGGCAAAATATTTGCCCTGAAGACTGGTGCACATTTCTGAAGATAAATAATAGTTATTATGACATTACTGTAACTATAAAAATATGTGATGGACACCAAATCTAGTAAAGGTACTGGGTTGAATATTTGGCAATATGTCTTTTAAGTAAATAACAAGCTTCCTACCTTGGATTAGTCCAGAGAGAAGGTATCTCTCTGATAAAGATAGTGGAAATGATCACTGAACAAGAATTGGGTGCTAAAAGGAGATAAGGTGATAGTTTATATACCTCAGTGCTGAAAGAAAAAGGAAATGAGAGAGTAAGAGAGAGAAAGAGTCTTTTCATAGAGGTAGGCTAGAAGGGGGCAAGAGAGACAAGTGGGATATGTGTACTGGTTAAGGGATAGGATTAAGGGATAGGTTAAGGGATTGGGACATTGCATGATTGAAATTCAGTCATGAACAAGTTTGTTTATGTATAAGTTACGTTGAGCTACAAACGTGTTTGTAATCATGGTGCTTAAATAAAAATATTATTTAAAACTATTAATAAAAATTAAGTAAATAGTATATCTATGAGGGATGTAGCAAAAAAAAAAGAGATCAACTTCACTTTTAAGAAACTTACTGCTGGGCTGGAGAGATAGCACAGTGGTAGGGAGTTTGCCTTGCAAGCAGACGGATCTGGGATGGACCCGGGTTCAATCCTCCACATCCCATGTGGTCCCATGTGCCTCCCAGGAGTGATTTCTGAGCACAGAACCAGGAGTAACACCTGAGCACCCAAAAAAAGTAACTCCAAAACTTTGATACATTCAACAACTATAACATGAGGGACCGGTTCGATTCCCAACATCCCATATAGTCCCCCAGCCTGCCAAGGGCAATTTCTGAGTGCAGAGCCAGGAGTAATCCCTGGGGTCTGCGGGGTGTGGCCCAAAGACCAGTCAATCAATCAATAACTTAAAAGTTTAAAAGAATAAACTATAATATTCAAGTTTCTATAAAGTATACAAAACATTATAACTATAAATTTTAAAAATTATATTTATATTTTCTGTTAGTTGTAATGCCTTGTGAAAATGTAAATCTCAAACCATGTGTTAAGTGTCTGCATAAATTAGAATTTTGATGGAAGAAAGAGAATGTCTCTAGAAAGAGGCATGCAGGAAGTGGCAAGGCAGTCAGTTTTAGTTCTGTCTAAGAAAAGTACATTTTGTTTTAGGAACTTTGGGTATGTCAATTTTGTTCATCTTATGTGACTAAACTCAAGAGTACATGGAGTTTAGATTGTGAGACCTATCATCACCAAATGCCCTAGACAATGTACTACATTTGAACTGCTTAAAGCAATGACTTTATTCTGTTGACTTGTTATGAATATCAATCATCACTTAATACAATGAACAACTGTATGTAGCAAGGGTGACTATTTCCTTACATGAAATTTGAAACAGACTAGTTGCTTAGAGTATTAAAGCAAGTGACATCTCTAAGATTCTATTGCTGAGCTCCCTAAATCAGTTCTGTTGTATTTAATTTAGGAAGACCCAACCACACTGACTACTTTGACTTCCTGTAACATCTGTCTGCACTCCAAGTTATCTTCTTCTCTGACTTTATGACAGATGGTCACTTGATCAGGAGGAATATGGCCAGAAAATGGTGCAAATCACATTTAAAATTGACTCCTATATTTTCTCTTTTGTGCTCTAACCAAACTTTTGCATTTTTGTTCCATATGAACGTATCACCATCTATTTGTTCTTCCTATTCCTGAAACTATATTAACTTGCATGTTACTGATATAATTACTATATTTACTAGAATGTTATTGGTATAACAAGAGTTTATGCTCCTTGAGAACAGAGGGTATTTATTTTCTATATCTTTATTATATCTCTGCTGACTTTACCCCATCTCATATATCTCTGAAATATCATAAACATATATAGAAATGTGCTTCTATTAGGTTCCATATGGTGATAAATGACATTTTTCTCTCCAGCACTACATTTGTAGTTTTATTGAGGTACAATTGACAATATAATTTATAACATTTTGCTCTATACATGCATATTAATATCTTTTTTTCTTATTGTGAGGGAGCATAGCTGCACTGCTCAGTTACTGGTTAAGAATTAGTTTGGCCCTGTGCAAGGCAACTTATTACCTTATACTAACTAACTATCTTTCTGGATCCCTTTTGTTTTCTGTGAGGGAGATTTAAGTTATACTCTATTATAAAATTTAGTTATACAAGAGTTTTATCAAATAGTCAATAATTTATACATTAGATATTTGTATTTTAATTAATGTTTAAAGAAAAGTTTGGGAATCAAATTGTCCTATATCTTCCATGCAACCCCAAAAGGAATAGTTGGTTGTTTGAGTTCTAGGCAGAATAGGGATAGAATTGGGTTAAGGTTAGGATTTGAATTAGGGTTAGGATAAGTGAAGAGGTTTGGGCCTATTTTTGGTGGTGCTCAAAGTTAAAAATGAAATGTAGAAATAGCATGATTGTTAAATATGACAATTTGTATGCATATGTATAAACTAGGGTCAGGGCAAGTATGGTGTTAGGGTTAGGATTAGTATTGCTGTTACAGATAGGTTTAGGTTAGACCTTAGCAAAAAAATCATCTAACCTGATCTTAAAATTAAGATCTAAATAAGATAAAAGCTTCAATTAAATCGAACTTATTTGCCTCATACTTAACTTCTATTTGTTTACTTTGAATGTAGACAAATCTGAACCCTCATCCTTTCAAGACTCCAAACCCTAAAACTAATCATACCCCAATCCTAATTTGAATCCAAACATTTATAGTAATATCACACATAATCTAAAATATATTAATTCCTTCACATTTAAGTTTTTCCCTATATACAGGTATCTTTTGTTTTCTATAAATATAAATCTAATTCTTTTTATTACTTCTCCCATCTTTGGATTGAGTTAGATGATATTTTCTTGCTATGCTCTACCAGTGCCTTATATATCTTAGATATTAACCCCTTATCAGATGGGTATTTCTCCCATTCTGTGGGTAGTCATTGTTCTATTTGAGGTGCAGAAGCTTCATAGTTGAATGTAGTCCCATTTATTTATCTTTGCTTGCACTTGTTTGGCGCATGGTGTTTCATCCTTGAAGATGCCTTTAACTTCAGTGTCTATTATCAATATAAGAACATTTCATAAATTTTTCCTAATGGTATAATCCATTGCTCACCTTAACTTTAAAAAAACTGTGACTATAAACTTTTGGTTTTGGTTAGTATTAGGTTAGGATTAAGGTGATGTTTCTGTAGGGTTAGTTTAAATTATGGTTATGATTTGGATTAAACTAGGGTTAGGGTTAGGTTTGTGTAGTGGTTACATGTTAGGTTTTCCTGTATTTAAAATTCAAACTGTAAGCTAAGTATTGGTTACGAGGTTCAGGACAATGGAAATCTTTGGTGTACTCTATGTTCAGGGTTATTAGGGGTTAGAGTTAGCTGTAGGATTAAGCTAGGTTTAGGGCTAGGTTTGTGTAATGTTTAGTAATTAGTATTTTGTTTTCAAAGTTTAAAAAGCAAGTAAAAGCCTTGCATGAATTTAAGGCTGATTACACTGTTTAGAACTAGGGTAAGGTAAGTGTTAGTATTAAAGTTAGAATTAATATTAGGCTATGATAGGTTTATATATATATTTATAACATAATATTTTGTGTGTTTAAAGTTAAAAGTATATTTAGGATGACAGCAAAATTTAGGCTAATCATTAGGTTTCTTCTAAACTAGTCTCGGTTATATAGGTTAAGATTAGTATTAAACTATAGTTCTGGTTTGTTTTGTACTAGGGTTAGGTTTTAGGTTTTGCTTTCTTCAATATTAAGAATTTAAGCAAAGAATAAGGCTATGGTTAAATTAAAGCTATAATAGGTTTTGGCATATTTTATTTTAAGGGTTATGCTATGTTAAGATATGTTAAGGTTAAGATTATGTTAGCATATGTTAAGATATGTTAGGTTAAGATATGTTAAGATTAGTATTAGATTTAGCCTACTTTTAGGATTAAGTGATTATTAGATTTAGACTAATTAGTAGAATTGGGAAGAGAGTAGACAAGTCAGTGTAGGGTTAAGATTAGGATTGGACTAGGGTTAGGTTTGTGTTGGCGTGAGGTGTGTCAGGTTAAAGTTAGTAATAAAATAAAATAAAAAATAAAATAAAAAACATTAGAGTTAGGGACTCTGCAGGATTTAGTTGTTAGTTGGGACCACGTTCAAAGTTTAAAATTGAAGGTAAGAATTGAGTGATTTATCAATTTAGGCTACTCTATAGGCTTCCTTTTACGCTTGATTCAAGGTTAAGATTAGGATTAGAGTTAGTATCAGGATGTTAGGGTTTGTGAAGAAATTAAATGTTAGGTTTTGATACTGTCAAAATTACAAAATAAAGTTTAACATAGGATAATTAATAAAAATATGCTAATTTGAATGTTTAGCCCAAGGCTACTTTATGGAAACTGAAAACTTTTAGCCAAGGATTGGGAATTTATTTGGGGGTTAATGCTAGGGTTAGAGTTCTGCTTAGAATTTGGGCTAGGGTTTGTGTGAGAAATAATGATCAAGTTTGGCTGTGTTTAAAATAGAAAATTAAATGAATATGGAGAACATTAACTTTGGGCATAAGTTAAAATAAAGATTTGTGTAAAGGTATGTATTAGGAAAAAGATTAGCATTATGTTAAGGTTAAAATTAAGTCATGAAATTTTCCTTAACATGGATGTACATGGAATCTATTATGCTGAGTGAAGTAAGTCAGAGGGAGAGAGAAAGACGTAGAATGGTTTCACTCATCTATGGGCTTTAAGAAAAATGAAAGACATTTTTAACAGTATCTCAGAGACAAGAGAGATGAGGGCTGGTAGGTGCAGCTCATGACATGAAGCTCATCACATAGAGTGATGAGTGCAGTTGGAGAGATGACTACACTGAAAACTATCGTAACAATGTGAATGAATGAGGGAAGTAGAAAGCCTGTCTCTAGTACAGGTGTAGGGGGGTGGGGAGGAGGGAGATCTAGGAAATTGGTGGTGGGAATGTTGCACTGGTGAAGGGGGGGTGTTTTTTACATGACTGTAATCATACAACTATAATCATGTTTGTAATCACAGTGTTTAAATAAGGATAATTTAAAAAATTAGGTTTATCTGTGGTGGAATTTTAAATGAAAGTTGGGATTGGGATAAATGTTAAAGTCAGGGAAATGATGAGGTTAGGCTAAGACTAGGGTAAGGCTATTAGACAAGAGTATAGTATAGCACACAGAAATCTTGCCTTACATGCAACCAACCTGGCTTCTATTTCTAGAACCTCTTATGGTTCCCTGATTACAGTCTGAACTGTTCCCTGAGCACAGAGCCATGAATAAGCCCTTTGTATCACTTTGTGTGACCCCAAAACATAAACAACCCCTAAAGAACCCCAACGATAATTAATAAGGTTAAGGTTCATATTATTAAATTAACATAAATTCAATTTAGTGTTTAAACTTGTTGACTGTCAAGGTTTAAAATATTTTTGGTAAAGTACAAATGTTAAATTTAGACTTATCGGTATTTTTAAGCCTATGCGTAGTGCCGGTTTAGTGTTTGATTCAGGATTAGAGTTGGGATTAGGGTTAGTGTTTAGGTTTGCTATGGTCTTAATTGAAAATGAAAGTTACTTATGGGATGGATGTTAAAGTTAGTGTAATTGGTAATGTTGGTTCTAAACTTCAGTTAGGATTAGTATAAGGGTCTGATTAGAATATGGGCAGATATAGGATTATATTTAAAGTTTGAATTTGGCTAAATGCAACATTGAAAAATAAAAGTTAGTATTAGGGTGAATTTTAAATTTAGGCTAATTGGTAGATTTAAGCCTAAATTAAAGTCAGACTTAAAATAGCGTTGGAGTTACAATTAGAATTATGAGTAGAGTTAGATTTATGGTTAGGTAAGGTTAAAATTTGACTATAATGTTGAAAATAAAAGATTTACTGCAGGGCCTGGAGAGATAGTACAGCGGCGTTTGCCTTGCAAGCAGCCCATCCAGGACCAAAGGTGGTTGGTTTGAATCCCGGAGTCCCATATGGTCCCCTGTGCCTGCCAGGAGCTATTTCTGACCAGACAGCCAGGAGTAACCCCTGAGCACCACCGTGTGTGCCCTCCCCCCAAAAAAAAAAGATTTACTGCAAATATTATATTTATTATAATTGTTTGACTTAAGCCTAGATTAGACTTAGGGTTAGTATAGAGTTAACATTTATATTAGAGTTAAGGTCAAGCATTAAGTTTAGGGTCTGTGTTAGGGTTAGGTCTAACAATAGGCTATCTTTTATGTTGAAAATGATATGTGCAGGACATGTCAAATTCATTGTAATTGGTAAGTTTAGGTATGGTTGACTTATAAAGATTTGGGTTAAGGTTAGGGTAATGGTTACAGTTTATGTTAGTGTTAGGGTTTGTGTTTAGGTAAGGTAAAATTGAAAATAAAATTTGATATTAAGGCTATGTTAATTTAGGGTAATTGGTATTATTATACCTAGCCTGAGGGAAGGTTATTATTAGGGTTAGGGTTTTCTATCTCTTTCAAAATATAACTGAGGAATTTGTGTGATGGTTATATTAAACTATACATTACTTTATTTAGTACAAACATTTCAGAAATAATAAATAAAATTTTTAGCTCTTAAACATGTTTTTCTTTTATTTATATCTTCGATTCCATTCATCAATGCTTTTTTTCCCCTCTGCTTTCTTTTATGTCGTTTATTTATTCTCTTGTCTGTGCTGAGGACTTACTTCTGGCTTTATGCTCAGGGATCACTCTTAGAAGCTTGAGGGACCATGAGAGGTACTAGAAACTATCTGATAGAATCTACCTGAGTAGGAACACATGCTGAACAAGTACTTTTCCCTATCTACTACCTCTCTGGCACCTCATCAACACTTTGCATTTTCCACACATAAAACCTTAACTTATAAGCAAAACAATTCTTACATATTGTGTTTCAATATTAAAATTATTTTAATAATTTTTTTCTTTTACTTTATTATTTTATTATAGACACACTATATATTTATATTTGCATTCTGCAAATTTACTGACTTAGTAATACTGTATCATCAGCAGTGTGTTTCTCTGCTTCACTTCTAATTTTGATACATTCCATTATTTTTCTTTATTTGTTTTAATTTTTAAGTTTAGTTTAGTTTTTTTTTTGTTTGTTTGTTTGGGGGAGCACACCAGGCAGAACTCAAGAATTACTCCTGGCTTTTCACTCAGGAATTCTGGCACTATATGAAATATAGTCTGGGTTGGCTAAATGCAAAGCAAGGCCCTATTTGCTTTCTATTTCTTGACTAATTTCTTTGCATAGGACTTTTAGTATTATTTTGGATAAAAGGGAAACACTAAGGAAAGGATACATGATATAGAAGATAAGACCTTGTTTGTAATTAATCACAGTTTTATCTTCGTTACAGTATATGATTTTCCAGAATCTCCAGGGGTGACTACCGAACAAAAAAATAATAATGTGACTTTTAAAATACTTTATCATAGAGCAAAGCTTATTGTTTTTCACCATTGAATTATACATTGGCTTGTTGTGAATGATTAGATTAATACATTTCCTCAGTATTTGTATGTAGAGCAAGAGTTGGGAGGACTGGCATAAAAGAATGATGCTATGTTACATGTATAAAGTCTAGCAATATTATGGAAGTGGGGGAACTTATTCTCTATAATTAATAGAAATAATCAAGAAACTTCCATTATAATTAATTGTAATAGTTGAATAGTGAAAGAACATAAATATTACTGAGTATAATTATAAATAGAACTTTGAACAAAGAACTTTTGATCAAGCAAAATTATTTATTTTGTTTTTATTATTTAGGTCAAGCTGCAATATGGAAAATAATTATTTTAAACAGCTGGCTTAAAATAGTTAATGAGACCAAATTGATCACAAACTTTTTAACAATTGCAACAATAGATTATTACATGAGATGAAGAGAACAAAAACTATAAACATTATTTTATTTTTATTTTGGCCACATACGGTGACGCTCAGGGGTTATTCCCGGCTATGCACTCAGAAATTGCTTCTGACTTGGAGGACCATATGGGACGCTGGGGGAATTTGTCTGTCCTATAGCCACGTGCAAGGCAAACACCCTATTGCTGCGCCACCACTCCGGGCCCTACACATTATTATTTTGTATGCAAAACTGAATATAATGATGACCAAAACATCTAGTTTACTGTTTTGGTGAAGTTCGGAAAGAAAATTATGAGGGCTGGAGGGATAGAGGTAAACCGTTTGCCTTGCCCTTGCCCGACCCAGGAAAGACCCAATTCTCAGCGTCCCATATGGTTCCCCAGCCTGCAGGGGAGATTTCTGAATGCAGAAGCTAGGAGTGTCCCCTCAGCGCCGCTGGGTGTGGCCCAAAACCCTACCAATCAATCAATCGATAAATAAAGGTTTTTTAAAAAAGAAAAATATGCGGAAAATATGTCTTTCAAAAGTAACTGCAAATACTAGTTCTTTGTAACCAACAGTGAATGACTTTCATTATGTGTCTTATATGTAACACTCATAAAGTTGGAAGGAAATAAAAACATTGTGTAAGACAACTGACTTGCTCTGAGGGGAAGCTGTCAGAAAATTAAATTATAAGTCTCATATAAGAAATTGAAAGATGGATGACCTGATGTATTCAGGGGCTATCTTTAGCAAAGATGGGAATCTCATTTAGGTAGAAATTAATTACAGGTGCCTCAACATTTTCATTTGTTATGATTAACTTGACCTGGGTGATCAATCTTGGTTGTCAACTGTAAGAGAGAGGTGGAATTTCCAGTCTTAATGAAAATTATTTCAATATTAATAAATTCTTAGTTCTCTGAGGACAGTTTTCCCCTGTTGCCAAATTCTAAAACTTGATTAGTAACTTGACCATTTTATGTTCTTTCCTTAGCTGCAAAGTTAAACCATGAATTATTTCATGGAGATGTAACCTAGTGCCAAGGTTAAAAGCAAAGTCCTCTTTCCTTGATTTTACAAAGGAAGAAGCCAGGGCAATAATTTCTGACTTTCTTTACTTTCCTTGGTTATGCCTTTCCAGAAATGCCGAATCATATTCTCCATATATAAGGCCAATTCAATTTAGAGAATTTGCATTTGTTATTCCCTAAGCAAATGCATATGAATGCCCTTCTTATACTTACCCATGAAAGTTGTGAAGTCTTTTCCTTAGCAAGTTCTTAGAAGTAGTTGTGTTTCTCACATACATTCATAAAAGTAGTCATTTTTATCTTTCCTCTTGTTTCTTCTCATCACATTGCCTTTTGACTACTGTATTATTTAATGTTTTTATTATTTTATTGTTCACCTCTTCTCATCATTCATGTCTTTGATATCAGAGAACTCTGTCTTCTTGTTCTCTCAAGCATCCCTAGAGTCAATCCTGTCATGCAGAGGTCATCAATATATTGTATATATGAATGTATTATTACCATCTTTGCCCAATCAGGCTTCTGAAGTAGTTTTTGACTGTAAAAATAAAATGACATCTCCATGTACTTCTGCTAATCAGCATCTTCATAATTGCTAAAATTATGCTCAAACATTTACACATGCTTTTCTTTTGTTTTGGTGCTCAGCTTATTTCTGACTCTATACTCAGGTAAAACTCTATTTTTTCTTTTTGATTTTTTTCTTCCTTTCTTTTTTTATTAATATCTTTATTTAAAAACATGGATTACAAATAGGATTGTAATTAGGTTTTAGTCATGTAAAGAATACCCCTTCATCAGAGGGAAAACTCTTGATGGGGCTCAAGAAACCTCCTTGAGGTGCCTTGATGAGGTTCTGAACCCCAGTTTATAATGTCACTTGGACCAATACATGTAATTTCTAAGGTAATTATCTTTTCTTGAACTTTCAGTTTTTCATTATCTAAAATTTTTATTTGTTTTCAAAATTGAAACTATGTCCAAAGAAAAGTTTAGGGCGGAGAGATAGCACAGCGATGCTTGCCTTGCAAGCAGCCGATACAGAACCTAAAGTGGTTGGTTCGAATCCTGGTGTCTCATATGGTCCCCCGTGCCTGCCAGGAGTTATTTCTGAGCAGACAGCCAGGAGTAACCCCTGAGCACCGCCGGGTGTGACCCAAAAACCAAAAAAACAAACAAACAAAAATTTTTAGAGTTTCTACATAAAAATTAATTCCCTTTTACGTAAGAATAAAGGAAAATATAGCCAGTTCATTCGTCAGTTATGTCATACCTCCTTTGGTGCATCTACAAAGATGTTTGTTAAAGATAAGACCCTAAATATTGATTCTTATATATTTATTCAAGCTGCTCAGCTTTGTTAAAATTACTTTGGAATAAGTAGACAAAAGCAGATAGTATTAGATCCAGAAAAATAATGGCTTTCATTACAGCTGTTCTACTAATTCCCATGGTAAACTTTCTGCTCTGAACGTCACTATCTTTCTGTAAGGCAGAATATTTCTAAAGTGCATCTAAGAGAAAAATACTAGATTTGTAAAAGATAGTGAAAAGTCAAACATAGCAAGCATTTCTTAGCTAGCAATTCCCCAACTAGAGGAAAACCATTCCTGCAGTTGGTAAGGGATAATCCTCTTCTGTCTGCTGAAATTGAACAGGTATGGTGTAATGAGAAATAGATAAGATCAAGATGATTGTAAAGACTAGACTAGATGGGAGTAGCTGGGGAGGAAGCAAGCACATCATCTATGTGGTGCTCAGGGAGGAATCTCATTTCTGGCCGCAGCTCTGTGGTGGCTTTGTAATGTGGCTCTGGCGCCATCTGGTGATATTTCTAAGAATGTTCTTTTTACGTTAAAGATGTTCAGTTACTGTTCTGGAACACATCTCTTTAAAAGAAGTGTTATTTGATGAGTCCATGAAATTGAAATGATTGATTAGGGGCTATAAATATGTATTTAAGGGATTTAATTTCAGTAAGTTAGGAGATATGCTCTTCAGTTACAAGATAGAAAAAATTGAAAGATCCAGAAATTTACTTTTAAAAATAGCATTCACACAGTCATCAACAGTAATTCCAGCAAATCCAAAACGCAGCTGACTGTGATACTTTATAGTTAAAACAGATAGAAAACTTGACAGTATTTTTATTGGCAATTTCATTTCCAAACAAAAAAGAAAGGCTGTGCTCACTCTCCATCTTTAGGGCAGTGATTGATGCTATGAATGATGGGAATACAAGTGCTGTATTTCCAGGCCCAAACATAATGAAGTATTGATTTTTCTGTGGCTATGAAAGGGAGTGAAGGTCTAAGAAAGACTCTTCAAAAATACTTCAACATGGCTGTTTGAGTTAGCAAAACCTGGCTTTCACCGAGTTTAATTGTTTAAGCCCCACATATTTCATCACTACAAATCCAGAATTGCTACACTGCACTGATTGTGATATGCTAGAAAGAAAATGGATTAGAGCACCATCAGACTTATTGTAAAGTTATAAACCACTTTATATATTTTTTTTAATCTGTACGTCAGGGAATAGTGAAAGGTCTCACAGGACTAGAGGGATGCATAGAGATAATGCATATGTAACATATCTAGCCTTTCTGCCTTTCTGTCATACTACATGAAAATATGACAATCTGGTGAGACAAAGTCTCAGACACATATGAGTGCCTGCATAGCTGTTGCCAAGTAGGCTTTAAACAAAAAGGTAGCAAGCAAACAGAAACTCCCAAGGAATATATGGATTTACTTGGATCTACTTAATTTTCTCTTTGACTTTCTTCTTCTTCTTCTTCTTCTTCTTCTTCTTCTTCTTCTTCTTCTTCTTCTTCTTCTTCTTCTTCTTCTTCTTCTTCTTCTATGTATTTAGATATATTTCTTATAATATTCTAGGTCTGTGTGATATTTCTGGTTTCTTTAATCTGAATTTCTGGAGCTATTTGTAGACTCCTTCCAAAGAGTCCAGGAAGATTGTTCTGACCACATCCCTTCTTGGACTTGATTTTTTGGTTGTCAAACTCAGTCCTCCTTGCTGACTTCCCAGATCTCAGGTTAAGTTCCTCTCCATTCAAGGGTCAAATCCCTGAAAGATAATGCTCTTATTTTACCAGTAACTATTTTCTTCCTTGCTAACAAAATCTTGATTTATGTTCAGGTAGAGATAAAGTGATGTTAGAGGAAGAAATATGTTTTACATCTTATTATTTTTATTAAGAGTCTACTATATTAAATAATATACAAAATAGCTAACTAAATATTTTGTAGAAACTGGGGCCGGCGAGGTGGCGCTAAAGGTAAGATGTCTGCCTTGCAAGCGCTAGCCAAGGAAGAACCGAGGTTCGATCCCCCGGCGTCCCATATGGTCCCCCCAAGCCAGGGGCAATTTCTGAGCGCTTAGCCTGGAGTAACCCCTGAGCACCAAATGGGTGTGGCCCAAAAAACCAAAAAAAAAATTGTATAAAATATTTTGTAGAAACTAATGTTAAACATTATTTCAGTGCTAAATACCATGTTTAGTACCAATTATCTATGTAATATTAGTTCTATTATATAAGAATAAACTGTGATGGCTGAGTAAGGAACATCTTTTGAGAATTTCTTGGTAATATTTATTTCTTGATGGAATAAACATTTATGGAGATGGGTAAATAGACAACCAGAGGTATATAGACCGACATCCATACACACTTACGACTTACACATTTCATGCATCTCACACATCAACACTTACACACCCCATACATATCAATCTCGGCATTATATATACACATGCAAACTATACACAAACCCCACACAACACATTCTTTTCTAGCACTATTTTTCTTTTTTTCCCATCATAAAGCTTGTTTCTGAGCTCTTATTTGTTGCTGTACATCTGCCTCTTTGTAATCATAAAAAACAGACTGAGTATTATAAAGACGTCTACCGAAACCTTATTTTCTAAAGTTAATTAACAAGCTTGGAAACACCTGTTTCAAACAACTCTTTAAGTACAGAATAAATGTTGTTTTTGGCTAAGTTGATTGTTAGTTAAGTCATTTCTCACTTGTAGCTTCAGTGTTCTTGCTTATTCCTTTGAATTCTGTATTTACATATCCTTGTGCCATAGCCTAGATACATATTGCAAGAAGGGTAAAGAAAAGAGATGGGAAATTGCCTTTGGTTGTGAGTTCTTTACTCATGAAATAAGCAAAGAAAAAAAAATTTTTTTGGGTCACACCCGGCAGTGCTCAGGGGTCACTCCTGGCTGTCTCCTCAGAAATAGCTCCTGGCAGGCACGGGGGACCATATGGGACACCGGGATTCGAACCAACCACCTTTGGTCCTGGATCGGCTGCTTGCAAGGCAAACACCGCTGTGCTATCTCTCCGGACCCGAAAATGTTTTTTTTTAATAGCTAATAGTATATTACCATCTCTCAACTTAGTTAGATATTAGTTGATATCTTAGTTGGTATTACTAGTGCTATTTGAGAATTTATAGATTGGGGCCAGAGAGATAATAAAGATGGTAGTTCATTTATTTGATTTTCACATGGCTGACCTGGGTTTGATCCCGGCATTCCACATGGTTCCCTGAACACCACAGAAACAATTCTTGAGTGCAGAGCCAGAAGTGACTCCTGAGCATAACTAAATATGGCTTAAAAAGTAAAAGAATGTAGAGAACTGATGATTAGAGAGTTTAGGTGAATATTTAAACACATCCAAAGATGGGCTAGATGCCTTGCATGCAGCTGACCCAGGAGGGACCTGGTTCATTTTCTGGCATCTCATATGGACCTCCAGCCAGCCAGGTCCAATTTCTGAGTGCAGAGCCAGGAGTAACACCTGAGCGCCACCAGGTGTGGCTCCAAAACCAACCAACCAACCAACCAACCAACCAACCAATCAATCAATTAAGTTTTAAAAAATAAAAATCTCCAAAGCTTTTAGGTTTTGCAAGGTGGTTTAGCTATGAAGTTCAAATTTTATACATTGTACAGCTCTGCTCTTTGTGAAAAGACTAACATTGAAATACTTAATATAGCCTGTAAGATTTGCACAATCTTGTTTTTTCTTACTTTCTTCCAAAAATTTCTTAACTTAAAAGTTTTGGGGGTCAGAAAAATAGCAAGAAGTTACCTTGCCTTTATGCTGGGAATCCAATTTAGATCTCCAACAAAACATGTCTAGCTACTGTGTTCACTCTTGAGCACAGAGCAATGAATATTCTGAAGCATTTCTGTGTGTGTGACCTACTGACAATTTGTTTTAATCCTTACATGTTTAGACCTACTCTTCTTTCTGTATCTTTGTTATGTGACTCCTGTGTGGAGTGGTTGTCTTCCTTCAGCATGTAGATAGATCCTATTCCTCCTCAAAAAGCTACTGTGACAACTCCCTTACAAGCTTTCTCCACATTTTCTTTGTTTAGAAAATGCTATAAGCTCTATATATACATCCAATTAAATTTGCTTAGGAAATGCTATAAACTCTACATATATATCGGATTAATTATTGATTAAATTTGATATATCAATATATAATATATTATATTTTACTATACTACGTCAAGTATAGTTGACATATACTTTTAGTTATTCAAATAGGTAGCCTAATAATTTGATATTTGCATATGTTACGAGATGAGCACCACAATGAGCCCTAGTTAACATCACATATTGAACTAAACATACTTATTTTATAGAAACCTGGCCAATATGTTTGGAAAGAAGAAAATGCTCTTATCTAAACTGAGAGCAGCATCTGTTGCTTCTTTAGGTTATGGCTCAAATTCATGGGAACACATTGAGTTTTACTGGGCATCAATGTCAAAAGGTATATTATATATTTTAGCATAGGAGAAAGAGATCTTACAATTTTGAGACTGTCACTAATAGGTATAAGTCAAATTCATGTCTTTAAATCAGAAAATTGTGTGCCCCAAAGTATTTAGTGAGCAAAAGCCCTTCAGCTTCCTTAGAAATATAAAAACAA
This sequence comes from Suncus etruscus, assembly GCF_024139225.1. NCBI lineage: Eukaryota > Metazoa > Chordata > Mammalia > Eulipotyphla > Soricidae > Suncus > Suncus etruscus. Next base: position 77,972,430 of record NC_064859.1, read on the forward strand.
AACCACAGTTTAGAAGTATAATACTCTTGAACTAGCTGCAATTCTGCTTTCTAGTCATTAAAGACAATTGCATTACCCAGAAAGTCACAGTTAAGTCGATAAAACAAAACAAATTTTCCTGGAATTTCCAAAAGTATTCTAGTATGAAGGTTTTATGAGACAGTACTATTATCTGCTACACAATTAAATTTCATATGATTTAACTGGTCTGTTCTCATAATATTTTCTGTAACTCTTTAGGAGTATATATACATTATATATTTTATTTGATATTAAAAAGTAATTCAGAAAGAAATAGAATATAAGAATAAAAATGAAGATATACTATTTAGAAACCACATTTTATTGATAATTAATGCTCTTTCATAATAAACCATTTGAATGACATGTGTCTGAAAATTGTGTATATGCATTTTAGTCAATGTTAAATTATTCATAAAAAGAATTGCTTTTGGATAAAAAGAGCTTCAGAATAGAGGAAATGGGTCATTGGCAGATGTCTTGCCTTGGGCCATGAATGGTACAATTCCAGATGGCATCCTGGAGATGACAGAGGAAATTTGCTAATAATTATAGATTAGGAAGTAAACATTGACTGGAATGAATATCCCAGTAAAACAAGTTATTTTAATAAATGGGTATGGTGTTGATAACTTAGTATTAGGGTACAGACATATAGAAATAGAAAAATATGAGAAATGAAGAGAAGCTTTCTAAGTAAAGGTATCAATCTGCTTATCACAGAACAATAGTCAGGTATGAGGATATTGTCAAATTTCTTAAATAAAGATAAAATGGAACATAGATAGAAGCTTCTATGTTTGAAGGGATAGTAGGAGACTTGTAAATTTCTGAAAGGACAAGAAAACGTAATTGTAACTATAAGTTCCAATTATATTAAATACATATTTTACTGTTTTAGTATACTTAAATTGGAGTAATTGAAGATTAAGTTAAAGCCTGGTGGGGCCAGAGTGATAGAACAGCAGTAGGGCATTTGCCTTGCATGAAGAAGGATGGTGGTTCAAATCCCAGCATCCCATATTGTCCCCCAAGCCTGCCTGGGGCGATTTCTGAGCATAGAGCCAGGAGTAGCCCCTGAGTGCTGCCAAGTATGACCCAAAAATAAAACAAAATAAAAAAAAAGCCTGGTTCTTCTATATTTACTAAGAAATATTACTTGACTATTAATGCTGTCAATGAAAATGTAACTTTCCCCCCTAACATTTGTTTCTATACAATAAAAAATTTCTTGAGACAAACGAAATATCCCAAACCTTTTTTTTTTCTTTTTGGTTTTTCTGGCCACACCCGTTTGATGTTCGGGGTTGCTCCTGGCTAAGCGCTCAGAAATTGCCCCTGGCTTGGAGGGACCATATGGGATGCAGGGGGGAATCGAACCACGGTCCTTCCTTGGCTAGCGGTCCTTCCTTGGCTAGCGGTCCTTCCTTGGCTAGTGGTCCTTCCTTGGCTAGCGCTTGCAAGGCAGACACCTTACCTCTAACGCCACTTTACTGGCCACAAAATATCTCAAACCTTTTAAAAGTCATGATAATATATTCTTCTGAAGATAGAAATAAGTTAGGAGGAAATTTTTATTCCAATAATAAAACATTGATTTGACGTGGTCTTTGATAATGTTGTTGTTGTTTCAAAATTCTTTTATAATACACACATACATATACTTACATACAGACTTTCCTCTGATTTTAGAACACATTTCTTTATTTGTTTGATGGTTTGTTTTGATTTTTGGGCCACACCCAGTGATGCTCAGGGGTTACTCCTGGCTCTGCTCTCAGAAATCGCTCCAGGCTTGGGGGATCATATGGGACGCCAGGGTCAACCATTTGCAAGGCAAAAGCCTCACTGCTAACATCTCTTATATTATGGCAGTAAAAACTTGTCATAAAATTAATGAAAAGAAAATTGTTTCTATAACAAGAGTCACATGAAATCAGATATAAAGAATCTTTTTTGTTTAAAAAAATGGAAAAGGAAGAAAAATGTAGCAAAATATAGTTGAAAAAAGTTCAATTAAAATTAACTGAAGAGACCTCCACCACCAGCAATAAATAGTGCAGGAGACAGGGTGCTTGGCATACATTTGGCCAATGTTGATTCAATCCCTGCACCACATTGGTTCACCAAATCTGTTAACCCAGAGCTAACTTTGGGGTGTGGCCCTCAACTACCCTCAAAATACTAACTGAAGAAATTAAATCATAATCCTAAAGAATCTGAATTCTCAGAATTATAATTATTTATCATATCCAATGGATGAATGATATTTTAAGTAGGCATTAACAGATGAATGGAAAATAACAATATATGTGTGTATTTATATATATACAGGTGCATATATACCCATATATATGTATGTATATTACACATTTATATCAGAACTTTACTCATTCTCCTTTTCAAAACATGAAGAAATCTTACAGTTGTAAGGCATGTATGAAACTTAAGTACATTATGCTATGTGAACTAAGCTGAACACAAGAGAATACATATTATATGATTCACTTTTATAAGACAACTGAAAATCTTAACTTTAATCACATATTAGTACGAATATTAATGTTTAAAGATTAATGCAAAACATTTAGTTCCAATTAATCATCTTTAGAAAGGAAAGTGAAGGGGTGAAAATTTTCAATGGATATTTGACAATAAAAAAAACAGGGGGGCCAGAGCGATGGTACAGTGGTAGAGAGTTGGCCTTGCACAAGGCTGACCCAGGATTGACCATGGTTCGATCCCCCCTCATCTCATATGGTCCCTGGAGCCAGGAGCGATTTCTGAGTGAGTAGCCAGGAGTTATCCCTGAGCATCACCAGGTGTGGCTCAAAAAAATAAGTCAATTAGTCAGTATATATGTTAAACTACAATAATAAACTATTTGTATCTGTATAAAGCTTACAATTTTGCTGACAAAATATAATTGATCGTTTAATATCATTTTATTGTACTTGATGACAGATTTCAAGTACCACCCTTCCTCTTTCTAGACAACATCTGGAAGTGTTGATGCAAAAGTCTGGTAGTCTTTTTAACACCAGCTGTAAATTCAAAACACACAAACTCTGAACTGTATATAATAATCCTTAATCCATCCCCAAAGCCATAAGTTCCCATGAATCACCCCATTCTAGTTTCGAATGGCACTTTTATATACCGTATTTAATCGAGTATAATGCGCAGAATTTTCTACCAAAAAAAGTAATCAAAGTTTGGGTGCCCTTTATAAACGAGGGCTGGGGTGGGGTGGCAGCGGCGGCTGGTCCAGTGAGGGTGCAGGCGAATTGTGAGTTCACACTGTGCCTTTTTCCGGGAAACCTGGCCTATCTGTCGTGACATCCTGTCTTCAAACATCATGGGAAGACATACCAAAAGAAATGATCATCAAGAGTTTTTTGAAGACAGGCACCAGCAATCAAATGGACTGCACAGAAGACAACCTGCTGTGGAATTCAGACTCAGAAGAAAGCGAAGAAACTGGAGAAACAGATGTTCCTGCCAACTGGGACACTGATGAAAAATTAACCCGAGAAGAATGGGAACAACTCTTAAGTGTATCTGATGATGAATTTGACTTGGAAGCATTTTAAATAAACATTGTTACTGGTCATTTTATTTTGGTATTGTGTTTATGCCAGTTTACATTGTCAATAAATGATTTTTATCATGGCCGCACGTGTTCAACAACGTTTTTTTGTCAATTACAATGCTTGATGTGAAACAAAATTTTATACCGATTTTTAATAGAAAATTAGGGGTGCGCGTTATATTCGAATAAATACGGAACATTGGTTGGCACCTTCTTGCACTTCTTGGTAAAGCTCATTGAGTTAATAACAAATATTCTTATAACATTTTGCATCTTTGTGTTATCATAAGTCTTGATGTCTGAAACCATAATTTGATGAGGTTGGGGCTCCTGATCTCATGTTTTCAGTTTGACAGTGAAACAAATAAACCAAATGTTATTAAACATGTATAACCAGAGAAATACTCAAATATCCTATGAATGTGTGCATGGTTTGAACACTATGAAGACAATTTTCTTATTAACGTTCAATTCCCCTCTTAGATATTTTCTCAAGAAAAACTGAAAACAAGTACCCAAGAATACTTATTTAAGAATTTTCAACCACACCCCGAAATTGGTGAAGGGATTGGTATCGAAACATTGTATGCCTGAAACCTAATCATAAAATACTATTTATTTCACAGCAACTAAAAGAAAAAAAAATGAATCAATATTCATGCTAACTTTGTTCATCCGAGATACAAATGGCAAATAGACCAACAGTCTGTCAATGAAGTAGTTCAATTGTGTTGTATCCATGAAATTAGATACTAGTGAATTCAATATTTGGATGAATTTCAGAACTATTTTGTAGAGAGGACAATGAGTACACAAAGGAATTGTCCATTTTCACTTTCTTCAACACCAAGAACAAGCAATGCAGAAATGAAACATGATGGCTTCTCTAGGGATTCAGGCATCTAGAAATGCTGGGAAGGGAGTCCAGAGAAATTCTGGATTTGGTGAAAAGTTCTATATTGTCTTGCATTGGGGAGCACGATATACACATTGATTTAATTAATGTGTTAGGTTTGCCAACAGGTACCAATTTATACACATGTTGTATAAATTATTTCAAGGCCACCTTAATGCATAATTCTGTGGGGAGAATAATTAATTTACAGACCTGATTTGATTATGAATAAACTGGGTTCAGAAATGCAAATAAGTTCTCCATTTATACAGCTACCTAAGTGGTAAAACTGGAATATTAATTATATTCTTTTGGCTTTAAATCTTATAAAAGCCCCCTTTGTGGGAAGTTTGCCATGTGATTTTTTTTCCCCTAGATATTTCTGTACCTCTATGTGGCTTTGAAAATTGATGAATAAAGGACTTGAGCTCTCTTCACAGACATTTGCATTGCGAGAGTGTTGATGCAAATCATACTGCTTGGGGCTAATAACTCTGAAAGCTTGAGATTCTCTGGAAGTCTTTTTACTGAGTAGTCTACAAAGCATGCACCAAAAAGCTAATGGTATCTTAGACGATGAGGTAATGATTTATATGACAAGTTTCTCAAGTGTTAAAAATGCTGGCAATTTACATCCATGAGGTACATGCAGAGAGTGTCTCTTTTGCCATGGACTGCTGATAAAATACTTTTAATTATATTATGCAATCATCTCAAAGAAAATAGATAGCTTTCAGCTGCTGAGTTTCCTTTCAATGACCTGATTAAAATGCAACAAGAAAGATAGAATCCAGATGCTCTTGTCATTAACTGATAAGATATTGCTAGTAATCTCCTCTGATGGCTAAAATTATAGGGAAAAATGCAAATAATAGAAAAAAGCACCATTTTAGTAGTAAAACAGAAACAGTGTACTCCATAAAGTTCATATATTATGGGTTATTTCTTTTCATTACCTTTTAATGCTTAAAAGTATTTTCTTTGGGTCTTGACTGATATTTCCTGCTACATTTGTTTATGATTTGGAAAAACATCCCAGCATTGACAGCAGCCATACTATTTGAATTAGCTATAAATAGTTGATTTGAGTCAAAATTGTAAGCAGAATAGCCTTATTTCTATGTATCACAGATTTTACTTATAGAAAAATATTTTTTGAGTTTATAAATAAACATAGATTTTTTTTGTTTTTGTTTTTGGTCACACCCAGCACACTAGGGTTCCTCCTGGCTCTACGCTCAGAAATCGCTCCTGTCAGGCTCAGAGGACCATATGGAATGCCGGAATTAAAACCACCGTCCTTCTGCATGCAAGGCAAATGCCTTACCTCCATGCTACCTCTCCAGCTCCAAACAGGTTTTTTTAAAGTTACTTTTTTTTAATAGATCTACTCTTATCATCACTCTCATATTCATTTGTTAAACTATGTCTGGGAGAGATAATAGAGGGATTAAGGTGTCTATTTTATCCCACTATACCTAAGACCACATAAGACTCCCCCCCCCCCCCCATAATGCTGAGTGTTCCCTGTGCACAGAGTAAGCACTGTGGGAACCACTGGTTATGGCACACTCCTCCTCCTACCCAAATATTTTGACTGCACTCCAAGGGATATACCCTAGGAACTCAAGAATACAATACAAAAATCCCTTCCTCACACCTATATTTATTGCAGCACTATTCAAGTTTGCCAGACTCTGGAAACAACCAAGATGCCCTTCAACTGATGAATGGCTAAAGAAACTAGTACATATCCACAATGGAATATTATGCAGCCGTCAGGAGAGATGAAGTCATGAAATTTTCCTATATATGGATGTACATGGAATCTATTATGCTGAGTAAAATAAGTCAGAGGGAGAGAGATAGATGAAGAACAGTCTCACTCATCTATGGGTTTTAAGAAAAATAAAAGTCATCTTTGCAACAATCCTCAGAGATAATGAGAGGAGGGCTGGAACTTCCAGCTCACTTCAAGAAGCTCACCAGAAAGAGTGGTGAGTGCAGTTATAGAAATAACTACACTGAGAACTACCATAACCATGTGAATGAATGAGGGAACTGGAAAGCCTGTCTAGAGTACAGGTGGGGGTGGGATGGGATGGAGGGAGATTTGAGACATTGGTGGTGGGAATGTTGCACTGGTGAAGGGGGGTGTACTTTACATGACTGAAACCTAATCACAATCATATTTGTAATAAAGATGTTTAAATAAAGATATTAAAATATTTTGGCTCATATTTATCAATTATACACATTGCTATTCTTCAACTCCACTCAAACATCTTCACTAGCTCGCAAATCTATGGTTAATTTCACAGAACCTTGGAATTAGAGATTTGAAAATAATCTTAATGCTTCAATAGGTCACCATCAGCAATATTTTTCTGAAAAGAAAATTTCAGGCTTTGCAGCCATATATTCAAAGATACTATAAATAAATAGGTGTGTCCATTAAAATTGATTTATAGAAACAGGTATTAATTTATATTAGACATGTAAGTCATATCTTTATAACTCAAAAGTAGTAAACTAAACACTATTAATTTCCTGGCTATTATATTTTTTATTTCCCAAAAGTGATTGTCAAACCCCAGTCATCAGCATATCCATTGGTGTAACAAGTGTCAAAAACCCATCACAGTTGAACATTTTATAAGAAAGCATGTTCATATTAGTAACCAAACTCCTAAATTCATATGCAACAGTGACTTGAAGTGAGATTAAAAGAATAACTCAGTTGAGTCCATTTTACATATTGCAGAAACATAAACACATTTGTCATGTAGAAAACGTAATAAATGTGATTTATTCTCTGTATATTTATGTATGAACATGATAGAAGAATATTTGCTGTTACAAGACACTAAGAAAATGGTGGTTGGTGCTGCTGCTAAATATTTGGCTTTATTCATCATGTATGCAAATTCTTAAAAACACCAGCTTCTTTTAGTCTTTGAGTTTTTGAGCCAAACACTATAAATACTAGCAACTTAGAGTCTTTTCTGTACATAAAAAATAAATTTAAAAATGATATTTTCTTATAGTTTATAATTTTCAACAAAGATCAATGATTGCTATTTAATTTCTAAAATTATAATCTATTAATGAATTTTACAGGGACGATGTCATGATATATACTAGATATTTGAGAATTTGTAAGATTTAATAGTCCCATGAGAACCAACATAGATAATATCAGAAATCATATTAATATTAAGATAGCTCTATGTATACAATTGTGGAAGACAGAATTTTATAAAACAAATTTAAATTCTGAATTAGTATTCTATAACTAAAAATGTTGAGAACATCTTGGTTAAAAAACAGGAATAGTATAGAGGACAATTTTCATTGACTTTGGGTAAATGGAAGTGGGTGTAAGCATAACAGACAAAATGAACATATATTAAGTTCCTAAATGTAACTTTTATCTTTGTTCTATGCTCTAACTGCAAGTAATATGGACTCCTTTTTCTTCCAGAGTTTTCCATTGGAATAAAAAAAGCCAATGGATCTGGTTATCAACATTCAAGAATAATACAATATTTTAATACATGAAAATACTACATAATTTCTGTATTTTGGTCATATAATATTTTTAAATGAACTCTGAAATTTTGTTTTACAAAACTGGATGTGTACTTGAATTATAATAAATGGAAACTATTTTAAAACTGTAAGCAGAAATAATGATTCAAAAATGTTCTGCATTTCACTTTCTTTTTATTAGGAGACTTTTCTACATTTAAAACATTTGCCCTTCTTACAGTTGAGATTGTAAGATGCTTATTCATAAAAATATTTATTATTGTTAACTCTGAACCTTATATATATTTTAAAAAGTATGTTAATATTTATTGGTATATACAGCTAGCCTAATTTCATTTTTTTAAAAAAAAAAGATTTTATTTTTATTTTTTCTTTCATTGTCTGTCCTTCTCTACACTATGTGATCCATGACCTATAGAGAGCAGTGGTCCAAATCATCTCATTCACACTTGTTATTTCTCATTTTCTATTCTTTCATGAGAGTTTTTCTACTCTTTCTGTTTGGGCTTGTTTTCTAAGCTATCCTGACCTTTCTTTCAGAATGGAAAGCTCCTCTAAGCAGAATAGTGAGTGGAAAATAGAACAAAAGGAGGAAGATCTTAGAAACTATCTTCAGATTAGTTTTATGATTTTTCAATTTGATTTCTACTTGGCACAAAGTTCAGGCAGATCACGCAGAGTGCTTAGATGAGAGGAGGCACTCAGATCCCTGAGGTCCTTTCATTAGCCAAGCTCTTTCTATTGCTGACCTGACATGATCCTTCTGCAGAGAGTTCTTCTGCCAATAAATGTACTGCTCTTCAGGTGGAAGAATCCGAGAGTATATTCTGAATATACTTTTAGAGACTCTGACAGTAGAAAAATTGCTTAGGTTTAAAAACAATTTTGCCCCCCCCCCTTTTTTTTTTTTTTTTGGTTTTTGGTTTTTGGGCCACACCCGGTAACGCTCAGGGGTTACTCCTGGCTATGCGCTCAGAAGTCGCTCCTGGCTTGGGGGACCATATGGGACACCGGGGGATCGAACCGCTGTCCATCCAAGGCTAGCGCAGGCAAGGCAGGCACCTTACCTCTTGCGCCACCGCCTGGCCCCAATTTTGCCACTTTTAATTATTTTTTTTATTTAGACTAAAAATATCACAACTGATAGCTTGGGAGGGGACAGAGAATGTCCCTGACAGTCCTGAAGACTAAGCAACTGCACACATACGCATACCAGCTACCACACCAATGGCCCAATTTTTCTACTGATCTCTGCAGAGATACCTAGACACCATAAACTCTTTGAATTCATAAACTTTATAGACTATTTAAAGGCTGAGAATTCTGAGAATTTTTAGGAATCAGGGAAGGTAGCAATGCCACTTCTACACCCTCCATACATTTTAACCCCAGCAGCCACAGGATGACCCAAATGGAAAGTCAGCTCATTGGCCCAGCTCCATATTTTTCAATACTGATATCTCAGTAGGAGCACACCAAATTAAATGTGAATTTATTTATCTTAGAAGCTACCTAAGCTCAGAAAACAAAGTCAACAACAGAATGCTCAATTATCAACAACAGCTTATAAACATTTAGGCAATGATTTAATGACCCCATGATAAGACATGAAATTCTCACAAATTTTCTTTTAATGATTTTTAAAAAATAAATACATTAACATTTACTTTTACCAAGCAAAAGTAAGTAAATTATTTGTACCTCCCCAGGGGCAGTCTTGGAGGAGAGTGGGGAACTGGGGATAATGGTGGAGGAAATATTACACTGGTGGGTGATGGGATTGGAACTGGAATACTGCATGTCAGAAATAACTATTATGAATAACTTTGTAAACAGCAATATTTAAATAAATTAAATAAAGTTTTATACCACAACCAGTGGTTCTCAGGGCTTACTCCTGGCTCTGTGCTCCAAGATCATTCTGGGTGATTTTCTGTGATCATTAGACAATGGTACTGAATGAGAGACATAGAATGCCTGTCTCAAATACAGGCAAGGGAAGGGGAAGAGGGAGACATTGGGGGACATTGGTGGTGGGAATATTGCCCTGATGAAGGGGGCTGTTCTTTTTTTAATTATTTTTTATTATATATATATATATTATTTAAACACCTTGATTACATACATGATTGTGTTTGGGTTTCAGTCATGTAAAGAAAACCACCCATCACCAGTGCAACATTCCCATCACCAATGTCCCAACTCTGATGAAGGGGCTGTTCTTTTTTTTTTTTTTTAATAACTAAAAGCCAACTGCAAACATGTTTGTAATCATGATGCTTAAAGATATTTAAAAATAAATAAAAATAAAAATGCTTTATTGAATGCTATAAAAAGAATTGAACTGTTGTTGACATGTTTGCATAACAAGTGCATCAAATACCCCTATAGTACTCTCTTTGCTCAAAGAGACAGAGACAGAAACACATAGAGACAGATACAGAGAGAGAGCCCTTTGCTAACCCCTTATTTATTTTGATGGGATACATTTCTAATAGGCAAGAGTTAAACTAGCCAACTAACTTCACTAGTTCCCCTGCTGCTTCACCCTTTTGTTGCCACTGTCATAATGACGATCACAACAGTCTCTTATGAATGAGCTTCATGATAGAGCAACAGTCAAAGCACTGTGGAGTCACACCAATTTACTACATTGCAGAACTAGAGGAATAGGGTGAGAAGGGCTGGCTATTAATGTAGATTAGTTTCTATACTTAAAATAATTTGGCCTGACCTTCTAGAATCATCACTGGATTTGAGGAAATGATTTTAATTGAAAAAGAAAAAAAACACATTATGAAGAAGTTTATTTAGGGAAAAAATGTAACATTTCAGATCAAGAGAATGGAATAACAGTACTAGGTCAGGGACAAGGAACAGACTTGATGACAGCAGTCTGGTCCCATTAACAAAGCAAAATATGGAGAAGGGTATTAAATGATTTTGACAGTATTTGACATAATTTGAGAGCAATGAAATGGTTTTTCCCTTTATATTCCTTGTGAGTGATGAATAGAGAGTTGAGGTTTAATAGTTTTATAATTCTATAGTTATATTATTATAAATAATAAGTAATTATAATAGGAATATTATAAGTAATAGTTTACTATTACTTTTGTTTGTTTTGTTTTGCTTTTTAGTTCTATAGATTCTGTCCAGTTATTAGTCATGGAAGACATACATTTTAATACTGAATCAAATTCCCAGCCCCAGTTTTAACATTTTAAGAAATTTACTTGTGACTTTTTACAAACTTTGTACTTTCAAGATAATTCAAATTCCGTATTTGTCAAAATTGTATTTTAGGGTATCAGAGAGATAGCATGGAGGTAAGGCATTTACCTTTCATGCAGAAGGTCATTGGTTCAAATCCCGGCATCCCATATGGTCCCCCGTGCCTGCCAAGAGCGATTTCTGAGTGTGGAGCCAGGAGTAACCCCTGAGCACTGCCAGGTATGACCCCCAAAACAAAAAAAATGCATTTTAGAAATTTAAAATTAATTACATAATATATATTATTAATATATATTACTACTGAGTAAGCGTTATATTTTTCTGGGGATCATAGCACCTAATATTTAGTGCCCAAGCAGTTTTTCTCTGAAAGAAGAAACATAAAGACCTAACTTGACCACAAAACCAACATTCCTAGTGATTATCACTCAGGTATTGATTGCACTGTTTGTTTTGCTTTGGGCCATACCCAGTAGTATTAAGGACAGTAAAGTTCTAAGCTCAGGGATTACTAATGCACTCAGGCTCAGGCTTTTATGTGTTGTTAAGAATTAAATTTGGGTCTATGACTTGCAAGGCAAGTGCCTCACCCACTGGACTATCAGTGGTCTTCACCTGTTTATTTCTATCTCTGGATATTTTTTATTTGCACATCTAAAAGTGCGATATAAGATTAATTTTCTCCTTTTTAATAAGTGTTTCATATTCAAATAAATATAGAAGCTAAGAACTAATATAAGTTGTTTACTTTATTTATTTGGAGTTGGAGCCATTGTGGAATTACTCCTGGCTCTGTGCTCAGCAATCAGTCCTTGATAGATGTTCAACATCAAGGGCATGTTGTCTAAGTGCAAGAGAAATGCCCTATTCACTGCACCAAACACCACTCTCCATCTACTGCTCCATGCATCACTTAAAATTTTTTATTAAGTTTTTGACCTTTTTTGGAATCGAGGACCTCCACAGTACACCAGGTCTATTTCTATATTCTACATAGAAAAGATTCTTGGTCATAACAGGGAATCATATGTTCTGTCTGAGATTTGAAAGAGGATCAGAAGATACAAGAAAAATACCTTAACCCCTCTATTTCTCTGATCTCAAATTTTTGACTTCAGCAAATATGACATTTAGTCTTTGAATAATGAATAATTAAAACAAACTGTGATTATTAAGAGAAAAGAAAGGAGGGAGGAAGGAAAGCAGTAAGAAAGGAAGGAAAAAAGGTAAGAAATAAAGGAAGAGAGGGAGGAAATAAGGAAGGAAGGAAGGAAAAGGGGAAGGAAAAAGGAAAGAGAAGAAGGAAGAAGGAATAAAACAAGGAAATATATCTGATAGAATGAAAGAAAGGAGAAAAATAATTGGGACACATGAAGTGAATAATTACTGCCAAAAGGAGTTAATCGATTTAATATTTATCACCATTTTATTAAAAGTAATAGGCATTAGTGTCTCATTTGGCTTACCAGAAGAGTTACCAGAGGAACTACTTGCCTTATTTCTACTCTTTTGCCTTTGTTCTTTGAGTTTTATAAACTTATTAGGTTTTTATAAAAGAACAATAAGATTTAGTTGAAGGACATATTTCATGGGTCAAGAAATATAGATCAATTCCTAGAAATAGTTAAAAGAAAATTTATAAAGTAGCATGGATTCCTAGAAGTAGTTAAAAGAAAATTTATAAAGTAGCGTGAATTTTGAGTTTTACTTTAGAAGTTCTGGTTGTCAACATTTTACTAAGGGTCCCAAACCTATAGTTCTCTTTTAGGATGACTGCAAAATAGCAATTAATTAATAAACATCATTATTGTTTTTTTGGGGGGAAGCACCTGTAGAGGCATTCAGCTCCTGGCTTGGTGGACCATATGGGAAGCTGAGGATTGAACCGAGGTCCGTCTGGGTCAGCCTGTGTCAGCCATGTGCAAGGCAAACGCCCTATTGCTATTCTTTTCTTTTCTTTTTTTCTTTTTGGCTTTTCGGGCCACACCAGTTTGATGCTCAGGGGTTACTCCTGGCTAAGTGCTCAGAAATTGCCCCTGGCTTGGGGGGGGGTCCATATGGGAAGCCGGGGGATCGAACCGCGGTCCTTCCTTGGCTAGGGCTTGCAAGGCAGACACCTTACCTGTAGCACCACCTCGCAGGCCCCACCCTACTGCTATTCTATTGCTCCATCCCCCTTGCTATCTTTCTAATTATATTCCACAGTTTTGCCTTTTCCATTCCTTCATAAATTATTATCTATTATATTTATATAATATATTTATATCTATTTACTATATACTATATATTTTAATAGTCTTGTTTATTTTATATAAAGTTGGATATATATCATTTATATAAGTAATTTTATATTAAGGCATATTCCACATATATAACAATGATAAAATGATAATATGTGACTGATAAATTATTAATATACCATTAAATTATTTTTAGTATTACATAATTTTAAAATTAATTTTAATTTAATTTTATTAGAGATATTATAATTTACAATACCATACTAATGTTTCACATGTGCAGCATTCCAGCATCACACTCTCCACCTGAATGACTTCTTTCTCTTCAATGTATCTCCATTATCCCTTTTCTTCCAATCCCAAATTCTGCTGATTTGGTTAACTCAGTTCATTAGATCAATTCTTATGTTCTGTTGCACTTGGCCATTTGTTGTTATCATACTATTTTCTTTTTTTTCTTTTTTTTTTTTTTTTGCATAATTTTTTTTTATTTAAACACCTTGATTACATACATGATTGTGTTTGGGTTTCAGTCATAAAAGGAACACCACCCATCACCAGTGCAACATTCCCATCACCCAAGTCCCAAATCTCCCTCCTCCCCACCCAACCCCCGCCTGTACCCTAAACAGGCTCAACATTTCCCTCATACATTCTCAATATTAGGACAGTTCAAAATGTAGTTATTTCTCTAACTAAACTCATCACTCTTTGTGGTGAGCTTCCTGAGGTGAGCTGGAACTTCCAGCTCTTTTCTCTTTTGTGTCTGAAAATTATTATTACAAGGGTGTATTTCATTTTTCTTAAAACACATAGATGAGTGAGACCATTCTGCGTTTTTCTCTCTCTCTCTGACTTATTTCACTCAGCATAATAGATTCCATGTACATCCATGTATAGGAAAATTTCATGACTTCATCTCTCCTGACAGCTGCATAATATTCCATTGTGTATATGTACCACTGTTTCTTTAGCCATTCGTCTGTTGAAGGGCATCTTGGTTGTTTCCAGAGTCTTGCTATGGTAAATAGAGCTGCAATGAATATAGGTGTAAGGAAGGGGTTTTTGTATTGTATTTTTGTGTTCCTAGGGTATATTCCTAGGAGTGGTATAGCTGGATCGTATGGGAGCTCGATTTCCAGTTTTTGGAGGAATCTCCATATCGCTTTCCATAAAGGTTGAACTAGACAGCATTCCCACCAGCAGTGGATAAGAGTTCCTTTCTCTCCACATCCCCGCCAACACTGTTTATTCTCATTCTTTGTGATGTGTGCCATTCTCTGGGGTGTGAGGTGGTATCTCATCGTTGTTTTGATTTGCATCTCCCTGATGATTAGTGATGTGGAACATTTTTTCATGTGTCTTTTGGCCATGCGTATTTCTTCTTTGTCAAAGTGTCTGTTCATTTCTTCTCCCCATTTTTTGATGGGGTTAGATGTTTTTTTCTTGTAAAGTTCTGTCAGTGCCTTGTATATTTTGGAGATTAGCCCCTTATCTGATGGGTATTGGGTGAATAGGTTCTCCCACTCAGTGGGTGGCTCTTGTATCCTGGGCACTATTTCCTTTGAGGTGCAGAAGCTTCTCAGCTTAATATATTCCCATCTGTTAATCTCTGATTTCACCTGCTTGGATAGTGCAGTTTCCTCCTTGAAGATGCCTGTAATGTCCTGGAGTGTTTTGCTTATGTGCTGTTCTATATATCTTATGGTTTTGGGGCTGATATCGAGGTCTTTAATCCATTTGGATTTTACCTTTGTACATGATGTTAGCTGGGGGTCTAAGTTTAATTTTTTGCAAGTGGCTATCCAATTGTGCCAACACCACTTGTTGAAGAGGCTTTCCCTGCTCCATTTAGGATTTCCTGCTCCTTTATCAAAAATTAGATGGTTGTATCTCTGGGGAACATTTTCTGAGTATTCAAGCCTATTCCACTGATCTGAGGACCTATCCTTATTCCAATACCATGCTGTTTTGATTACTGTTGCTTTGTAGTACAGTTTAAAGTTGGGAAAAGTAATTCCTCCCATATTCTTTTTCCCAATGATTGCTTTAGCTATTCGAGGGTGTTTATTGTTCCAAATGAATTTCAAAAGTGTCTGATCCACTTCTTTGAAGAATGTCATGGGTATCTTTAGAGGGATGGCATTAAATCTGTATAATGCCTTGGGGAGTATTGACATTTTGATGATGTTAATCCTGCCAATCCATGAGCAGGGTATGTGTTTCCATTTCCGTGTGTCCTCTCTTATTTCTTGGAGCAGAGTTTTATAGTTTTCTTTGTATAGGTCCTTCACATATTTAGTCAAGTTGATTCCAAGATATTTGAGTTTGTGTGGTACTATTGTGAATGGGGTTGTTTTCTTAATGTCCATTTCATCCTTATTACTATTGGTATATAGAAAGGCCATTGATTTTTGTGTGTTAATTTTGTAGCCTGCCACCTTGCTATATGAGTCTATTGTTTCTAGAAGCTTTTTGATAGAGTTTTTAGGGTTTTCTAAGTAGAGTATCATGTCATCTGCAAACAGTGAGAGCTTGACTTCTTCCTTTCCTATCTGGATTCCCTTGATATACTTTTCTTGCCTAATTGCTATAGCAAGTACTTCCAGTGCTATGTTGAATAGGATTGGTGAGAGAGGACAGCCTTGTCTTGTGCCAGAATTTAAAGGGAAGGCTTTTAGTTTTTCTCCATTGAGGATAATATTTGCCACTGGCTTGTGGTAGATGGCCTTCACTATATTGAGAAAGGTTCCCTCCATTCCCATCTTGCTGAGAGTTTTGATCAAGAATGGGTGTTGGACCTTATCAAATGCTTTCTCTGCATCTATTGATATGATCATGTGGTTTTTATTTTTCTTGTTATTGATGTTGTGTATTATGTTGATAAATTTACGGATGTTAAACCAGCCTTGCATTCCTGGGATGAAACCTACTTGATCGTAGTGGATGATCTTCTTAACGAGGCATTGAATCCTATTTGCCAGGATTTTGTTGAGGATCTTTGCATCTGAATTCATCAGTGATATTGGTCTGTAATTAAGAATACATTGCAAATTTCAAATTATATCTCAAAAATGTTTCTGTATGCATGTATAACAAATGTTATATAGTATTTTTTATTTTAAATTTCAACACACTCAACAGTCTATAAAATGTTATCAGTTTCCTAATCCTTAGGGTCATAAAGTTATAAAATAACAAATTAAGTTAGAGACCACCAGCCTAACTATAATTTTTAGAAAGAGTGAGAAAATAGTGAATCTAAGTAAAATTGAAGGATTTAGTAAAAAATGAAGCAAAAATCTTAGTAAAAATAAAGTTACGGAGTGAGTGAGAAATGGCTGCAGGTGGGGGTTTCCAGGCAGAGTGCTGACTGCTCTACCTGCAGAATCTCCACCGGGCTGTGCTTCTTCTGAGGAACTGAGCACCGGAAGGGAGCCCTGTCCTACCCTTCTCTGTCTTTCCTGAACTCTGGAAGCTCTCCTCAGAGCCCTGAGAAGCGAACCCCAAAGAAACTACATTCAGAAGCTACCCAGCGAGCCAGTGAGTGAGTGAGAAATGGCTGCAGGTGGGGGTTTCCAGGCAGAGTGCTGACTGCTCTACCTGCAGAATCTCCACCGGGCTGTGCTTCTTCTGAGGAACTGAGCACCGGAAGGGAGCCCTGTCCTACCCTTCTCTGTCTTTCCTGAACTCTGGAAGCTCTCCTCAGAGCCCTGGGAAGCTAACTCCAAAGAAACTACATTCGGGAAGAGATAACAATGCTATCTGGGCAAAAGCCAGCTCCCTGTGTGTGACACCAGGCGGGGAAAATCCGCGAAAGTACACCGGCCCAGTGGGGCTCAACTGTGAAAGACTGTGAGTGTGACCTGTCTATGTCTGTCTACTGTCCTCTTGCGTGAAACTCTTGCGAGTGGGGCAAAAAGAGGCTCAGAGGAGCACGGCCGCTCCGCTTCGCTACGCGGCTGTGCACTCTTTCTAAGGAAAGAACTCCATTGCAACAAGAAGGAAAAATCACACTAAGAACGGCGCTATATCACAGAAGCAAACATTTCTCTCTGAACTCTCTTCTCTGTTGCATGCTCGGGCCTAAGATTTGACCCAGTGTGAGGCTTCATCCACGGAGGACTCCCCTCCCTTAGAGGCAAGTCAGCCCATCCAGAAAGGGAGGAGCCAGAGGAGTGTGCTGCCTACATCATATAGACAATGAATACCACCACAACACGTAGAAAAACCCACAATACAAGTGTGACAATGGGGAAACAACGCAGGCCAGCATCAGACATAGAGAATGAAGATGACAATTCTGAGGACCAGATAATGACTGAACAACTAATCAACCTCTCAGATAAGGACTTTAGACTAGCAATATGGAAGGTGCTCAACAGATTCCAAGAAACCATGGATCGAGTTGAACAGAACACTAATAAGAACCAAGAAAATATGAAGGCAGAAATGACAAAACTCCAAACTGAAATAACATGTCAACTAACAGGACTGAAAAAGTCAGTAAACGAAGTGAATGACAAAATGGATAAGCTCTGGGACAGGGTATCAGAAGCTGAGAATAGACTTGGTGCTGTGGAAGATGAGATACATAACAATTCCATACAGCAGGAGAGATTGGACAAAAAACTTAAAGCAAATGAGCAGACAATGGAAAAATTAGTCAAAGAATGGGAACAGACGAAAATAGAAGTCTATGATAAGATCAACAGAAACAACTTAAGAATCATTGGAGTCCCAGAGACCCAGGAAGAAAATTTCCAGGAAGAATCAATGGTCAAGAACATCATTAAAGAGAAACTTCCAGAGCTAAAGAATATATGTGATCAAATCCTGCATGCCCGAAGAGTACCAACCAAAAGAGACCCCAGAAAAACCACCCCAAGACACATCCTAGTCACAATGACAAATCCCACAGATAGAGACAGAATTCTGAAAACAGCAAGATCAAAAGGGGAAATCATGTTTAAGCAAGCTTCCCTGAGATTTACAGCAGACCTGTCACCAGAAACACTCAATGCCAGAAAGCAGTGGTGGGATATTGTGACAAGACTGAATGAAATGAATGCTTCACCCAGAATACTATACCCAGCAAAACTCACTTTCCGGTTTGATGGAAGAATACATGGTTTCACAGACAAAAAACAGCTCAGAAACTTCACAGACACAAAACCAGTCTTAAGAGAAAAACTGAAAGACCTAATCTAAGACAAGACTACCCAAAAGACACACCAGATTTTGAAATAAAGATGGCGTTAAATCCCAGGACAATTCTTTCTCTCAACGTCAATGGACTAAATGCACCAGTTAAGAGACACAGAGTGGCTAAATGGATCAAAAAACTCAATCCAACCTTCTGCTGCCTACAAGAAACGCACCTGAATAGTCAGAACAAACATAGACTCAAAATAAAAGGCTGGAGAAAAATTATCCAAGCAAACAACACCCATAAAAAAGCTGGAGTGGCCATACTAATATCAGATAATGCAAACTTTATACTCAGGAAGGTTGTAAGGGACAAAGATGGACATTTTATATTAATCAAGGGGTACGTAGAGCAGGAAGAATTCACTCTCCTAAACATATATGCACCGAATGAGGGGCCAGCAAAATATTTAATACAACTGTCGACAAATCTGAAAAATAATATCAACAACAACACAATAATTGTGGGGGACCTTAACATGGCTTTGTCAACACTGGACAGGTCAACCAGACTGAAACCCAACAAGAATATACTAGACCTGAGGAGAGAAATGGAAGAAAGAGGCCTAGTGGATATATATAGGACACTCCATCCCCAGAAACCTGGATACACATTCTTCTCCAATGTACATGGGACATTCTCCAGGATAGACTACATGCTGGCACATAAAACATACCTCCATAAGATCAAGAGGATAGAAATTTTGCAGACTACCTTCGCTGACCACAAGGCTCTGAAATTATTTGTGAATTCCAAAGGGACTCAGAAGAAACACTTTAACACCTGGAAGTTAAACAGCCTCATGCTCAATAACCAGTGGGTCCGAGATGAAATCAAGGAGGAAATAAAAAGGTTCCTGGAAACAAATGACAATAAAGACACAAACTCTCAGAACTTATGGGACACAGCAAAAGCAGTACTGAGAGGAAAATTTATAGCTTTGCAAGCACACATCAGGAAGGAAGAAGGAGCTTACCTGAGTAGCTTAATGACACAGCTAATAGAACTAGAAAATGCTCAACAAAAGGACCCAAGAATAGGAAGACAGAAGGAAATAACAAAGCTGAGAGCAGAAATCAACGAAGTGGAAACTCAAAAAACAATCCGAAAGATCAACGAAAGCAAAAGTTGGTTCTTTGAAAAAATAAACAAGATTGATAGACCACTGGCAAACCTAACAAAGAAAGAGAGAGAGAGAAACTTGATAACTCGTATCAGGAATGAAAAAGGAGAAATCACTACTGATATGACAGAGATTCAAAGGGTAATCAGAAACTACTTTGAAAAACTCTACGCCACTAAAAATGAGAACCTGGAAGAAATGGATAAATTCTTGGACTCTTATAATCTTCCACGGTTGAAGGAAGAGGATGTAGCATATCTAAACACCCCCATCACCATTGATGAAATTAAAACAGTAATCAAATGTCTGCCGAAAAACAAAAGCCCAGGTCCAGATGGATTCACTAATGAATTCTATCAAACTTTCCAAGAGGAACTACTGCCAATCTTGGCAAGACTCTTTCATGAAATTGAACAAACAGAAACACTTCCAAATAGCTTTTATGAAGCCAACATCACCTTGATACCTAAACCAGACAGAGACGCTACCAAAAAAGAAAATTACAGACCAATATCACTGATGAATGCAGATGCAAAGATTATCATACTATTTTCTTATAGCTCACATTTTAGAGAGATCATTATTTCTCTGTCCCTTTTTTTCTGACTTCACTTAGCACGCTACTCATCAGGTCCATCCATTTAGGGGCAAATTGCATTATTTTTTCTTCTTTTATAATCAAGTGGTATTATTCTACTGTTTATGCATACTATACTTGGGCACTTAAGTTGTTTTTAGCCCCTGTAAACATAGGAACATGTGAACATAGGAGTCCAAATATGTTTACAAAATAACATTTGTGGGCCCTTGAGGAAGTTTCCAAGAAGTGGCATTTCTGTGTTGTATGAAAAATCAGTTTCTTGGATATGTATCCAGTATGTTTAACAAAAAAGCAAAAAGCAGGGGCCAGAGAGATAGCATGGAGTTAAGGAGTTTGCCTTTCATGCAGAAGGTCATTGGTTCAAATCCCGGCATCCCATATGGTCCCCTGTGCCTGCCAGGAGTAATTTCTGAGCGTGGAGTCAGAAGTAACCCCCGAGCACTGCCGGGTGTGATGCAAAAATAAAACAAAACAAAACAAAAAAGCAAAAAGTATGAAGTAGAATTAGGAAAGCCTTTTCCACAAATGTTTTAGGGAAACTGGTTAAGTCATATGAATTTAGTAACTTTAAGGTAATATAAATTTATATATAAATATTGATAAATAATCTTTAAGGTATAATAAAATTGATAAAGTAATAAAAATAAATAGTAGTTCATGGTTATTTTCCTTGCTTGTGACATTGTACTTCTGCCATTGATTATTATTTTACAAATAAGAAGACTTGATATTTACAATGATGCTATTATTAAGGTTAATACACAGCAAAATAGAATTGGCTACTTAACAATATCTGAATACAAGTTCTTACTCTTATATTTTTTAAATCTAATCTTAATTTTTGACCAGATTTAGACTTCTTGTTTTGTTTCCAAATGGTCTACTAAATGTTTGTCAACCCCCTAAGACTTCGTTGGCTAATTCTAATCTTGAAAGGGAAAGTTTTTTTTTTTTAAGATTATCAGGGACCATTGAGAAAATTCCCCTATATTCTTAATAAGTTTGATTACAATAAATGATATCCATGAGACATAAACACAACGTTTCATTTAAAAATGGAGTTGTCAGGGCTGGAGAGATAGCATGGAGGTAGGGTGTTTGCCTTTCATGCAGAAGGACTGTGGTTCAAATTCCAGCATCCCATATGGTCCCCTGAGCCTGTCAGGGACAATTTCTGACCATAGAGCCAGGAATAACTCCTGAGTGATGCCAGGTGTGACCCAAAAACAAACAAAAAATGGAGCTGTCAGCAATTCACTCATATTACACAATATGCCTCAACAGCATGTAACTAGAATATGTCTGAGACTCTTAGCTCAACTAGAAACTTAGAGTAAGCCTACTGAAATTGTGATGATGAAGTAGTTGACTTCCTATTTTTTATATTGTCTTGCTAAATAGAATAATAGGATTATGTTGGATGAAATAAATAGAATCCAAAGCTTTTGTTCTTAATCATTGAAATTAGATTTTGGTATTCTATATTTGTTTATCTATCACAATCTCCTCTTATATTTCCTGGAATAACCAACTTTTTAGGTAGTTTTTATATAAACCTTTAATAGGTATTGATCAATCATGTCAGAGTAGGTAAGTGTTGAAGAGTGAATAGAAAGTTTTTCAGTAAATGCAAACATAAATTAAAAAGAATTGAGAAGGGAAACTATATGAGGAAAATAACAATGACTTTGATTCTAGAGTCATGAGAATAGTGTCAAATAATATTGGATAATAATGTAGAAAATAAGTGTGCACAATATTAAATATTTATAATATATATGTATATATTTTGGTTTTTGGGTCATACCCAGCATCTCTCAGGGGTTACTCCTGGCTCTACGCTCAGAAATTGCCCCTGGCAGACTCAGGGGACCATATGGGATGCCGGGATTTGAATCACCGTCCTTCTGCATGCAAGGCAAATGCCCTACCTTCATGCTATGTCTCCTGCCCCAACTATTTATAATATATTTTAAGTAAATAAATTATGGGAAAATTAAAAACAAAATGAAAAATATTTTCAAAACTATTGTTCCATATTTGAGTCAATAATCTTAAGTGAGTGCCAAGAAATTGAAAAGATGTCTGAACCCTAAACTTAATGATGAACATAACTGTTAGGAGAGAGAATCAGAAGAAAGAATGGATTTTAGATATAACTTGGAAGTAAATGTTCAAATAATGTGAGAAAAATATTCAGAAGTTAAGATGCCAGTAGTCTGGCCTAATCAACTTTATTAATTAGTGTCAGTCCTGAGAGTATAGAATATGAGGAAGTAAATTAAAGGTGTGAGGCCCAAATGAGTAAAAACTTAATTACTCAAAGATTAGACTCCTGTAAGATATCAATATGTGTTTATTTGAATATCTTTGCCTAAAATTAAAAAGTAGAAGTGAAATAAATGAATAAAATGCTGAAGCAGATGACACTCGATTTGTTATAGCTATTAGAATGGCTTAGATTAAAATTGCCTATACTATTCTAAATTGTATAGAATAAGTGAATGTAAGTATGAGACATATACTAAGAAATTCCAATGTAGCTGATGTAAAAATAACAAAGGAAACACCACAAACCAGCAAAGATCTGAAAGGTCAATTAGGAAATTCTAGTGACTGGAAAGTCAGTATTAAGTGAAAAGGCTTTTCATGAGAACTGAATGCAATAAGTTATAGCAATCTAAATATCACATTGCAATACTTCTATATGTAGAAAAGATTCAGAAATAATAGTTCAATGATTTTACTGAACTGCATAAATAATAAGGATTAGAGAAATTGCAATTCAGAGCCTGATTGAGGCTCAAAGGCCAGCTATTTTCTTCCTGCAGCATAGGTTGATAGCAGACATGGGCTGTTTGAACCATAGAGTGACTCAAAGGAATGAGAAATTTTGAGCCTTTAGGCTTTCAGTTGTAACCATCATTAAAAATTAGACAGCCAGGAGTAACCCCTGAGCACCGCTGGGTGTGACCCAATGACCAAAAAAAAAAAATTGTAAATTAAAATATTCTCAAATTCTACTGGTTTGATTGGTTTTCTAAGATTTGCTCTATTTTGAGGCTTCCCAGAAGCTGGCATGAGAAGGTGGAGAAGAGAAATTAATTCAAAATTATATATCAACCATTCAGAAAGAGTGAATGTTTCTTAATTTTGATGCACTTTATGTTTTGGTTTTGAGGTAGACCTGAGAAACTCAGAGGATGAATAATTTGTAGGGGAATGAACTCAGATTAGTTGTGTGAGTACAAGGCAAGTTTTTACCCACTGTACTATCTACCAAATCCCTAATTTTATAGGATTAGAAAAGTAAATCTGAGACAGGCAGAAAAATATTTAAACTCAGAGGTTTTTTCCTGAGATATTTAAAGGGAATGGTACTAAATTATAATCTATAAAATCCAATATAATTAAAGTAATTATCAGAATATCCATATAAATGTCACATTGCTTTAAATACAAAAGGTAATTTTTTTTCATTTTGGTTTTGGGGTTACACCGGCAGCACTCAGGGGTTACTCCTGGCTCTATGCTCAGAAATCACTCTAGCAGGCTCGGGGGACCATATGGGATGCCGGGATTTGAACCACTGTCCTTCTGCATGAAAGGCAAACGCCTTACCTCCATGCTATCTCTCCAGCCACACAAAAGGTAAATTTTAAGGTGACCGATAGACATAAGAAATTGTACCTAAACAATTATTCATTTAGAAATAATAGTTAAAACCCTATGGGATAGTAACATAACTATATGACTCTATAAGTACTGACAGTATCAAAAATTATTCTTTGTTTTGTTTTGTTGGAAGTTTGAGGCCACAGCTGGCTATGTTCAAAACTTACTCTGTCTCTGGCTTAACAATAATTCTAGCATGACTGTGGACCATATGTAGTTCCAATGATCAAACTGGAATCTGCTGTGTGCAAAATATGTTATCTATTATATTATCTCCCTAGCTACCAATGCCAAGTTTTAGTAAACATGCATAGCAGATTAGATTATTTTTTATATATATATTTTAAAAGGCACAGAAATTTTTTTGCCTCTTTTTTATATATTTTATTTAAACACCTTGACTACTTACATGATTGTGTTTGGGTTTCAGTCATGTAAAGAACACCACCCATCATCAGTGCAACATTCCCATCACCAATGTCCCAAATATCCCTCCACCCCTCCCCGCCCCCATCTGTACTCTAGACAGGCTAGACAGATTACATTCTTACATATATTAGGTGATATGAAAATGACTGCTTTTAGAAACTCTTGATTTTTATTAAATCTATAAAATGTAAAGAATAGCTTTATCTTTTGGAAGGGTATTCCATGCCCACAAAAACAAAAATAATCATAGTAGTGAAACAAACCAATGGGACTCATATAGCTTTTACTGAACTGCTATTCATATATTCAATTACTGCAGTGAATTGACTCCTATATGCAACAAAATGGACATATTTTAGATATATATTTTAGTAAAAAAGTGTATACAAAATATTTTTTTGTAAATTTTAGATCTTATTTTATTTATTTATTTATATAATCTAAGATGATAAAGGCCACAGTTATAGTAAACATGGAGATATATGGAAAATATACTTGTGACCCTGGGAATATATTTTTTTGATTTATAAAGTACTTTAGTGAATATATACATAATTTTACATCTATTAAACTTATACCAGTAACTTAATGTATCATTGACAGATTTTAGCCTGATAAAAGGACAGGAAAAAGTAGTGAATTTCAAAAGGTATGAACTGAAATGATTTTAAATAGTCTAAAATACAAGTAAAATGGAGATAAAATAGTGCCTTGGACTTAATGACGTATGATAATTTAAGAAAAAAGGTTTGAGTTCAGAATGACTGTGGTGGTTTGTGAAGTCGAAAACAAAAGTTGAGTATGAGAGTTCATATTTTAAGGGCTTTGTGTCTCCCAAAAAGAAATGACACATAAAAACAATGAAAAGATGTGTGTTTTTGCTCTTTTGTGTAAGGAAGAAAAGATGAGTTTATTTTCATGATTAAATGCTGGTGTGAATGGCCTGAAATATAAAACATATGAGGAGATAATTTTCCACTTTCAATAATGATTCCTAAAAAGAGAGGAGAGACTGGAATATATTAAGTTGACCAGCTAAGTTGACTTTGATAGAAGAGAAACAGGAGGTGTAAATGGGCTAGAACTGCAGAGGATATGGATACGACTTAAGGTTCTATCAGAGAACTTATAGTTGCTAAAATTGTAATGGGCTTACTCACTGAGTACATTAGTCTGTTTTTTAGATTTTTTAGTCTTCTCTTGCTACTCCAGATAGTAAAACATGTGTGTATAATATAGTAAAATATAAAACAAATAATTTAGATCCCCAAGATAGTTTTATGGTTAACTTTAAAGAAATTTGGAATTTACATTTTAGCTGAGAAAAAGTTATGACTTAAATACTTAAGATCCATTAGAAATATGGAGAATTATCGTTTATTTGATGAAATTAAACTTCAAACTCACAGTTGAAGTAAGAGAGAAAATTATACAAAATAAGAACGAGTATGAAAGGAAGAAATTATCATTCAATCAATTCTACTAAAATATTCACACACAAGCAAAGAATATTGAATATTAAATACACTACAATAAAATATACAAATTAATAGTTTTAAAGAATTGAGGGTTCAATTAAATTCATGTTTTTATTCTTATTCTTTAATTACTTAGGAAAATATAGTCATCTACAGGTAGCCTCGTAACTTTAAGAAATGCTCAAGCTAGGGAAATGAAGATAATAATTTATTATCACTATTACCACAAAGTAGATCTGAGTAGATAAAAAAGATAAGACCCAAACAGAAATGTTTTAGTTAGATATAATCTCTCAGTATTCAGTATTCTGAATACTTTGAATTTCAGTACTTCTAGAAAATTTATATGATCCATTAGAGTTAGACATAATTTTGATCCCATGAGATACAGAAATGGAGATACTTCATTTAATAAGATACTACACTGTGAAACAGTGCCAAGACTATTCAATACACAAACTATGGCTTCATTTTATATAGTTTATAATATTTTCCAACAGTCCACACTCTATGTAAATAATTATGAAGATATGTGAAGGTTGCATGTCCTTTCCCCAATAATTTAGTAAGGAACATAGTAAGTAATTAAAAAATTCCATTTCTCTTAATAAAAACTTTGGTTATGGCCAGAGAGGTGTCACAAGTGGTAGGGCATTTGTCTTGCATATGCTAACCTAGGATGGATGGCAGTTCGATCCCCTGGCTTCCCATATGGTCCCCCAAGTCAGGAACGATTTCTGAGTGCATAGCCAGGAGTAATCCCTAAGCGTCAATGGGTGTGGTTAAAAAGAAAGCATCAATAAGAACTTTGGTTGAAAAGATTCACACAAATGTGAGGGAGGGGAATTGAGGTCCTTGGGAGAGGGATGTGGGTATACCAGTGAAGGGAATAGTGTTGGAATTATGTGTATGAGAAACAAATGTAATAGTATTATAAACCACAGAATCTCAATCAATAACATGATACTACTAATAATAATTAATAATAATAATATTGGGGCCGGGCGGTGGCACTAGAGGTAAGGTGCCTTGCCTTGCCTGCGCTAGCCTTGGACGGACCGCGGTTCGATTCCCCGGTGTCCCATATGGTCCCCCAAGCCAGGAGCGACTTCTGAGCGAATAGCCAGGAGTAACCCCTGAGCATCACTGGGTGTGGCCCAAAAACCAAAAACCAAAAAAAAAAAAAAATAATAATAATAATAAATAAAAAGGCATTGTTCAGCAAGAACCACACTGGCCTTGTACACAGCCAAATTGGGTTTAGTCACCAGCACCTTAGAGAATCTCCCAAGCCAAAAAGGACTGAAAGCCTGGAGTAAGCCCATAGCATCACTAGAATGGACCACCAAACTCCAAAATTAAAAACACAGAAGTTAGGACCAGAGTGATAGCACAGAAGGTAGGGCATTTGCTTTGCATGTGATCAACCCAGGGTTCGATACCTGGCATCTCATATGATCCCCTGAGTTTTATAGGAATGATTTTGAGCTCATAGCCAGGAGAAACCTTGAGCACCACTGAGTGTGGCCCCCAAAACTAAACAATACAAAATTCATTGTTAGTTTTGAAAACATTGAAGGTTAATTGGCCAATTTGGATATCTAGTAACTGTTACTAGAAGTTTCATAAAAACTGTCTGAAGAAAAGACATCAAACTTGACAGCTAAGTATAGGGCAGATTGCTGAAAACTTTTACTCAAAGCACTGATGTGAAGCATTAGTCTCTTTTTTGTCTTTATTCAGGCATAAAGGAGCATCAGAGAAAAAGAAAAAATCAATAACTACTTTTGAAAAATAAGTCTTTTTACTACTTGAGAGTAACCTTTATAGAATCAAAATGGGAATGTCTGTGTTTTCAGATTTTTTTTTTTTTTTTTTTTTTTTTTTGGTTTTTGGGTCACACCCAGCAGTGCTCAGGGGTTATTCCTGGCTCCAGGCTCAGAAATTGCTCCTGGCAGGCACAGGGGACCATATGGGGTGCCGGGATTTGAACCGATGACCTCCTGCATGAAAGGCAAACACTTTACCTCCATGCTATCTCTCCGGCCCCCAAGATTTTTCAAAAAGATTATGAGCTACTTATTTGTTTGACTTGATATAGGCCAGGACTCTAAAAAAATTATCAAAACTAATTGGATTCGGCCTTTATGAAGCAACACACTTTCTCCCATTGTAGTGTTCTTAATTAGGAAATCACTTGGGCTTCTGCTAATTTTTGTACTCTAATAATATTACTACAACTACATAACCAAAGTCCTAATTTTAGAATATTTTAAGAATTACAGGATTTCTCTCTTAGAGAAACACTAATGGATTTCCAGACTTAGAGATGTAAGTATTCAGAATATTTTATATTCTTGGAATCATACAATTTGTGACTCACTAGGTACATGCTTTAAATAATCCACAATATAGAATAAGTTATGTAATTCTCTATTTAGTCTCATATTTAATATACATAAAGCTCAAAACTGTCCTGACATATACATCTACAAGCATTTTCTCAACTTCTCCATATACTCAGACAGGTCACCAAAAATGGTGTCGTTTTAAGTGGAGTTTAAGTATTATATATCTAGAAAATTTGTTTTGCATCCTGGATCTACCTTTAGAAATGTTCCCTAGGTACACCATTCCTCCTCTCTTAAAGCATGATTTTTTTTATCCTTCATTATAGATAACATTCGGTATCATTGTTAGATTTTATTTCTCTTGGGGATAGGGTTATGGGTTTAAGAGATGAAACATAAATTTTGCATACAGGAGCCCTACGTGTGGTTCCTTGTCCTGCATTGTTTCTCACATATTACCTGACACAGTCCTGAAACACGTGGTCATGAATAAATACCATTATGTATGGTCAAAAAATTAAAAACAGCAATCAAATCAATCTCTACAAAACAAAATAAAACAAAAAAGCTACCAAAGTTTTGTTTTTGGATCACACCCGGCAGTGCTCAGGGGTTACTCCTGGCTCTAATCTCAGAAATCACTCCTAGGAGGCCCGGGAGACCATATGGGATGCCGGGATTCAAACCACCATCCTTCTGTGTGCAAGGCAAACACCCTGCCTCCCTACTATCTCTTCAGCCCCCCAAAGTATTTTTTTTATTAGTGGACTCTATTCCTATACAGGTCTTTTTCCTCTGTGAGAATTAAATTTTTCTGGTAGAAACCTATACTGTATATTAATTAATTGCCTTTTAGCTTCAAATATACACTTTATTATCTGCTCTCTGATAACTTAACTGGACCTCGTAAGCATTTTACATTGGGACTTACCTTGAAGTTTGAATTTCTCAGTAAGGAGTACCAAAGAGACATTAACAAGGAGTTCCTCCTTCTTTCTAGTATACTTCTAATTTATTCTTAACAATATTCCCAAATATCAGCCAGTGTATATCTTGGGACGAATCAATGCTTCTTACCCAAAGTCCACAAACACATTTATGGACTTTATACCAAATATCAAAACTTCTTGTCAAATTGAGTGAGTGTTGTAGATAATCCAGATCTTGATCTCAGACTGGCCCTGCTTATATTCTTAGAAGTATGTTCCTAAATTCCCTCTCTTCAAGTTCCTGTCTACTACTTCAAAAATTTTTTCTTGAGTCCAGCTCAAATTGACATTCCTTGGCCACCATTATGTTTCAGTATCAATGGGTCAGCCAAGTACTAAGACAACCAATAAAGTTTTATGTCCTTGATTGAAATTTAAATACAATTTCTGCAATAATGTTAGTCTCTTGGTGAGAGCTTCCTGATTACAGATTCTTTTTCAGGGATAATGGTCTTCAACTCTAAAATATTCATAATTAACTTTGAAATTAGTCTCCTGATCATAGAAATGCTCATTAGCCTCTGATAAAATCATTCTGTTCTATTCCCTGACTGTTACCTGTCTACTACAAAATTGACATAAAGAGAAGAATCTGCAATGTGTCTGCTACCCATTTGTATTTACTTGTGGGAAAAACATGTGGGGACAACAGAGAAATACCTTTTGAAGACCATTGAAATGAATAAATTTTTACTCATTAACTCCATCTACTTTGATGTTGTCAATTCATAAGGATACAATAAACTCACTTTGACAATGATTTTTCATAACCAGTATGGATGGAATCTGTAAACATTTCACTCCAATGGCACAGGGGCTACTCAATTTTGAATGAATAGATGTGTGTCTGCAATTTGGATCCATCAGTAAAGGTATACTTAGCCAAATTATAGATTCTAGATATGCTCATTCATAATTAAGGGCTTTAGTCTTTTTCTACTAATCATCCATATTTTTATGAACATTATACTTATAGTATCAAGTTTTCCAAAAAAATTTTAGTATCACTTTTTTAATTTCCAATGCTTAAAACTAAGTCCTAGAGAGAACTAGAAATCTGTTTAAGATAAGATCATTTACAAGGTTCTTATTTTTGTTCAATAAAATATGCTTTCTTGGAATATGCTCTTATTATGGATTATAACACATTTATTATACCTACTATAATGCCTTATATATAAAAATATAATAGAATTTAATTAATAAATACATACAATTACTTTTATAATTTATTTAAATTTAATATAAAAATAGTTACAATCTTTAACAAAGATTTCTGATATTCTTATTTTTACCAGAAGAGGTCACTATAATCCAACATAATAAATTTATTAGCACATTGATCATTTCTTTGGGGATACTAAACTAACTTTTACTACAAAATGTAATGATGAATGTAATGATTTGAAAGGAGACATCTTTTTCCTGGGACAAATAATGATTATCAATATTCTTCCTTTTGAATCCTTGGAAGAAGTCAAGTGTTTCTGCCATAATGACAACCCATGAAAGCAACAGGCTCACTTTTTAAAAAAAGTAAGTAAAACAATGTTTGATTTTTTTAGGCTATTATAATTGAGGTACTCAAGTAATCTTGAATGGACTATTGCCATATCAATGCTTTTACAACAAATTTTGTAAAATCCTGAAATAATTAACACATATTTATTGAAAAATAGATGAAAGTCTAAATTTAAGATTGTTCACAAGATTAATACAAATTTACAAATAGTGACCTCACATCAAGAACCAAAGTTATCCTTTCTAGTTTGAATTATTGGTGTTTTTTTATTTTATTATAAGGAAAAATAAAAAATGTGGTTACATGGACAGAATAAACACATGGACATAAAATACATGTTTAACAAAAACCTTGATTTAATAAGTCCCTGAGAACAATATTAGTGATTAAATATGAGAACCACAATGACATCTTCAAGATTTGCTTGGGGAGGGGTCATACCCGGCAATCCTCAGAGGCTACTCCTGGCTCTGCAATCCAGAATCACTCCTTTTGGTTCTCAGGGGACTCAAACTCAGGGTCTCACCATTTGGAAGATTTGAAACTCACCTCAGAAATTTGTACTTTCCGAAACCTCATATAATCTGAGAAAATTAATTAAATTAATGTATTAATGTAAATTAATAAAATTAAAAAGAATTCAACTGAACTATGTTAATAACATTTAAGAATATATGTTATATTAAAAATTTAAGATTTTATGAATAACTTATGAACTTATTTCACAAGTTGGAATAACATCAGTGATTTTCAAAGTAAGGGTTGCTTTTCTTGTAGAAATCATTCACATTTTTTCACTCTTTGGTCACAATAAAAATTATTCTTAAAAATAAATAAAAAGATAAAGAAGAAATTATTCACATTTTATAGTGCTCTTTTGGTTTTTAAATATTTCCACATTAATTATAATGCCCATAAATTTATTTAAACATAATACTACTTCCATATAACATTGAAAATTGACAACTGACCAGAGAAATAGATTAATAGTCTCAGTGCGTGCTTTCATGGGGGAGAGCTGGGATCCATTGCCAGCAGTCAGTCCCATGAGCACTCCGGCTTAGAAATGTGAATAAACCTGGAGTCAAGCACAGAGCTGGCAGTATCCCTGGAGTATAACTCAGAGTCATAACCAAACAATAGAGACATGTTTTTGAAAGGAGTTAAACATAAAAATCTATTCTTCTGGTTGAAATTTGAATATACCATGGCATATATTTATTTATATCCATTTTACAAACATTGTGAAACCTCTATTTAATGTGAGAAATTACAACTTTAGAAATGACTTCTCCATTTAATTCTATGACTTTCCCAATAGTATTGACACTTTCTAGAACTGGGTCTAACATTTCAAACTAGAAAGGAAAATATGTAATATTTCTAGCTCATAAAAATGAAAGTGACAATAGTCATGGTTTTTGTTTGTTTGTTTGTTTATGGGTTAGATCCGGTGGAGTATGGAGTCTACTTTAGCTCTGTTCCTGGGAGCTTTTTGGCAAATTGAAGAACCTTACAGTATCTGGGTTTATGCCAAATCCTACATATAATAATGTAGAGTTCTCCAGATTGGTGAGCACTTTTTCCAGTCCAGGATTCATGTTTTAATTTCAGACCAATTCTATTTTTATCAGTGGTTTCACAAAAACAGTAGCAGTCTAAATAATCTGAAACAAAATAATTTCTGCTACTGAAACTGCATAGAATAATAAGTACATTATAATCTCTTGGACTGTATGAGAAGAGTGATATAGTGAAAATTACAAATTAAATAAATTACATGAACAATTAAAGGAAAGATATAATAATCTTAATAAATATCAAAGTTTTTAATTAAAACTACAAAAATGACAAAAGGGATTAAAATCACTATTAAGAATGTGAGAGATTTTCAAAATGATTTCAAACGTTTTAATGTAAGTTTTAAAATATTCCATATTTTATTGCATAATGAGCATTGTGTTACAAGTTTTTGCTAACAGTAGGCCAATTTCCTCATAATTCAAAGCAGTCAGATCATTCGCATAGATATTCCTTGGAGGAAGACTAGAAAATTAAAAATAGGCACATAGAAAATACTCATCAGCACTTATAATTAGGAAAATTCAAATCCAGACAGCAATGAGACATCACATACTAGTGAGACTAGCATGTAACAAAAATATTAAGAGAATAATTTTTTAATTCACTAAGATTATATCTACTGTAATAAAAAACAACTGTATTATGAACAACCGTGTAACTATGGTGTTTAAATAAAGTAATTAATTTTAATAAAAGATGGGGTGATAATATAGTAGAATCGATGTTTGCTTTGCATGTGGTTGATCCCCTGGTCAATCTCTGACATCACATGTGCTTCCTTAAGCCCGCCATGAGTGATTCTTGAGTGCAAAAGCCAGAAAAAAATGCCTAGCACGAATGTGACTCCAAAACAAGTCAAAACAAAACAGTAAATAGGTAAAGATGGAGGGATAAACAGACAGATAGATACAGAGAGAACGAGAAATGTCCACCTTTTGAATTGCATTAATTATTGTCATAAAATTTTAAATTACTTTTATTAAGATCCAGGGACTTACAATACTGTTAATTATATTTACATCATACATACATACATACATACATACATACATACATACATACATACATACATACATACAAACATAACAACAATTTCAACATAATCTCTATTACTAGAGAGCCTGCTTTCCTATACCAGTGGCTTAAGGACCCCTCCCAGCCATTTCTTCTTCCAAGTAACTCAGTGCTTCTAAAGTATTTTTTGTCATGCCCCCCTAGGAAGAAGAAAACATTTTTCGCGCCCCCCCGCTCGACTGTAAATAATATCTTTAGTAATAATAAAAAAAACTTTAACCTGCAAAACAAAAATATATAAAATAATTTGAGCTGATTTTTGAATCAGAGGCGATGTCTGGCTTAGTGGCTACAATGAGCACGTTTTGCAATGCATAGCTTTTCGAAGCGGGGTTTGAAGCAGGACATAGCAACTCTCAGCTCCAGAGACATACAGAGACATAAACACGGGGCTTAGCTTGCTATGGACAGTGTTTGCGCAAATCAAACGCACCCCCCTTTTCGGAGCCGCGGCGCCCCCCTGGGAGGGGCGAGCGCTACTATTTGAGAAGCACTGATTCAGTTCCATAGATTATATTCCCTGTTTAATGACCTTGGCCATAACTATGTTTTATATATCCTACATATGAGAGATCTTTTTTAAAGTTTATTATTGTGGAGCTCGTATCACAACATATATTAAAAAAGCTGAATGAAGTTGAATGAAAAATCAGGGCCAGAGAGATGACAGTTTTTTAAGTACTTGCACAAGAGTTATTGGAGTATAATCCCTGGCACTCCACAAGATCTCCCATGTCCTACCAGATGTGATCTGTGAGCTCAGTGCCAAGAGTGAGCCTCTACTGGGATTAGCGAAAAGTGATAAAGAGAAAAGGAAATTCTCAAATACTGTATTTCTTTCTTTTTGTCGGTCTATACATTTTTTGAAGTAATCGTGTGAATAATTCTAAGATAATACATTTTTAAAATGAAAATGAAATAATCTTACAAAGGATTTAATAAGAGCGAGGAGGAAATATTTAATATTTTTAAGGAAAACTCTGCTAGTCTCTAGAAGTAAAAAGCATATTTTACCCTAAAAGGGAATATAAATATAGGCTTTATGTTAGAAAATATATTATAAATATGCTAACATATCTGCATTGAATTCATTATTTTCTGGAGATGCTGATCTCTGAAAAAGAACATGAAATTTCAAAATTTCAAAATAATGATTGAACTATGATTACTTGCAAATCACACAATTATCTAAGGAAACTATAATACAGAAATAATATAAGTAGAAAGATATTGTAAGATTTATAAATTCAGCAATATTATAAGCAAATAATTAGATTATAACCAATTATTTTTTAAATATACCAGTAGAGGGATGTAAATGTTATACAGAAGTTAAGTTCTATACCTTGCATGCAGTTGTTCCTATTTTGATCCTTGATAGTGTAGGGTCACCTGAACAACGCTGAGTGTCTTTTTAGCACACATAAGGAAGTAGTCTTCAAACACTGCCTAATGTAGACCCAAAACAAATAAAAAAGGCACTATTAAACAGTTGGCCATTTATCATATCTAGTATTTAAGGTTTGTTTTTTTAATATACACACACACACACACACACACACACAATTAACCTTAAAATGTGAATTACATTTTTTTACCTCAGATTTCTGTGTCTTTCTCAAATTGAGGGAAAAAAAAAAAGAGGATGGGGTCCAGGGACCAAGTGGTCGCAGGTGCATTGCTGGACAAAAAAGTTTAGAACTAAAAACCCAAACCAAAGTCAATGAAAATAGAACCAAGAGACCCAAACTATAACTAAACTTAAAATGGGTCTGTTACAATGTCAGGCCAGGGGGCTAATGGTTTAGGTAAAGAATGCATGTTGGGAAATCTTGGAGGGAGGTCAACACTGATGGTGAGAATGGCCTAATTTACTGTCATGGTATGCCTGAAATTCAACTATGAAGGTCTTGTAATTCACAGTGGTCTCAATAAAAATTAATAAATAACATAAAAATACACAACTAAACAAAAATCATATCTTTATGGATACATTTACAAACTTTTATGAATTTATTTATATTTATGTAACTGGAAAAATTTGGGGTGGGAAGAGAGTACAGTGGATAAGGTTTCATTTTGCACATGGTCAGGATTAGTTCTCTAGTGTCAATATGGTCCCCTGAGAATGGCTAGCTCTTATCCTTGAATACAAAATCAGGAGTAAGCACTGAATAGATAAGGTTGTGGCCTCACAAACAAAACAAACTGGAAAGCAACTATAATCACAAATAGGAATGTTAGTCATTTTCAGTCTAAAATATTCAAAACTTAGTTTAAGTTCAATAAGAATGCCAAAAGAAATTAAATTTGACTTGTGAAAATAAAAAATAAAAAAATTTTATTACAAAAAAAATAAATAAAAATCAATGTAAAAATATGTAACTTGAAAAAAAAAGAAAGAAAAAAAAAAGAAAATAGCTCTCAAATGTATTCAAAGGCAGTAGTCTAAATGTGTTGGATTTTCTAAAAAAGAAAGTACGTGTTTATGACACCTTAAGAAAGAGAATACAAAAAATTAAGCATTATTTCAAGCAACATCATGTTTGAGCAGATGAATCAACACTACAATAACTCAATACACTGCCACTGGCAGAGTATGCTACTATCACATTTTTGTAAAATTTGAGGTCATGATGTAGCATTGAATGATTTTCCTACTCTATATCCAGCAAATCTATCTGTATCTAATCTAAATATCAGAATGTGTGTGTGTATTTGAGCATGTTCCTAAATCTATGTATATACAAAAGCAGTGGCATTGCAATATCATTCATACCATCAGGTATGATTTCACAGGAGTATGTGAATTACTGTGTAGTCCCATCATATTACATGTCAAAAAATGAATAAACAGCTACCCACAGCTATGAATAAGCAACTCTATAACAAGAAACTTTATAAAAAAATTTCATTGTTTTATAAACCTGATGATAATTTCCTGAGGGCTTGAGAAAAGTCTTTTGTCTCGCATTGCAGCCAACCCAAGTTTGATCCTCTACATTATAAATGGTCCCGCAAACACTTCAGAGTGTAAGAGTAACTCCAGAGCATTTCCAGGTGTGGCCCAAAATAGCCAAAGCAGAAAAAAATAAACAAACAAACAAAGATAAAACCTCATTTTTTTATTTTTTAATTTTTTTTGATTTTTGGGCCACACCTGGCGGTGCTCAGGGGTTACTCCTGGCTGTCTGCTCAGAAATAGCTCCTGGCAGGCACGGGGGGACCATATGGGACACCAGGATTCGAGCCAACCACCTTTGGTCCTGGATCGGCTGCTTGCAAAGCAAATGCCGCTGTGCTATCTCTTGGGGCCCAAAACCTCATATTTTTCTCTATAATAATATCGACTTGTATTTGAAAAATAAATCAAGGGTATTTTAAATAAGGTTTATAAATTTAATAGTCTTTAGGGAAAGAAAAACAAAGTAAGAGATAGAAAAGTAGATATGTTAAAAGTTATTGATACTGTTCTATTTCTTAATTTAAAATATGTTCATGGTTGTAGGATGAGTTCTTTTAATTGTTTTAAATAATAATAGTGTATAAATTTTATATTTTTAAATAGATGAATTTATTTGGTGGTTTCAATTATTACTTAATTTTAATTTTAATAAATAAAACTTGACTTAAAACTAATATAAATGAGTAATGGTTATGCACATAAAGAAACTATATTAAAGTCATTCTGTATTTTCCTCACTTTGAGTGATTTAGAGTTTTCAGCATATCTATTTATGTCATTGGATTAACTATTCCAGAAGCAGTATTTGTGTAAATAGCTTAGAGTATAAATTCTGTCGGGTTCATTTAAAAACATTTTTTTCTTTTTTCTTTTAACCTATATACATGGACAGATTTAATTTTTTATGGTATAAGCTAAAAATAAAATGTTTTGCATGTTAAACCCATTCACAATCCTATAAGAAAGGTTACAATAATTGATAATACCTCCCCAAATACAACTTTATCATTATAAAAATCTTCTTTGTAATTGATGTGCATATATGGATGAATTATTATGTAAAAATGAATAATAAACTGTGATGAAAATGCCAAGCACATTCACCTGAACATTTTCTAGCTTAGGGAATGATATGCACCATGACAGTTGATTTGTCTCACTAGCATGATTAAAGATATTTCTGCAGACATTTTCAGATTTGAATGAAAAAGTTCTAGAATAGTCACAGCACACTATACTAAATCACACATATTTAAAAATTTAAATATACCAGGGCCAGAGTTGTGGTGCAGAAGTAGGGAGTTTGCCTTGCATGCAGCTGACCTAGGACAGACCATGGTTAGATTCCCCCAGCGTTCCATATGGTCCCTCAAGCCAGGAACAATTTCTGAGCGCATAGCTAGGAGTAACCCCTGAGCATCACCGGGTGTGGCCCCAAAATAAAACAAAGAAAATATTCAAATATACTCAGTTATGTTAATAATTGTCTTCTAAAATTTTACTAACAGACCAACATTATTTAAATCACAGATGCACTCTAGTGTTACTAACATGCAACAATATAAATGTCCATGATAGCTATTGATTTTAAATGAGAGTAAAAATATACAACATTAAATAAGTTATTTTCTAATATTGCTTTAGAATTTCCTTTGGTCCTTTGTGAAAAACACATGATAATTGCTTGCCACATTCTGGATTAATTGTAGATGCTTTGCAATACAACCTGATGAAGACCATGTCAGATAGGAAAGACCACTGCTACTGCCCCTGGTGATAAGATATAGGCTACCTGACAACTGGGCCATACTGAAAATATCATAAGTTTTGTTTAAATGGAAGACAAAAGTGCTAACACAGTCCACACATTCTTCCTCTTCTTCAAGAAGCATTCAAGTTTCTCTATTAGGCAATGAGGAAATTTTAGAACATTTTTCTCTAATAAATTATGAAAAAACTGATTAGACCCTAATGTATTTATTGAAGCTAGATATTTCTATACAAATATGAAAGAATATAATTTAATGTTTAGTTTTGTGTTTCAAGAAAATTAAGAGATTGGTTTAACATAATGTCTATTTTATGCTTATAATCAGTACTGACTTAAGAACAGTATTTAGTAATGTATAAGGGAAAAAATGAAGTGTGTATCTTATTAAATATATTTTGGATAGGGTCATGAAGATGTTTTAAAGTGTTGAATCATGAGAGATCGAGTTGGATTTCTGTCATTCCTTTCTACCCTTCAAAAACCACCAGGTATATTTATAGTGGCACTATCTTTATCCAACTCAAATTACACTGCATCACTGACCATAGCATATAAATATTATGGGCCGAAGAGAAAGCACAGCTGTAGGACATTTGCCTTGCATGCAGCCAACCTGGGAAGGACATGCTTTGATTCCTGGCATACCATATGATCCTTCAGCCTGCCAGGGATCATTTCTGAGTGCAGAGAGGCAGGAGTAACCCCTTGGCTCCTCTGGGTGCTGCCCCCAAACCAATAAATCAATTAATAAATAAAGTTTTTTTTTTTAAATATCAGCTCCACCATCGATAGGTCAAGTATCACCAAGGAATGACCACTAAAACTCAAGTATAGCTTGGAGGCACCAAAATATTTTAGATTAATTCTTAAATTAATTTCATTATATTAGAGGGAAGTAATGTCTGTTGCAATTTATGTATATGACTTTCCTTTATAAAGAGAAGAATTGACTCAAGATAATTGAAAGATATTTACAGATAAGTCTGTGGCAAGAGTTTTGCCAACGTTTAAGTTCCAGAGTCTTATATTCTGTACATCTATCATGTATGTGCTCAAATAAAAAATCATTTTTGGAAGTTTCTAATTATTCATACACATTTATGACAATTTATGCAATACCTAAAAAAGGCATGAAAACTATAGGTAAGTTATTTAAAATAGTTATTGTGTAGCTCTGAAATTTGAACTGCTAATTCATATGATAGAATGATGAATGACCACTTAAGCATTAATATTATCCAAATTTGATCAGTTTAAAAGTCCTCCTTTAGGGGCAGGGCGTGGCGCTAGAGGTAAGGTGCCTGCCTTGCCTGCGCTAGCCTAGGACGGACCGTGGTTCAATCCCTCCTCCCCCCCGCCCCCCCCTCCCGGCGTCCCATATGGTCCCCCAAGCCAGGAGCAATTTCTGAGCGCATAGCCAGGAGTAACCCCTGAGCGTCACCGGGTGTGGCCCAAAAACCAAAAACCAAAAAAAAAAAAAAAAAAAGTTCTCCTTTAAACATATTTCTGTTTCATTCAATAGTCACTTTTCTTTACAGAATATTATAAGAGAACAAAGCAGAAGATTTAAAGCTGCTTCTATGAAAATTTTTACACATGTTATCAAGTGAGTGTTTGACACTAAAATATAGAACTTACAAAGGTATGTTTCTTGCCTTTTTTTTTTTTTTTTTTGGCTTTTGGGTCACACCTGGTAGTGCTCAGGGGTTACTTCTGGTTCTATGCTCAGAAATAGCCCTTGGCAGGCACAGGGGACCATATGGGATGCAGGGATTCGAACCACCGTCCTTCTGCATGAAAGGCAAATACCTTACCTCCATGCTTTCTCTCTGGCCCCGTTTCTTGCCTTTCTATATCTGCCAATACAAATGTGTAGTAAGCAGATGATAGCTATGTGTTGATGAATATATATATATATGTATATATATATTTATATGATTAATATTATTGGTGATGGTTGTGATCTACATTGTGTGTCATTACAAAATACAAAGAAAGCACAGAGCAAACAATGTCACTTTGAGGTAACAGACTCTCCTTCACTTCAAATTCCTTTTTTTTTATTTTATTAATATAATTTTTATTTTGATCATAGTGGCTTACATATTGTTGACAATAATATTTTAGGTACATATTTACATAAAATCAGGGGGGGATTCTCATCACTTGTTTGTCCTCCCTACACCTCCGTTTTTGTCCTACCTCCCATATCCTCTTCCCTCACCCCCAGGGCTGCTAGAATATGTGGTCCCCTCAGTACCTAGCCTATTACTTAGTAGTCTTGCACCTGTTTGGTCCTGATGCCTCTCTTATTTCCCCCTCTAACTGGGAGGCAGGACTAGGTAGTTCAAGTTATCTGGTTTTGTTTGAAGAAGAGAAAAGTAATAAACTGGGGGTAAAAGTCTAATATGCCGGAAATAAGCGGAATTCTTCTAGAGGCTCTCGTCATCGGTTTGAGAGATGAAGGAGGAAAAGAAGGTGAAATACTCCACCACTACAAAAAGAAGTGTCAAATATCCATTGAGGACTCCAACAATAACGCTAAGCACCACAAAAGCAAAACGAAACAAAAAAATATGGAATGCTTCACGAATTTGCGTGTCATCCTTGTGCAGGGGCCATGCTAATCTTCTCTGTATCCTTCCAATTTTAGTATATGAGCTGCCGAAGCGAGCACTCCTTTGTTTTTTTATCTGCATTACACATGTATCTAGAGAGTATGAGAATTAAAAGTCAGGAAATGCTGCTACATTGTATTATTATGTACATATAATAATTTCTTGCTAGTAACTTTGCATTTTTATTCTTTGTAGAGTTTTAAACTGCCTGAAATTAAATATGCTCTTTGAATAATAGTAATTTCCACTAATAAACCAATTCTGTTTCTCTTTTAAAGCCATGGGGTGGTTTGAGTTTGAATTTTGTTGAAAAATAAGCCCATACTCCAATAGATGGCACTGTGATATAAATTAGAAAAGTTACAAAATTGAAATTAAAAAAAATAAAAAGAAAACATGTTCTTTTCTCCCTCAAGCAGGCGTTATGAAGCATTAATCACTTCAGAGAAGCTAATAAAATGCCTGGAAAATAAAGCCCAATGTTATTTAAATTATGGCTGTTTATCAGTAAACAGAAGATATTTATGGGCTTGCTCCAGAGTCTACCAACTAAAGGGCAGATTGACCAAAATAGATTTGACCCCTAAGAAAATTGACTATATCCGATGTGACAGATAGAGTTTAAATTTGAAATTGTTTGCAGTGTGAATCCCCTGATCATTTTTTTAATGAATTAAGTTTAACAATATTCACATTGAAATCAAAGTCTACAAAGCAAAATATTTTTTTTGTAAATTAAAAAAAAATTCTGCCATTTTTTTATTTGAGATGCTGCCTCTTTCGTATGTCAGAAAAAAATGTTTGTCTACCACTGTGAACTAACATTTATTTATGTTCTAATTTAGAAAAAACAACAGGACTAAATCAGTTTGACATGACATTTAGCTGAACACCACAAGGGATGTTTCCACTGGTGATAATAAAGAAATAGAAGGGAAGCACACCTATTTTTAGATAAGTTCAACATGGAAAGGTGTGCACAACAGAAAAGAGCCGTGAAAGGTGAGGCTGGCTGAGGGCCTAAAAGTATTTTCTTATCCCTATACTTCTTAGAAAATAATAGTTTGTGACATGTAGAAAATATTTTGCATTTTATGAAGCATTCAATCAGTATTTTGTTTGGTTCTCTGCAAAATTTCCACCAAGACTTTACAAAGCCCTGGAAGAGACCCAGTGCTTAAAAGCAGGCAAAGCTATAAGCATAATGCCCTCACAGGAGTGTAAAACATTGTATTAAAATAAAAGGAAACCAAGGGGAATAAAAGGAAATAGCGTCTGCCATAGAGGCTGACTGGTGTTGGAAGGAGACTGGGGTACTGACGGAGGGAAGTGACATTTGGATTGAAGAAACTGGTGTTGGAATATTGTATGTAGTGATCACAATTATGAATATCCCAGTAACTTTTTAATTGGAAGGAAGGAAGGAAGGAAAGAAGGAAGGAAGGAAGGAAGGAAGGAAGGAAGGAAGGAAGGAAGGAAGGAAGGAAGGAAGGAAGGAAGGAGGGAAGGAAGCAGAAAAGGAAGAAAGGTTTACAAAACAAAGGAAGGTCCAGTATTGTAGTAGTAGGACATGATTAATGTAGATATTGGCCTTGTCAGGTTTTTTTTTTTTTTAATTATATATTTATTTAAGCACCATGATTGCAAGCATGCTTGTAGTTGGGTTCCAGTCAGGGGTTTAAAGCCTGATTTTGAAGGAGGAATTGGCACTAGAACCAATGCTATTTGTGCATTTCTCAAACTGTTGTAGTTAGTAAGAAAGAGAAAATCTTCATTTTAGGATGTTTGCTTCTATTGATGTTCAATTGTTATTCTTTTTTGCTTTGTGTGATAACCAAATTGTTTGAAGTTGTCTCCTTGTAAATGAAGACTCCCCAAATCATCACACACATACAATGCAATGTGAAGCCCAAAACTCTGGCCACAGGCAAAACCCTCAGAGCTGGCCATTGCTCTATGGACCAGTAATTTTTCATTTATACAACAGTGCAAAAGATTATTTC
Source organism: Suncus etruscus (assembly GCF_024139225.1). Classification (NCBI taxonomy): domain Eukaryota; kingdom Metazoa; phylum Chordata; class Mammalia; order Eulipotyphla; family Soricidae; genus Suncus; species Suncus etruscus. The sequence goes on from NC_064859.1 coordinate 78,015,356, forward strand.
TAAGTTTCTTTTACCTTAGTTTATTATTCCTCCTTCTAAGGTTGAACATAATAAATGATGTAAAATTGAATGACCTCATTACTACAAGTGGTAAATAATACTCTAGAATAAAAGGTTGAATTGCTCATTAGGAAGCCAATGAATATAGTGGTGCCTTTCTAGATTTTCCTAACTGAATATGTCAGAAATTTATAGGAAGATTAGCTTAACTTCCTCTTTATTGTCCTCTCCCCCTCCACACCCTTGCTGTGAACTTCACACAGATATTTATTGAGCAATTATTCTCTATAAGAGTATTGCCAAGGTCCTGAAGATTAAACAGCAATTAGACTTTGATACTGACTTTAAGAGTTTAGAGCCTAAGAATTAAAACATAAAATATAATTTCTAGGTAAGTTGAGAAAAAAGCTGACTCCACATCAAAAATGGAGCCTTCCTCTCGGTGCTAGTAATATATTTATTTGCATCTTTCCTTTGAATGGTTTCAAGACATCTTCATGTTCTTAGAAATGTTGATGCTAAAGGGGGAATTATTTCAATAATATGTGTGCTCATTTCTTAGGCATCTAAAATGAGACATTATAAATTTTGTTGTTAAAAAACATTAAAAGGGGGTATTGAAAGAATAAAACAGTTAAGACACTTATCTTCTGAAGCTTATCTAAATTCAATCCCCAACACAACATATGATGCCCTGAGTACTGCCAAAAATGATCACTAAAGCAGAGCCAGGAATAAATCCTGAGTTGTATAGAGTGGCCCAACACCAAGACAACAAAAAAGCAACAATAAATGAACATAAAATGTTCTCTCACCATCATGGAGGCTAGAAGTGAAAAACTAAGCTGTTAATGTAAACATGTCACCCACACATGTCCAATAAAGAGTTTTTTTTTCTCCTCATGTTTGTGATAGTTAGCAAATTTGGATATTCCTTAACATGTGACTGCACAAAGTTTACATCTCAGCCATTGTGTTCCTATGTCCTTCTCCCATTTCTCCTCCATTTCTTTAAATTATGCTTTACCATTATAAATAACAAGAAAAACAAACAAATGAAAACACCTTGAATTTTATGGACAGGTGCTAATACTTGGTTAGCCACAAGTATAGCATAACCCCAAAGAAATAGAGATGTGCTAAATTGATTACATATATGCCTACCTATGCTTTTATATCTGGCATTACATGTGTTTTAAGGGTTAGTACATAATTTCAAAATCTATGTTAATGGATTTATAAATTAATTTTCACTTGAATTATTAGTTGTTGTTAGTTGTAGGATCCACTCCTAGAAGTGCTCATAAATGGCAAGAACATCGAGATGGAGCTTAGACAGAACTTCAGGAGATGTTGAAAATCCATCATGCTATGCCTGCTGATATTCAAAATCCTGGGATGCTGGAGATTGAACTCCAGGTCTTTAACCTCCAAGGCATACTCCATTACTTGGATAACCTTCCCAAACCTCCACTTAAATTTTTGTTGTACAAGGTCAATTCATATAGTTGTACTATCTTGTTGTCCTATCAACTGCTTGGTCACTTATGCCTTAAACTTAAAAAAGCCAGTAAACTCATTCTCTTTGCCCACAGAGAAGGAGCATAATCTTTTTTCTTTCTGAAGAAGTATAATTTTAATTATTCTTCTCATCCTAAAATACGGATAAGATGGTCAAAATAAAAAGGCCACAAAATACAAAACTGGAACAATCACAGAACAGAATAATTACCTTCTGAATTATTGAACATGTGAAGAATTCTTGACAACATAATGATTCTACTAAATTTTCTTCCAATTTTCTTCAATTCAATTTCAAATTTACTTGTCTTACCATTAGAAATGACATATTTAATATGAGGGACTTTAAATAATGACAATATAAAGTTATTTTATGATAGATTTGTTGCTAAGCCTCAAGTCACAAATCAAACTCTTTAAAACACAATTTATTTTCTTCTCAAAATTTTCAGTCCTTGGAGATCTTTCATTGAGGGTTAATTTACTTCTGTAAGATAAAAGAAAAAAAAAACAATCTGCAATTTTAGACTTTTTCTTTCATGTATCAGACCCCAACTGAGTGTAATTTCTCCTGAACTTCAATTTCTATTGTTTCTTTTCCTCCCCACTTCTTCTCCCTCCCATCATCCTCTTCTATATCTTTCTTTGAATTCAGGGCTATAATTGTATTATAATGAGATCTGGAAGTTTGTTTTTATGTGATTTTTCTTGTGAGATAGTTATTTGAAATTAAGATAAAATTCAAGCTTTTCATACATAAAAGGAAATAAATCAGTAACAATATATGATATATATATTAAATAGTTTGTGATGATCACTTCATGTTGTATTTTTTTATTGGGGGGGCACACCTGGTGACTCTCAGGGGTTACACCTGGCTATGCACTCAGAAATTGCTCTGGCTTGGGAGAATATGGGACATTGGGGGACCAAACCATGGTCTGTCCTACATTAGTATGTGCAAGGCAAATGCCCTACTGTTGGCACCATCCCTCCAGCCACTTCATGTTGCATTCTTCATATTACAATATTAATTTATACAATTTAATTATAGATTATTTTATTATCAACTATATCATCCAAAAGCTGATGGGGATAGTAGAGCTATATTCTATAATTTCTAATGCAATTTCTACAATCATGTTAGGTTCCAAAATAGAAGAAAGAAGAAGTCAAGGAGGTGGGGATAAAACAAAAAAAAAAAATAAGGAGATGTCCAAAATCACTTGGAGAGTTTGTAATCTACCTAAAAGCTTAAGAAGGATTTTCTGACAAGACATTAAGTACAGATATTTGAGTAAATTTACTAAACTTGTCCTTTACCAATTCAGAACAGTGCCCGCTGGATATAGAAACACTGAATTCTTAGTTACTTCTCAGTCTTGCCAACAGAGACAACAGAATTGCACTTATCCTTCACCCCCCAACCCCTAAATTAAATATTTTCTACAATTATGTATCACATGCTCACAGAGGAAGCCCTGTTCTTGACACAATTACTGACTTTTATTTTTAATTTTTACCACCTTCTTTTTGCAACAGTTAACTATACTTAGACATTTATCCTTTTACAATTCATTGGGTTTTTAATATGTTCCAAAAATTGTAGAGAGGTGGGAGTGGTGGAGCAAGCCGTAAGGCGTCTACCCTGTGCGTACTAGCCTAGGTCTAGGACAAACCGTGGTTCTATCCCCCAGCATCCAATATGGTTCCCCATGCAAGGAGCGATTTCTAAACGCATAGCCAGGAGTAACCCCTGAGCTGATTCACCGGTGTGGCCCAAAAAACCAAAAACATAAAACAAAAACAAAACAAAACACAAACTTGTAGAGCCACCGCACTCTCGATTTCAGATTGTTTTCGTGTCTCTAAAAACAAACTTCAAAAGTACTGACAGCCCCTCCTCTCCACCCATCTCAGACAACCATTAAGCAACTTTTGATCTATTGCTTTTGCCTGTTCTGGACCTTCTACATAAATGGTTTCACAGATATGGTCTTTATGAAAGCCTCTTTCATTGTCTGCCATGATTTGAAGTTTGGCTAATGCAGGTTGAATATTTTTTTCTTTTACTGAGGAATCTCCCAATTTATTTATTCCAATTAAGTATTGATATAAAATCATCTTAAATTAGTTTGAAAGATAAGTGTCACACAATGGTGATTAGTGTAATGAGTATCATGAATACGAATTTAACATCTATACTCAATAAAAATATTCATTTATATATGTATATTATTATATTATGTAAGAAATATAAAATCATTGATTATTAATAGAAAATTTAGAGTAACAACAAACATCACCTACCGGTTTAGTACCCAATAGAACATTATAGTTTCAAATAATTTTTTATGCATTTTTACACAGTACTTAAAAAAAAAAAAACTTGGGTGGTTAGGGAGACGCCTGATGGTGAACCAGGGCTTATTCTTGGTTTCCTGCTCTGTGGGTCACTTCTGAAGGTGTTCAGAGGACCATGAAGTAGTGGCAGATATGAAAGTGGGGTCAGTCACATTCAAGGCTAGTGTTTTAAGTTGTGTATGATCTTTATAGCCCATATTATTTGTATTAATTATTAAAATATTCATTATAATTAAGGACCCATTGTTTGTAGTAGATTACAATAGATTACAATCACTTCTATTGTGTAATTATATTACCAATTGAATCATGAGTGTATAAAGTGATGATTAAAGTTATATATATTAATAGTTAATAGTGATACATTCACACTTATACTTTATAAATTAATATTAAAATAAATCAAAGAAATATTTTGTTCATTGTGCTAATAGGCATAACAAGTATTTTATAGACTATATATTAAATACATTTTTGTATTAACCACATATCATGTATATAAACAGTTGCATACTTGCTGTTTACTAATTCTTGGCAGGCAATTTATTTAGCAATTACCTTTCTATTTTAAAACATTCCATTTCAGTCATTTACTAACTGCATAATCCTTAGTAAGTTATACAATCATTTGAAATATCAACTTTTCAGTCTTTAAATGGATCTAATTCCTGTTAAAGAGTTAAGAATGCGACATTTGTTACATGTAATAAATAAATGAATAATAAATCAATGGATGCTTATTCGCAGGTAGTCTTCACAACTTTGGATAGATCTATATAGAGGTACAATTTTGAGCTTGTGCTAAGAAAGCAGACATTTGATTCCCAGAGTAGTAATGATTGGCCACTGCAGAGAAATGAGCTATTAGTGGGTTATTCATAAATAAATTTCTGTAAAATTATATTCATAATCCACAGAAACTCTTGTTCCATTTAGTAGCTGATTTAACTATTCTTTCTACCCCCATTGTGAAACCATAATCACACAAAAACAGAAAAGGCTTACTTTATTATTAGGGATGCTAGTGAAACGTGACTTCTCCCATATAAATATTCCAAGTCAACACACTTGATGAATTTTTCTTTAGATTTGTTTGGCATCTGTATTTGTTCAGAGCTTCCATGTTTAACAGAGTATTCCAGCAGTTATTCTTCCATCTCCTACCTCCACATCTCTACCTCTCATAAAAAGGAGTTAGCCTTCTAAATGAGAATTTTCTTATTCTATTATGCAGCTTTTAATATTTGAAACAATTACTCTAGTGAGTACTCAAATGTCTTGTAGAATCGTTATTTTAAAAAAAAAACTTGAAGGAACTAAATAAGGATTAAGATTTCATTTTTTTCTTTTTTCATATTAATATTAAATGTGTTCTCTCCATAACCCTGATAAAAAGTTATATACCCACTTTTAATGGATGAATAAAGAACGTTCCTTTATTCCTCCTGTAAAAGTAAAAAAATTAATTTTGCAAATAATAAGCAAAGCAGTTTAGGACATGAGTTGTGCCACCAATCTGGAACCATATATTTTTAATATTTATTATATGGGGCCCACACCTAAGGTCCTGATGAGTATCTTCCAGTTGGTGATCAGATGCCTCTCAATGGTGCTTAAAAAATTATGTGGTAGCAAAGAATAAACCAAGGGTATATAATATACATATATAATATACACATAAATGTAACATTATATGTATAATCCAATATTATTAATATATTATAATATGATTATAGTATAATTTCACATAATATAGAAGTATATGATGTCCTTTAAAGGCAGTCCATTATGTAATAATTACTAATATGAGTAATAGTAGTGGGGAATATTAGTGTGATTATAACTAATAACATTCTGCATCTCATTATGTACCACAGACCATTGGTTAGAAATAGGAGACATCTCATCCCATTGGTGATGGGAATGTTGCACTGGTAATGGGTGGTGTTCTTTACATGACTGAAACCCAAACACAATCATGTATGTAATCAAGGTGTTTAAATAAAAATAAATAGGGGCCGGGCGGTGGCGCTCGAGGTAAGGTGCCTGCCTTACCTGCGCTAGCCTAGGAGACGGACCGCGGTTCGATCCCCCGGCATCCCATATGGTCCCCCAAGCCAGGAGCGACTTCTGAGCGCATAGCCAGGAGTAACCCCTGAGCGTCACCGGGTGTGGCCCAAAAACCAAAAAAAAAAAAAAAAAAAAAAAAAAATAAAAATAAATAAATAAATAAAATACCAAAAAAAAAAAAGAAATAGGAGACATCTTTTAAAAATAAAATGGAATAGGATAGGAAACATTATTTTGGGGGGGCCACATCCAGTGATGCTCAGTGTTATTCCTGGATATATGCTCAAATATAATCCCTGGCTTGGGGTACCACATGGGACCCCAGAGGATTGAACCACAGTCTGTCCTAGGCTAGCGCGCTAGAGGCAGACACCTTACTCCCTGCGCCACTGCTCCGGCCCAGGATAGAAAACATTTTTAATAATGTTTGCAATTAAATATTAGTGCATAAATAATTGACACAGGTCAATAGTGTCGCATGGAAAAACAGAGTCTAATAGAAGCATAGTCTAGAGTCTAGACCAATATAAATTTTTATCTAGATAAAACTAGGACTAGATATAAGATAAAATTGTTGAACTGCCTTTACGTTTTATTATTAGTTTTAAAAATTTTTAGGTATAAAATTTTCTCTGGGATATCACATTTTTTAGGAAGAAAAGGGGTATATCAACTCCTCTGTACCACTAAGATACCTAACACACAGACATCACCCCTCATGCTACACTTGTTCTTTTATAATCACTTAAAAAATGGTTACTATTTATTAATTTTGCACATCAACTTTTGCTAGGAAAATTTGAATATGATCAAAGTGTGAGAAAACAAAATAAAAAGCTTCTATTTCCTTATTAGTTTTAAGATGATGTCTTCAGTATAAAAAAAGAAACTTCTTGGGGCCAGAGCGGTGGTGCAAGCAGTAGAGCATTTGCCTTGCACTCACTGTCCTAGAACAGACTATGGTTTGTCCCAGATGGTCCCCCAAGCCAGGAGTGATTTCTGAGTGCATAGGAGTAACCCTTGAGCACCACTGATTGTGGCCCAAAAACTAAAGGAAAAAAAAAAGAACTTATTTTTATGAAAAAAATCTTTATAGTAGTTTATGACTATATCACTATTCACTATTATTTCAATAAATTTCTTAAGAAGTTATGTCTAGCATATGATTTTTACTAATATTTTCCTTTATTTTATTGCAGCCTTTTCTTTGAAAGAAAAGAAAAACATTAATGACACAGACATAGAACTTCAGATTATAAATCACTCCACTTGAGAATTAACATGTGTGTAAGATAAGCTTCTCACTAGTGGCCTCATTCTTCTGTCAAATGCCCAAAGATCCAGTCTTCTTTTGTCAATATATTTTATCTCCTCAAATTAAATCCTCCTGTAGTAAGCCTGATAATAATGATTTGAATAATTGGAAAAACATGATTTTATCTTCCTTTCTAAGTCACATTTTATTGAAATGAATGTTCTTCCTCTTTTTATGTTCTTTTTAATTTGAAGGACCAAAGTTTAAAGTTGATTAACTCCCATTATTAAACTAAACTACATGTTAATGAGAATGGATTTTCTTCTTAGAGAAAATGCTTTTAATCTTCAAAGTAAAAAGTACTATCAGCTACTGATATTCATTTGAGAGGCATGAGAGAAATATTTCCTTGTTTGTGGGAAGTCAATAAGAGGCCCAAATTCTTCAAATGTCTTTAGGGAGAAAAAGAAAAAGATTCTGTAAAATCAGCTCCAATGGTATAAGAGAGACTGGGATCTGGGGAAGAAACAAAATTTGAAATTTAGGGAACCTCTGGCCCCAAGAAAGTTCCACACTATTAATAAGATCTTCTAAAACTAATGTAATCTGATTAATTTTTTAAGTAACATTAGGTCATTAATAAAATTAGAAAAAACTACTCTTCCTGAGAGACCCTGTACTTTATGGTCAGGATCTGATTCAGGGAACTGGAAAATAACCCAGAGATTAGAAGTTTGGTTTGTATGCACAAGAATCTTATTTGGGCTCCAGTAATTAATGATTCCTTAAGCACTGGTGGGTGTGGCCTTAGCGATCCTCAGCACCTCTGGCTTCTGGATCTAAACAAAAAAAATATTCAAATTTTATTGATAAAATCCTTTATGAAATCTTGTTTAAAATCCTGGTAGTGGTGATGCAAGGTAGTTGGTTTGATCTCTTGAGAGTAAGGGTGTTGGAGTAGAAGGTTGGGGGAGATTTCCTAAGTGGCCTAGTTGGGTAGGGAGGATAAAACAAGTATGGAATTTCCTCTTCTCTTGGGACCTACCCTGTTAAATTTAGACTGTTGTCCTACATCCTTCCTCTGAATTTAGCCTCAGGTTTATGCTGCAGTTAATGACTTACTTTGGAGGATCTCTCACCTAGATTTCCACTTATGGAGGGAGGGGATCTCAGGCCTCCTAAGACAGTTATCCCTGTGACTAAGAGAATCAAAAGCAGGTTTTAGTAGCCTGAGACTGGAAACTTTGGAGATCTATAGTGCATTTGACTGTCATGGTATGCAGTTATAATAACCAGGACTTTTGTTTCATTCCCTCCCTGTCCTAATCTGACATATGGATATTTCTCTCATTAGCCAAAGGGATTAATTATGTCCTACTGACCTGTATAATGTTACAATCCAGGAACTTTGCCTGCTCGACTCTCAGAAATCCCCCCTTTTCAATCTGAGCTTGTTTTGTAGCCTGGCGCCCTAATGGCTGAGAATGCTGAGCTTTGAAGGTTTCTGGGGTGAAACTTATCCTTGTTGACAGTTGGGATTCTCTTTGTTCTGTTAGATCCTAGAAATTTGATCACCCATTTTCAAATATCAGGTGTTTGCATCGATCAGACAATTCTCTGGTAATTAACTAATGAGAATTATATGAGATAAATTTTCATTGTGGGTATTTTCATAAGCATTTCCTCTGTGATACGGTTTCAACATATTGTGGCTGTGTCATTTATCCTCTTATAGATTCTAAAGGCAATGGGAACTTGTTTATTTTTGAAATTCATCTCTTAGTCATAGTCAAAATAGTTGGTTATTTATTCTCCTTGAAGGGTTTTATTTATTTTTAATTAAATGGCATTTTATAAATGTATTTACAATTTTTGTCCCATCTTCTAAGGAAATGTTTTCTCTCCTTTGTGTGTGTGGTGGCGTGTGTGAAATTTCTTTGGACTAAAATCTAGTCCCACTCCTTTTGAGATAAATATTCCTGTTCCAAATGAATTTCAGAAGTGTTTGATCCACTTCTTTGAAAAATGTCATGGGTATCTTTAGAGGTATCACATTAAATCTGTACAAAGCTTTGGGGAATATTGTCATTTTAATGATATTAATCCTGCCAATCCAAGAGTAGGGTAATGGATTTCCATTTCCTTGTGTCTTCTCTTATTTCTTGTAGCAGGGTTTTATAGTTTTCTTTTTATAATTCCTTCACATCTTTAGTCAAGTAGACTCCAAGGTATTTGAGTTTATGTGAGACTAATGTGAATGGGGTTGTTTTCTTAATATCCATTTCTTCCCTATCATTATTGGTGTATAAAAAGGCCAATTCTTTCTATGTGTTAATTTTATAGCCTGCTACATTGCTATATGGATCTACTGTTTCTAAAAGTTTTTTGATAGAATCTTTAGGGTTTTCTAAGTATATTATCATATCATCTGCAAACAATGAGAGCTTGACTTCTTCCTTTCCTATATGGATTCCCTTGATAAATTTTTCTTGCCTAATCGCTATAGCAAGTACTTCCAGTACTATGACATTTTTCAAATGTCATTTCAATATTTTTCAAATAGTTTTCGAATGACATTTAATGACACTTTTCAAAGAATTGGATCAAACATTCTGAAATTCATTTGGAACAATAAACAACCACGAATAGCTAAAGCAATACTTGGGAAAAGGAATATGGGAGGTATTACTTACCCTAACTTTAAACTGTTTACAAAGCAATATTATTAAAAACAGTATGGTATTGGAATAAAGAAAGATCCTCAGATCAGTAAAACAGGCTTGAGTACTCAGAGAATGTTCCCCAGATATACCGTCACCTAATTTTTGATAAAGGTGCAAGAAATCCTAAATGGAACAGGGAATGCCTCTTCAATAAGTGGTGTTGGCACAACTGGCTAGCCACTTGTAAAAAAGAGAATTTAGACCTCTGGTTAACATCATGTACAAAGGTAAAATTTAATGGATTAAAGACCTAGATATCAGATCTGAAACCATAAAGTATATAGAACAACATGTAGGTCAAACATTCCATGACATTGAGACTAAAGGTATCTTTAAAGAGGAAACCATACTCTCCAAACAAGTGAAAGCAGAAATAAATAAATGGGACTATATTAAGCTGAGAAGCTTCTGTACCTCAAAGGAAATAGTGCCCAGAATACAAGAGCCACTCACTGAGTGGGAAAAACTATTCACCCAATACCCATCAGATAAGGGGTTAATATCCAAAATATTCAAGGCACTGACAGAACTTTACAAGAAAAAAAAAACAAAACATCTAACCCCATCAAAAAATGGGGAGAAGAAATGAATGGACACTTTGAAAAAAAAAAAAAGAAATACAAATGGCTAAAAGGCACATGAAAAAATGCTCCACATCACTAATCTTCAGGGAGATGCAAATCAAAACAACTATGAGATACCATCTCATGCCACAGAGATTGGCACACGTCAGAAAGAATGAGAACAAGCAGTGCTGGTAGGGATGTGGAAAGAAAGGAACTCTTATTCACTGCTGGTGGGAATGACGTCTGGTCCAATCTTTGTGGAAAACGCTATGGAGATTTCTCCAAAAGCTGGTAGTTGAGCTCCCATACTATCCATCTAGGGATATATCCTAGGAACACAAAAATACAATACAAAAATCCCTTTCTCATACCTATATTCATAGCAGTGTTATTTACAATTGCAAGAATCTGGAAACAGCCTAAATGCCCCTCAAAAGATGAATGGTTAATGAAACTCTGGTACATATACACAATGGAATATTATGCAGCCATCAGAAGAGATGAAGGTCATGAAATTTTCAAATACATGGATGTATATGGAATCTATTACTGCTGAGTTAAATAAGTCAGGGGGAGGAGAGATAAACACAGAATGATCATTCCTCATCTATGGGTTTGATAAAAATAAAAAACATTTGTGTAATGATTCTCAGAGACAAAATAGAGAAGGACTGGAGTGTCCAGCTTCTGACATGAAGCTCACCACAGGGATCATTTAGTGCAGTCATAGAAATAATTACACTGAGAAATATCACAACAAAATGTGACTGAATGAGGGAAGTAGAAAGCCTGTCTAGAGTACAGGTCGGTGTGGGGTGAGGAGAAAGGACACTTGGGACATTGGTCATGGGAATGTTGCACTGGTGAAAGATTTTATAAATATATTCAAAAAAAAAAGAAAAGAAAACATAAGGTCTCCCAATTCTTACCACAGGCTGTGTTCTTTACATTGACTGTATAGAAAGAGAAGGTACAGTAAATGCACCTCATGTACACCTCAACACAGGCCCTTTGCCTGGTCTGTATTGTGAATTGGGGAACAAAAAAAGAGAGATACATATTCCTTAATTTATATCATAAACATCTGTACATTCACTGTTGCCAATTATAATACTCTAGAATTGATCAGTTTGGTGAATTAAATTCATGGAATTACTTGCAAAGTGAGCATCTTTTCTTTCATATCTCCCATCTCACAATGAACATGTTTTTTTCTGAAATATGCTCCACATTCAGCTCCTCCAGGTTTTGTAAATATTATGAAGAGCTTGCCTCTTCTTCCAAGAATGTCTCCAGCCATTTGACATTTTCCTTTTTCTTAAGCTTCATTCAAAATAATATTTTCCATTTTCTGGCCATTCTCTCTCAAATGTCTCCAGGATCTAATATTTCTGTTTGTCAACTTATTTGAGCTACATTAAACTTTCACTTTCTTAGTGTAAGAACTTCATTACAACTCTTTATAATTTAGCCCCAACTGAGCTATAACAAAGGTTTTAAAAAGTAAAAACCTATTCAAGTCACTCCCTGTTAAAATACATCCAGTGGGAAATTAAACTGTTGTGGAGATGATGTGCAAAAATCTTCCTCAAGTACCCTCAGGGCTCCATGCTCATATATGTAATGTCCCTTTCTTTTCTTATTCTTTCTTTTTTCTGAATTAAGATTTGGTATGATTTGCCTTCATTTAATTTTCTCATAAGTGGAGGATATTAGTTCCCCTGGGTCTTTATACATGGTGCACATGCTTTGCAATGTGTGTGTGTGTGTGTGTGTGTGTGTGTGTGTGTGTGTATACCTAATTTCTCGGCTGGCAAATTATTTTATGTTGTTCTATTGCCAGCTAAACATACCATCAAAAATATTTCCAGATTCATCATCTTTAACTACTGCTATATCCCACAGTCTATAGTAAGTTATAATACTTAATTAAATACAATCAGAAGCCTTTTTACTTCTCACAATTATTTTTCATTGGATAGATTTGAATTAGTATTGATAATACCTGATTTTCAATAGTAATACTGTGATATCTAAAGAGTGGTCTGTATCAATCATTTAATATTCTGTCCATCAGTTTCTTTTCACTTCACATCAAAATTTCTTCAAGAATAATGTTAAACTGATCAGGCTGTTCTTCTATGTTTCGCAGTTTTGCTTTTGTTTCTTACGTAAATTTTCCTTTCAGTTTTTAATGTAAATTATTTTATTCATATGCGAAGTAATACTTTTCTTCACAAAAATAGTTGACGGATTTCCCATACACTAGAAAATATAGGTTGAATTTTCTTATGTATTAGATATGCTCAAATGCATTTGATATTTCATTCCACTATAGTAATAATAATAGTAAATAAAATAATAATAGTGAATAATAATTTTTTACTATTATTTTTTGTCGTGAATAAGAAAAGGAAGGTGTTACATAAGAAATAGATAATCAGGTAAAAGTTAGTGTTTGATTTTAGTACATGCAATCTGGTTTACTATTTCTTTCATGGACAAATTTGTTAGGGATTAGGGCATAATATGTATGAATAGTATGTTCTACTTCTTTGATCTCAATATTTACTGAAATATTGATGTAATTATAAAAGGAAAAGAGTATGGCATGACTCTAGAGCAATAAGACATTATATATTTTTTGCCTGTTTGCTTTTGTTTTTTTTGGACCACACCTGTTGACGTTCAGGGGTTTACTCCTGGGGCCGTGTGCTCTAGAAATTGCTCCTTGCTTGGGGGGATATATGGGCTGCTGGGTGATTGAACTGAGATCCTTGCTTGGCTAGCGCTTTGCAAGGCAGATGCCTTACCTCTAGCGCCACCTCTTAGGCCTCTGAGACATTAATTTTTGAAGAAATCTGAATAAAAAACATTTTCATATCTATTTGAATTTGCTTATCTTTTCAAGATTTTCACTATTTTGTTGAAGAAAATGTCAAAAAAAGTTTTAGGGGGCTGGAGAGATAGCATGGATGGTAAGGCATTTGTCTTGCATTCAGGAAGGTCAATAGTTCGAATCCTGGCATCCCATATGGTCCCCCTGAGCCTGCCCAGAAGCTATTTCTGAGCATAGAGCCAGGAGTGACCCCTGCGTGCTGCCAGGTATGATCCAAAAAACCACCCTCCCCAAAGAAAAAAAATGTTTTAATGGAAGAGGATAAAAAAAAAATGTGAAGTTATTTAAGCCTATGTGAAACATGGGGACTATGATGCTTGTCTATACACATGACCTGTGAATAATTATACTATTGTTTATTTATTTATATGCTGTTATTATTATATTAATTGTAAATCATATAATAATCTATTAATTATATTTATTATGTATTTTCATTATTATAATACATAATTGATAATGCTTGGGTAATAAATGTTTGATAAGAATTTCAGATAAGAAACTGAAAATAAAGGTTTCATAAAATTATACCAAAGTTGCTTACAATTTTAAAAGTCCAAACTTATTGAACTTCTATTATTACCCTTTTGATTCAGTATATTGGAGAGTAGAAGGCTTTTAAAATGTGTTAAACTTGTGATAATGAAACCAGTATAACAATTTAGTGATTAGAACAAGAGTTTTGATGTTAAGATCAACAGCTATGTGAACTTGAGCACAATAATTCTCTGTGAAGAAAATAAATAAACCATTACTCAGATAAGTGGAAGACCTATGATATTGTAAATATACCTTTGAAGGTATTCTGTGTAGCAGGAGATGGTATTGTCTTGCTGAGTTGTAGCACTGAGGATGTTTCTCTTCAGGGGACCATATGGAGGACATGATTGAACCAAGGGTTTCCACATACAGAGCATGTGTTCAGCCCATTGAGCAATCTCCACAACCACTAAGATTTAGCATCTCAAGCAAACTAAAGTCTAAGATTAAGGAAATCTCTGAATGTTTGAATGTTGGCAAGAGTAATTTTTTTTGAAGCCTAAAGATATATTTTAAATATTCTTTCCCTGGTCAATGTCCTGTCTATGGAGGGCTTTCAGAATATAATCTTCCAAGGTAATACTTGTCCTCCTCTTTAAGACTTTATGAAGACACATTTTAATTTGCAATATTATAGGTGGGTGATTCAAAAGAAAAAACTAGCATGTTTTGAAGTTTTTCTTTCAAGGGATTGCTACTCTTTTTGCCATCTTCTATTTTTTTTTATTCTCTGATGTTGAATTAATAGTTGAACCTACATAGGTTAATAGGAAATTTAGAATCATGTCAGTTAAAAAAACTAAATATATGAATTTTTGTTTTTTTTTCACATTTATATTTTTCTTTTCTATCTCCTATTTGCTACTAATAATTTTTGGAAAAACCATAATTAGATATTTCCTTTCCAAATATAACCTTTTATAATTCCAATAACAGTTGAATAACTCTTTTATGTCAGTTTGTTATTGCCGTTAATATACCACTTTTCCACCATGCTTAATGGATCACATGTTGAGCCCCTGAGTCTTAATAATCAATGGGGCCAAGTTTATGTACCTTTACCGTTATCACTGTATAGAAACTGAGCTCAGTAGTCCATCTCTTTAAAGCCAGCTTTCCCTAACTATCAAATATGGGTCCACCAAAATTACTTCTTAGCATTTTCTTATAGATTAATAGTGTCATAAAAATACTAAGCAAGTAATGAGGACAATCATTATGTATGTACACATATTGTAAATAGTTTTGGGACAGTGAACGCATTAGGGTTTAAGATAGTCTTCATACAGAGAAATCTGATCTACTATGTGAGTTTTAGTTATTGTGTTGGATTTTGTTTTTGTTTTTTTTGGCCACACCCCCGTGAACTCTCAGGGATGTACTCCTGGCTATACGCTCAGAAATAGCTCCTGGCTTGGGGGTACCATATGGAATCTGGGGGATCAAACCAGGTCTCTCCTAGGTCAGCCACTTGAACCTACCCACTGCGCCATTGTTCCGGCCCCTACTACTGAGTTTTTGCTATCTACACAGTTTTCTTACCAAGGTAATTTTTATACTCTTGGCATTCCTACCTTCAACCACTTTTAGTTTGGTTCATTCTGTTTTCAATATTAGTTTCTGTACAGTCTCAGATTCTTTCTTTTAGAACCACAGTATTAAGTGCTATATAATTTGAAAAAGGGAGTAACCTAAAAGAAGATGGTTCTTTAAGTGCTTACGAGGTGATGTGATAACAAGAATGTGTGAGTTCTGAAGCTATTTAATGTAAGACTCCTGTTGCTGTTATCATCGCTCCTTTGTGGCTTCCCATTGAAGGACAGGCTGCCTGGCTGAATTTCAGATACCCTTCATCGATCTGCATTGTCTTCCTGGAACAAATAATTAGATCTGTGACTCCTAATGGTCTCAGCACAACTTTCGTTTTAGGTCCAGTTGGTTTTGAGTACAATTTTGAATCAACACACCTGGAATCAGGAAGAGGATTTCACTGTAAGCAACTTGGCTTATGAGGTCACATTTACGTAGTGATCAAAGCAATATTTCTTCATGTACTGCCTACTACAGGCTAATTTTTTCTTCTGATTAAACCCATACTTGTTCCAAATCTAATATGATAAGGCAGTTAAACAGATCATAGGTAGTGAGTATTGAATGGGTAGTTATATTTACTTGACATTTCTTATTTTCTAAAAAATATTCATATTTCTCTTTCATATATATTTAATTACTGGTATGTGTTTATTTTATTTTACTTTGGTCATAAATATAAATGTCTTTAGTTATGAAAATTAGTACCTTATCATAGGCACATATTGATTTAAATAATTAATTGTGCTTGGTATATATTTAGTTTATATAAGAATAGAAAAGTAAAACCTAATATTCTATATATATGTCATTTGCCAAAGAGAAACAAGAATATGCAATTATAAAAGTAAATGGTGTGATGAAGCAGAAGGTAGTCATTACATAATTGTGTAAGAAGCTGGCTAACAAATATATTTGTTAATAAATGAAAAATATTTTAAATGTATATTAAGACAACTCCTGACTGACATAGAATTATTCATGTGCAAAGAAATAATGGGATGGACAGAATGTCTAGGAGAGAGCTGAAGATATTTGTGTGGCTTTGACAATAAAGATAATATTTAGGGAACATATTTAGTAGAGTAGAAAACGTAACTAATTTAAGTTAGCCTTCTTTTCAGAAGTTAAAAATAAAATGTTTTTCATATTGTAATATATGTTCTGAAGGACAGGATTTGTTCCTAAAAGAGTTATTCACAATTTATGTGAGCATAGTGGCATACAATTCAGTGTGGTTCTCGATGTATTAAATGAAAAATCAATGTACAGTATATATAGGGTATAAGAAATGTTCTTTATACATTCTCTTTATACCTTGCTAGAAATGTAGTATAAAAGATTTATTTGTAGCACAAAATGAGCAAAGTTTTAAATTGTGTCTGTGGTAGGTTAGAAGAGATGTTTCAGCCTTTCAATTACTGTGTGAGCTAGAACTCTATGGTCTTCAATTCTTAATTTCTTTATATTAAAATTATTGTTACTGGTCTTAGGTAATTTCTGTTACTATATAATTATATTTACTATATCTTTTCATAAAAATAAAGGGTATAATATTTCTTTTAGGTAATATTTTCATATATTTTAAATGACATATATTTTATGCTTAAAATATTTGTAAAAGAAAATGACTCTCTTGAAGGGACTAAGTCACAAAATCTCTTAAGCCTGAGTTTTAAGAAAAAAATATAAAATATAATAGAAAACCAACATATCGTATTATTCTAGGGTTCTCTGCTTCCTTCATGCAGGCACATACTAATCTGACATTTGTTGAAACTCTCATTCACACACATACTTTGAAATTCTACACTTTAAAAGTTCTATTTTTTTTCATTACTGATCCATTAAAGCTTAGAGATTTTCTAATGTTATGCTTTGGCAATGAGAAATCTCTTTACTTATTGAAGGAAAATGCCAATGAAATAAAAGTGGAAAAATATGCCCAGCTGTCTCTATTACATTTCCACACACCTGCTAGAAGCATTCTGGAATTTTTTGGTGTCCCACACACTTTTCCACACAACCTGCTAGAGCATTCTGGAACTTTTGGGTGTCCCCACATAGTGTCCTACTTTTTTAAGATTAGGTGTGAACACTTACTCAAGAATAACAAAAAGTCAACTTCAATTCTACCTAACTAGAATTCTTATGGAAAACTGATATGAATTTATAAGAATTTCAAAGTTGCATATCTACTCATTAATATTTGGGGAAAAAAAATCTGCTTCTGAACACATTCCTTGACTTGTCTAATCTCTGCATTTCCATCTTGTTGTTTAAGGTCAAGCATTTTTTTCCTCTTTCTGAACACTCAACGAATAATATCACCATAGTGCATTCCTTTATAAAGCATGTAAACATCTGAAACACATCCATCAGTCCGGTCACTGTAGCTGCAGTTGTTCCATAATTCCAGCTCCAGCAATTGCTAATAATGAGCCTTGAGTAAGCTACTTAACCTCCTCTTTTACTTTTACTTTATCAACTATAAAATGGAGTTAATAATCATAGTCATTGATTCCTACAAGAAGATTTTATTATGTTAGAGTTGGAAACCATTATGGTAACCTAAACAAATGAAAATGGAAATAAATGTGTGCCTATCCAGCTAATGTAAAAAGGGAAATTGTTTTCAGATATATGAGAAAGCACTGTCTTAACAAGGACTCAATATGTTAGTGGGCTCTGCCTACAAAGAGTGATTTTGGCTAATTTGCTGACCTGGCTATAATTAGCTCACTTATCTTGCATAGTCAGCAGCTACTTGATTTTGTTGAAGAAGACACTTGAGCACAAATCCATGTATAGCACTTCATTCACGTCACTATTGTACTAAGAATAATAAAAATAATAAAACTCATGCTCATAAACAGTAGGTTTAGACAAAGTTCATAGAAAGTTCATTCTCTAGACATCTCAGGAAAATAAACACTCTTATAAATCATCTACAAAAGACATTTGCTAGAGGGTTTAAAAATTAAATACAAGACATTGTGAATAAGGCATTTTTGACACCCTTTAAGCAGAATATACTGAATTATCTATTTCTTAAATGAGATCTTTGTTGATAGACATATAAATGGCTTCTATTTATTCTGCTATAAAAGTCTCCCTGAAGTTAAAAAAGCATTGTTGAAAGTGCCGTTTCCTGCTGCATGTGTCACAAAATGCCTTTACTTCCATTGATACACTACTTTGGAAACAAATGATGCACTGAACTTGCTTCTTATAGGGACTAGTAACTTCCAGACTGTGCTAAGATGAAAATAGATAATTTCTTTCCTATTCTATCCAGGATATTTGTATAATGGCATGTTCATTGTATTTTTACATGCTTCCTTAGTATAAAAATATTTTACATAAATGTTCGGTTGGTTAACTTTACAGATGACACATTAAGTTTAAGTAAATAGAAAGGTTAAAGGAAAAGACATAAAAGTTGAAACAGGCTAGGACCTTACTTCTATTGATTATTATTTTATAATTGTGTGTATTTATGAACCTGTGATGCACCTGAAAGTTCTTACCTTTGCAGTGGTTAAATTCCTTGAAGCATAAATTAAATAAAATATAGACACAAAAACATGAAACTCAAACTCCTGTTTCCAGATCTCAGGTAGAAGAGTAATTTTTATTCTGAAATACAAAGTTGGATGTGAATAAACAAGCCAATTTCTTTAGCAGAGTCCTTGGGATAAACAGTGAAGAACCTGTTAATTATGATCGACTATTTGCAACTCTTTTAAGGAGCTAACTTAGAAAGATTTTCTCTTTTATCTTTCTTGGCCAAGTGAATGGTAGTGGTATTAGTGACTGATCCCAATTTATGTATGGCACCATGGACTTGTACTAAGGAAGGAGACCCAATTACCAGCTATAGAAAACTAGATTTCTTCTTGCTCTGCTCTACTAAGAGTTCAGTATATTCATATCTAGGACATTTTTTTCTCTAGGCTGCCTGAGTTTCATAGTCTGAAATGATTCTTTGAGAAAATTTTCTGACTATTCAGCCAGAGTTCATATGTTGACTATTTGGAAAATATCCTTTGTGCCAACACATTTGTTTGAGGAAAAGGATTCTAAATAAGAGTGAAATATGAATAGGGGTCGGAGAGATAGCATGGAGGTAAGACTTTTGTCTTGAATGCAGAAGGATAGTGGTTCAAGTCCTGGCATCCCATATGGTCCCCCGAGCCTGCCAGGAGAAATTTCTGAGCATAGAGCCAGGAGTAACACCTGAGCACCATTGGGTGTGACCAAAAAAAAACAAAACAAAAAAAAAAGAGAGAGAGAATATTAAAAAAAAAGTGAAACATGAACAATGCTTTAGAATTGATAAGTCCTATTTTCAATCACTCTACTATCTTATTTAATTAGCAATTCCCTCCTAGCTTGAAAAGTCAAATATTGATTGTATAAAATGATTCAGTGGATGGAAAATTTTATCTGATCCCTTATGTTGAATTATTATTGCAGTTGAAGGGAGATTAAATATCACAAAGACTTCTAATGTAATTGACATAGCTCTCTTCCTCTAGCTCCAACATTTTGGTAGGATCTCAATGACTGGGATTTCGATTTAGATTGTTCCACTTGGTCCTATTTGATTTTTAATAAGTAATTCTTCTTTTAATAAGTAATTCTTCCTATGTCGATACACACTTGTAAAATGGAAGAAAAAGATACACAGCTAAATGTAAATATTAGCATTAATAGCTAATACTAGCATCGTATACTTTTTCTTTATTGTTAACCAAAAATCATTAGGTGTTGAATTAAATAATAAAGAAGCCCTTTGGATGGAGCTGGATGGTGATGGGTTGAATGGAAGGGCCTTTCTCTGCCGTTCCAGGCCATGTGACTCCAAACCCCTCCCAGCTGGCGGGTTTGCAGCTTCAGGTAGAGGCAAGGAAATCATCCAGACAGGTTCCAGGAAATATCAGCTTTATTCATGCCCTAGCCACCACATGTGTGGCTTATCATAATCATTTACGCTGGATCCTTTTTTTTTTTTTTTTTTGATTTTTGGGCCACACCCGGTGACGCTCAGGGGTTACTCCTGGCTATGCGCTCAGAAGTCGCTCCTGGCTTGGGGGACCATATGGGACGCCGGGGGATCGAACCGCGGTCCATCGGAGGCTAGCGCAGTCAAGGCAGGCACCTTACCTTTAGCGCCACCGCCCGGCCCCTACGCTGGATCCTTATTCAGCCCTGCATTCTAACTTTTCTTTCAGCCATCTCTCTCTCCTCCTGCAACCTTCTTCATCCAGGCCAATTCCTCTTTTGACCTGTGGCTAAACCTTTTGAAACCTCCACAAGACCACTCCCAGAAATGGGAGAGTCTTTCTTGTAGGTAGCTTACCCAAAGAATAAGGGTAGGTAACAATTAGGATAATTTTATTTTATGTTATTTTTATTTAATGACACAATTACTTATAATATTGTATAGTATTGTATAAGTTGAATGTATTCTTTAACAATCATATATTGCATATGGCAACCACCTTAAAGAAAGCTAAAGTCTCCAACATTGGTAGAGATAAATGGACACTGGTGGTAGAAAAGTTGGCTCTGATTTATTGTATGTCTGAAATTCAATTATAAAAGACTTTGTAAATCAGAGAGGTTTCAATAAAATTAAAATTTCATAAAAGAAAGTGAAAATTAACGTCTTATTTTATATACACATTTTATTTTATTTTTCTTCATGGAAAAAGCATGAACAATGTTCTTTTACATTTGGAAAATGTCTTTTCCAAATTAAGCTAGCTATTTTTGCTTTCCTTCTAATAATGTGCTTTCTTCCTTACATTCAGGGGTAGACAAACAATGGGCATAATATATAACTTGTTAGTAGATCCTTGAGAAATAATTTCTCTGCATGAGGTTAATGGAGCTCTCACTGTTGTGACATACATAGATGCATATGTTCAGTTCAGTACTCCAAGTGTTGTACATTCTTCAATTAGATAGTTGTGTAGTCAGGAATAGTCATGGACTCCATATCCAACAGAGGAGTGGTTTTCCTCAAGTGGCTTTTGTAAAGTGTTAGGGAGAGAAGTGGCAGCTTCCAGGTGGAATTCTACGTTGTTTCCCAAGAGTCACCTTGACTTAGAATTTCATAAAGTGACATCAGTGAAGTAAACAAGTTTAATAGGAAGATAAAAGGAAGAAAGAGTATAGATTTAGATACTTGATCAAGAAAGAATATGAGTTTCTGCAGAATGGAGTCAAGTGCAATGTAGCATTAAATCTGAGAAAAAAAAATTGAACTTTTGATGGTCATTTCCTGATTTCCTGTTACTTTCTTTGTCATGTATTCCTGGCACTTTTCTCAAGGATTCATCTGTTTTAGGGGTCTGATTTTCTGTATTTTTTATGTTTTCCAGGTTCCAAAGATACATTTTAATGGTAAAAGCCTCCATGACATTTAGCTATATTATCAAAGCCCTACAATTTTTCTGTCTGCCACAATTAATTGTGAGACACTATCTGATAAGAATTTCTGTGTGTTCCTGAGATTTACTTTATTTCCCAGAATTTTCTCAACAGCTAAAAAAAAACCTCACAAAAGCAAATAATGAGTTGCTTATTTGACACTAAATCAAAAGTATTAGTTTTACAAGATTCCAAAAGTTATTCTCTTCCCAATATGAAGTGAAGTATAAGGGATATATAAAGAGCATTTGTATATATAAGGACAGGGAGAAATGGCGTTAACTTATATAATAAAGATAATACAGGGGCCAGAGAGATGGCATAGGGTAAGGCATTTGTCTTTCATGCAGAAGGTCATTGGTTAGAATCCCAGCATCCCATATGGTCCCCTGAGCTTGCCAGGAGCGATTTCTGAGCAAAGAGCCAGGAGTAACCCCTGAGCACTGCTGGGTGTGACGCCCCCCCCAAAAAAAAAGATAATACAGAGATAATATGAGTAGGTCTTTTTACTAAGTAGATACTCCTATAGAACTAATTTTTTTTTTATCTTGTGAACCTTATTGTTTTTTATCATAATTTACAGCTTCATTGGATTTCTGGATTCATGTTGAGAAAAGAAGTCTGAACTACAAAGTAAAAAAAAAATTCTTCTTTTATGAGTGGAGTGTGTCATTTTTTTTTTTTTACTGAAGCAAAACAGTTTTTACTAAAATTAATTTAGAGATGTGTTGGTGATGAGGGGAAAAGAGCATGAGTGAGAATGAGACAGAGAGAGAGAGAGAGAGAGAGAGAGAGAGAGAGAGAGAGAGAGAGAGAGAGAGAGAGAGAGAGAGGGAGGAATCTAAGAGATAACATGATTCTTATGGAGTTCTGATGGGAAAAGCCTATAATAGCTTTTGGAAAAATTAGGTACAATTCTTCCAAATTGTCTTAGCCTGGAGTTTTCTGCATACATAGAAGTTAATTTTGCCTTTGTCACAGGGAAAGCTTTGGAATTAAAGTTTCTTCATATAATGATCAGATCTTTAGTTTCTTTCAGCTTCTCCTTTACTGAGGGAGTCTGTCCTTTTCTGCATCCTGCCTTACTCTCTGCATCTCCAAAAAGCTTACATTCCTTTCTCATAGAATATTCTTCATGCCTTCAGGCAACATCAACTTCAGAACTATAATATTTTTAACTACATTAAATCTTTAAGGGGTGAAGGTCTTAATGTTGGCAAAAGGATGCAGCCCCTGGTAACATTTGTAAGGTAAAGAGATATCATGCAAACTTAAAGTTAATGGGACCCAAGCAATGGTTTATTGGGTTTCTGAGGTGTCAGTCTGAAAAACAAAAGCAGAAAGATTAGCAATAGTTTCAAGTGAGAAAGTCTTAAATAGCTCAACCTTTGAGTTTGAATTTCTGATGTATTTAAGTAGTCCTTTTCACAACTAAGCTTTCTTTAAGAACTTAAAATATTTGAGATAACTAGTTGATTTAGGAAGAAATAGTTTAGAAAAAATGATAATATGCCAGAAAGCTATGAAGCTTTGTGAACCAGTCAGCAAAAAAGTTAAACTCTAAGCATCAGATAGAATAACAAAGTTGAGGCTGTTAAGAGAAGGTCTAAAATTGTCAGTCTCAACCACTTATGAGATAAGTGCTCCTGACAGAAGGGTTTCATCTTGATTCCTCTCCTAGCCTGTCTGCAGGAAGCAAACTCATTTTTCTTATTCCAAAAGTTATTAACATTAAAACATGAAGAAATATAGCACTGAAACAAATTTTACAGCTCCTAGAATCAACACCTCCATAAAGGTGATTTTTCCTATAACTTCAAGTTAACTGTTCTTGATGATATTAAGTCAACTTAACCAATAGCTCACTTATTTTGCCTCTGTAGTTGCTTTGCTGATCATAGGTGCTGCTGTCCCTTACCAACTGAATCCATTTTCTGACTAGGATGTGACCTTTGCCTTTATAAACCCATCCCAGACTTTACTCAATCAGACCATGGATTCTTTGAGATATTAGTTAGCCTTTGGGGTCATCAGCTTCTGTTTTACAGATTCCCAATGCTGTCTGAGTCGTGTTCACCTGTGTCTTACTAATCTCCCTTACAACACTTATTTCTGATTTCTTCTGATCCAATGTATGACATTATACTGGGGAAAACATATCCTAACAACCACGTTGGTAAAGTTTAAAAGTAAGATTCACTTTTTTAGTTGTTTTGGTTGTGTCCCACATTTTAGAAACTTACAAAGGTCAAGTTATCTATGTATCTTAAGTATTTATTTGTTATTAAGTTCTGCATACAGTCATCGTAATTATTGCATACAGTGAAGTGCTTGATTTCCCTAGTTCGTACATGCTAATGACACTATTATGTTAACTGATTTTAATGTTATTTTAACTCCCTCCCTTAAGATGCTCTTCAGTTCAAATCAGATAATTCCTGATTACATAGTACATTCTTCTGCTATATCAATCTCATTTTCTTTGTTCTCTAGATCTATGTACATACAGATGTTCTTGTCATGAGGCTTATAAGGTCATTTTTCTTTGCTTCTTTCTTAATGTCAGTTTATATAATATGCACTTACCTTACAGACTACTTGGCATTTAATATGCTTGTAGTTAGTATAACATGGCTTATTCTGGTAATGTGGGGAACTAGGTTCTGCAGAGGGGGACACTATTTTGAAAAAGGGTTCCATGTTGTAAACCTCAGGCTTTTCTTTCTCAAGCCTGAGTTCCCATTTAACACCACCCCCAAGATATCTGAACATACCAGGAAGCCTATTTGAAAAGGACACAAGAAACTGGTAAGAAGGTACCCTAGACAAGAAACAATCACTGTTTGTTTGTTTGTTTTTTGGGTCACCCTTGGCAGCGCTCAAGGATTACTCCTGGCTCTGAGCTCGAAATTGCTCCTGGCAGGCACAGGATGCTGGGATTCGAAACACTGGACATCCCGGATTAGCTGCTTGCAAGGCAAATGCCCTACCGCTGTACTATCTTTCCGGCCCCAACATACAATCACTTTTAAGATCATCAGAAGCTAGAACCTCCTCAACTCCTACCTAGCTGATGATCCAATACTAACCTTGGAGTCTTCTGATACCCAAGAAGCCTATCCCCTGCAGCCTAGTATTTAAAATGTTGAGCGGGAACCAATCCCCAGTTGCCTGGTGTTTGAAAATTGAACAGAAAGTATTCCCGGTAAAGATCAAAACCTCCTTCTGCCTCCCTTGCACTTTCTGGAAATCCCCTAACTGCCTTTAAAAGGGCCTGCATACCCTTCGGGCTGGCCACCTTACCACCTGTGGTAGACCCCAGCATGCTAGAATTTGTGCTTCAACAAATGCTCCTTACTTTTGCATCCTTCTTGTCTCTGATCAGTTGGTTTCAAGTCTGAACATTACAGTATTTCCAGCTGAACGATTTTCACTAGATTTCTGATTTTTCCCTCCACAAATGGACAAACTTATAAAAATTCTACATAGATTCTGTGACCAATATGTGTTTTATTCTTCAAAATAGAAGCTTAGAAATAAGATTATAGGTCAAAAGAAAATGTCTAATTAACGCACTGTGTGAATGTTTCTAGATTTTTTTTTTCCAAAAAACATCTTAAAGGATTCACATTTCTTTGCAGCTCTCCCTTTTTTGTACTCTTAACTCTTAATTTAGTTTCTTCATACCTACTAGAGAAAAATAAAAACAATCTTACTTTTCAATGTTTGTTGTAAATTAAAAGTATCTAGAGACCTAAGAATTGTGTAAAAAGCAACATAATGGGAAGAGAATAGAAATCCTATAAATTTTATCTCTGTACACGAGTTGAAAGCCAAAAAAAAAAAAACAACTATTGTTTTCACAACTCATTTGTACTAGCTTCTGTTATAAATAAAAGAATAAATGTTCACAGTATTCAAGCTTATTTTGGTAATAATAACTTAAGAAAATTCAGTCTTACTAAAATATAGATTCTGAAATTTCAAAATTTAAGTGAAGTATTTTTTAAGTCAATTTATTATCAATTTATTGTCCTCCATCCCAGTTCATTCTTACATTCCCAAGCCTTAATCCAAGAAGGCTACAAAGAACTACACAATTTAGGACAACCTGTCAGAACTAAGGAGGGAACCTGAAGACTAAACAAGTTTCCTTGTTTTTCCAGTTTTATTTTATTTCTTGTTTAATAAAGAGCTAATGTGAAGGTAACCATAGTTGAGTCTACACTATCACTGTCACAGTTTCATCCTCTGGATTTGTGTTGTTTCCAGTTCACAGATCAGTATAAGTTTATACCAATAGTAGATGCTATAGAATTTAGATTTTTATGTCATCACCACTTACAGATAACTCGATAACTCATATCCATTGCTCTTTGATGATGATTTAATTAAGAAACTTGTCTCAAGCACAAATAATATTTTCCAGTATCCTTATGTAAGGTCTAAAGGGAAAGTAAAGGAATTTCAACATTATTACTAACATATAGAAATTGTATGCTGTGTAGTAATGACTACCACTGCTGCTACTGCTACTGTTACTACTATTACTGCTGCTGCTGCTGCTACTACTACTACTACTACTACTACTACTATTACTGTGTACTAGTGACTTTGCTCAGGAAATAGATTAAAAAGTTAATAATGGGGGCCAGAGCAGTGGTGCAAATGGTAAGGCATCTATCTGCCTTGCTCATGCCAGCCTAGGACGAACTAGGTTCAATCCCACAGTATCCCATATGGTCCCCAAGCTAGGAGCAATTTCTGAGTGCATAGTCAGCTGGAGTAACCCCTGAGTATCACCGGGTGTGACCAAAAACCAAAAATAAAAGTCAATAATGACAATAAATACAAAGACTTCTTTCATTCTACACCACTCTTTACCTCCTTTTATCCATCAGTCTGATCATAATCTATTGTGTGAGAGTGACAAGGAACAAGCTGTTATTTAAGTGTGATACAGACAATATGGAAAACAAGCTATCTAATATTAATTAAGCAGAGAAGGTACGTGAGAAATCTTTCCAGAAGAAATAGTTTAACTGAATCTTGAATTTTAAGGGGATATTGAAAAAGGTCAAAGAGAAGGGAATAACACTGTCCCAGTGTGTTCAGTAGTTCTCAGTGGGGCACAGAAAACTAACCTCAACAACTGTGTTTCATTATCTGATATGTTCCTAAGATTCATTGTCTTACCATCTGAATTCAGGTTGTTTACCAATAATATAGCTTATCATATAGGGCTGGAGGAGTAGCGCAGCAGTAGGGTGCTTGTCTTGCATGTGGCTTACCCAGGACAAACCTTGGTTAGATTCAAAGCATCCCATATAGTCCTCCAAGCCAAGAGTAATTTCTGAGCACATAGCCAGGAGTAACCCCTGAGTGTCACTGTTACATTAGTAACTACTAATCTCTTCACAAACCCTAAAGTCCTGATTTAAAAAAAAGGTAATAGTTTATCATATAGGAAAACATATTTCAAAGTACTGCTCATCATGGCAATGATGAAGAAATTATTACATGGCTACAAGAGTGTAAATCCGTAAGTGAAGGACTTCATAGTTTTTAACTTTATGTGCAGTCTTTAAGCTGAAAATCATTCATCTCTATACACATATTCTTGCATTTTTTGCAGGAGAGTGTATTAGGATATATAAATGTATTTACATTTTTTTCTTTTGTTTTAATTTTTTGACCATCTAAGGTTGTATTCAGAGATCATTGCTAACTTTGTGTTCAAGGATTCATCATCTCAGGGCTCAGGAACCACATGGGGTGCCTGTTATTGAACCCGAGTCCTTGTATGAGCTAGAACTGTAATACAACAGGCAGGGAAATTTTTTATATGAAAATCAACATTTACTTATTCTATGCATAAGCACCTTCCATGTTCCATTCTATTAAGTAACAGTGATTAAAAAACATATAAATAAGTCCTGTTACTATTATTGTAAATGTTATTAACCTAGAAAATTAATAGAACAAAGAAAGAAAATAAATTTGAATGTTAAATGAACAATAAATACAAAGACCTATGGTGTATGAAATGAATTCGAGTCATAGTTCATTTGCTATTTTCCATTGTGAAACTATATTCATTTCCTGGAATTATTAAAAAAGTACCACATATTAATTGTATAAAAATGATATAGTGTTACTTATTCTCTCATGGTTCTGGAGCCTTTAAGTCCAAAATAATGGCTACACCCTCTCTCTGTTTCTGATTGTTATCAGCATTTTTTTTTGCTTTTTCTTATCTTGTAACTTTATTTTTTTTTATTTAAACACCTTGATTACATACATGATTGTGTTTGGGTTTCAGTCATAAAAGGAACACCACCCATCACCAGTGCAACATTCCCATCACCCAAGTCCCAAATCTCCCTCCTCCCCACCCAACCCCTGCCTGTACCCTAAACAGGCTCTACATTTCCCTCGTACATTCTCAATATTAGGACAGTTCAAAATGTAGTTATTTCTCTAACTAAACTCATCACTCTTTGTGGTGAGCTTCCTGAGGTGAGCTGGAACTTCCAACTCTTTTCTCTTTTGTGTCTGAAAATTATTATTACAAGGGTGTCTTTCATTTTTCTTAAAACCCATAGATGAGTGAGAGCATTCTGCGTTTTTCTCTCTCTCTCTCTGACTTATTTCACTCAGCATAATAGATTCCATGTACATCCATGTATAGGAAAATTTCATGACTTCATCTCTCCTGACAGCTGCATAATATTCCATTGTGTATATGTACCACAGTTTCTTTAGCCATTCGTCTGTTGAAGGGCATCTTGGTTGTTTCCAGAGTCTTGCTATGGTAAATAGAGCTGCAATGAATATAGGTGTAAGGAAGGGGTTTTTGTATTGTATTTTTGTGTTCCTAGGGTATATTCCTAGGAGTGGTATAGCTGGATCGTATGGGAGCTCGATTTCCAGTTTTTGGAGGAATCTCCATATCGCTTTCCATAAAGGTTGAACTAGACAGCATTCCCACCAGCAGTGGATAAGAGTTTCTTTCTCTCCACATCCCCGCCAACACTGTTTATTCTCATTCTTTGTGATGTGTGCCATTCTCTGGGGTGTGAGGTGGTATCTCATCGTTGTTTTGATTTGCATCTCCCTGATGATTAGTGATGTGGAACATTTTTTCATGTGTCTTTTGGCCATGTGTATTTCTTCTTTGTCAAAGTGTTTGTTCATTTCTTCTCCCCATTTTTTGATGGGGTTAGATGTTTTTTTCTTGTAGAGTTCTGTCAGTGCCTTGTATATTTTGGAGATTAGCCCCTTATCTGATGGGTATTGGGTGAATAGTTTCTCCCATTCAGTGGGTGGCTCTTGTATCCTGGGCACTATTTCCTTTGAGGTGCAGAAGCTTCTCAGCTTAATATATTCCCATCTGTTAATCTCTGCTTTCACTTGCTTGGAGAGTGCAGTTTCCTCCTTGAAGATGCCTGTAATGTCCTGGAGTGTTTTGCCTATGTGCTGTTCTATATATCTTATGGTTTTGGGGCTGATATCGAGGTCTTTAATCCATTTGGATTTTACCTTTGTACATGATGTTAGCTGGGGGTCTAAGTTTAATTTTTTGCAAGTGGCTATCCAATTGTGCCAACACCACTTGTTGAAGAGGCTTTCCCTGCTCCATTTAGGATTTCCTGCTCCATTATCAAAAATTAGATGGTTGTATCTCTGGGGAACATTTTCTGAGTATTCAAGCCTATTCCACTGATCTGAGGACCTATCCTTATTCCAATACCATGCTGTTTTGATAACTGTTGCTTTGTAGTACAGTTTAAAGTTGGGAAAAGTAATTCCTCCCATATTCTTTTTCCCAATGATTGCTTTAGCTATTCGAGGGTGTTTATTGTTCCAAATGAATTTCAAAAGTGTCTGATCCACTTCTTTGAAGAATGTCATGGGTATCTTTAGAGGGATGGCATTAAATCTGTATAATGCCTTGGGGAGTATTGACATTTTGATGATGTTAATCCTGCCAATCCATGAGCAGGGTATGCGTTTCCATTTCCGTGTGTCCTCTCTTATTTCTTGGAGCAGAGTTTTATAGTTTATTTGTATAGGTCCTTCACATATTTAGTCAAGTTGATTCCAAGATATTTGAGTTTGTGTGGCACTATTGTGAATGGGGTTGTTTTCTTAATGTCCATTTCATCCTTATTACTATTGGTGTATAGAAGGCCATTGATTTTTGTGTGTTAATTTTGTAGCCTGCCACCTTGTTATATGAGTCTATTGTTTCTAGAAGCTTTTTGATAGAGTCTTTAGGGTTTTCTAAGTAGAGTATCATGTCATCTGCAAACAGTGAGAGCTTGACTTCTTCCTTTCCTATCTGGATTCCCTTGATATCCTTTTCTTGCCTAATCGCTATAGCAAGTACTTCCAGTGCTATGTTGATTAGGAGTGGTGAGAGAGGACAGCCTTGTCTTGTGCCAGAATTTAGAGGGAAGGCTTTCAGCTTTTCTCCATTGAGGATAATATTTGCCACTGGCTTGTGGTAGATGGCCTTCACTATATTGAGAAAGGTTCCCTCCATTCCCATCTTGCTGAGAGTTTTGATCAAGAATGGGTGTTGGACCTTATCAAATGCTTTCTCTGCATCTATTGATATGATCATGTGGTTTTTATTTTTCTTGTTATTGATGTTGTGTATTATGTTGATAGATTTACGGATGTTAAACCAGCCTTGCATTCCTGGTATGAAACCTACTTGATCGTAGTGGATGATCTTCTTAACGAGGCATTGAATCCTATTTGCCAGGATTTTGTTGAGGATCTTTGCATCTGCATTCATCAGTGATATTGGTCTGTAATTTTCTTTTTTGGTAGCGTCTCTGTCTGGTTTAGGTATCAAGGTGATGTTGGCTTCATAAAAGCTATTTGGGAGTGTTTCTGTTTGTTCAATTTCATGAAAGAGTCTTGCCAAGATTGGCAGTAGTTCCTCTTGGAAAGTTTGATAGAATTCATTAGTGAATCCATCTGGACCTGGGCTTTTGTTTTTCGGCAGACATTTGATTACTGTTTTAATTTCATCAATGGTGATGGGGGTGTTTAGATATGCTACATCCTCTTCCTTCAACCGTGGAAGATTATAAGAGTCCAAGAATTTATCCATTTCTTCCAGGTTCTCATTTTTAGTGGCGTAGAGTTTTTCAAAGTAGTTTCTGATTACCCTTTGAATCTCTGTCATATCAGTAGTGATTTCTCCTTTTTCATTCCTGATACGAGTTATCAAGTTTCTCTCTCTTTCTTTGTTAGGTTTGCCAGTGGTCTATCAATCTTGTTTATTTTTTCAAAGAACCAACTTTTGCTTTCGTTGATCTTTCAGATTGTTTTTTGAGTTTCCACTTCGTTGATTTCTGCTCTCAGCTTTGTTATTTCCTTCTGTCTTCCTATTCTTGGGTCCTTTTGTTGAGCATTTTCTAGTTCTATTAGCTGTGTCATTAAGCTACTCAGGTAAGCTCCTTCTTCCTTCCTGATGTGTGCTTGCAAAGCTATAAATTTTCCTCTCAGTACTGCTTTTGCTGTGTCCCATAAGTTCTGAGAGTTTGTGTCTTTATTGTCATTTGTTTCCAGGAACCTTTTTATTTCCTCCTTGATTTCATCTCGGACCCACTGGTTATTGAGCATGAGGCTGTTTAACTTCCAGGTGTTAAAGTGTTTCTTCTGAGTCCCTTTGGAATTCACAAATAATTTCAGAGCCTTGTGGTCAGCGAAGGTAGTCTGCAAAATTTCTATCCTCTTGATCTTATGGAGGTATGTTTTATGTGCCAGCATGTAGTCTATCCTGGAGAATGTCCCATGTACATTGGAGAAGAATGTGTATCCAGGTTTCTGGGGATGGAGTGTCCTATATATATCCACTAGGCCTCTTTCTTCCATTTCTCTCCTCAGGTCTAGTATATTCTTGTTGGGTTTCAGTCTGGTTGACCTGTCCAGTGTTGACAAAGCCATGTTAAGGTCCCCCACAATTATTGTGTTGTTGTTGATATTATTTTTCAGATTTGTCGACAGTTGTATTAAATATTTTGCTGGCCCCTCATTCGGTGCATATATGTTTAGGAGAGTGAATTCTTCCTGCTCTACGTACCCCTTGATTAATATAAAATGTCCATCTTTGTCCCTTACAACCTTCCTGAGTATAAAGTTTGCATTATCTGATATTAGTATGGCCACTCCAGCTTTTTTATGGGTGTTGTTTGCTTGGATAATTTTTCTCCAGCCTTTTATTTTGAGTCTATGTTTGTTCTGACTATTCAGGTGCGTTTCTTGTAGGCAGCAGAAGGTTGGATTGAGTTTTTTGATCCATTTAGCCACTCTGTGTCTCTTAACTGGTGCATTTAGTCCATTGACGTTGAGAGAAAGAATTGTCCTGGGATTTAACGCCATCTTTATTTCAAAATCTGGTGTGTCTTTTGGGTAGTCTTGTCTTAGATTAGGTCTTTCAGTTTTTCTCTTAAGACTGGTTTTGTGTCTGTGAAGTTTCTGAGCTGTTTTTTGTCTGTGAAACCATGTATTCTTCCATCAAACCGGAAAGTGAGTTTTGCTGGGTATAGTATTCTGGGTGAAGCATTCATTTCATTCAGTCTTGTCACAATATCCCACCACTGCTTTCTGGCATTGAGTGTTTCTGGTGACAGGTCTGCTGTAAATCTCAGGGAAGCTTGCTTAAACATGATTTCCCCTTTTGATCTTGCTGTTTTCAGAATTCTGTCTCTATCTGTGGGATTTGTCATTGTGACTAGGATGTGTCTTGGGGTGGTTTTTCTGGGGTCTCTTTTGGTTGGTACTCTTCGGGCATGCAGGATTTGATCACATATATTCTTTAGCTCTGGAAGTTTCTCTTTAATGATGTTCTTGACCATTGATTCTTCCTGGAAATTTTCTTCCTGGGTCTCTGGGACTCCAATGATTCTTAAGTTGTTTCTGTTGATCTTATCATAGACTTCTATTTTCGTCTGTTCCCATTCTTTGACTAATTTTTCCATTGTCTGCTCATTTGCTTTAAGTTTTTTGTCCAATCTCTCCTGCTGTATGGAATTATTATGTATCTCATCTTCCACAGCGCCAAGTCTATTCTCAGCTTCTGATACCCTGTCCCAGAGCTTATCCATTTTGTCATTCACTTCGTTTACTGACTTTTTCAGTCCTGTTAGTTGACATGTTATTTCAGTTTGGAGTTTTGTCATTTCTGCCTTCATATTTTCTTGGTTCTTATTAGTGTTCTGTTCAACTCGATCCATGGTTTCTTGGAGTCTGTTGAGCACCTTCCATATTGCTAGTCTAAAGTCCTTATCTGAGAGGTTGATTAGTTGTTCAGTCATTATCTGGTCCTCAGAATTGTCATCTTCATTCTCTATGTCTGATGCTGGCCTGCGTTGTTTCCCCATTGTCACACTTGTATTGTGGGTTTTTCTACGTGTTGTGGTGGTATTCATTGTCTATATGATGTAGGCAGCACACTCCTCTGGCTCCTCCCTTTCTGGATGGGCTGACTTGCCTCTAAGGGAGGGGAGTCCTCCGTGGATGAAGCCTCACACTGGGTCAAATCTTAGGCCCGAGCATGCAACAGAGAAGAGAGTTCAGAGAGAAATGTTTGCTTCTGTGATATAGCGCCGTTCTTAGTGTGATTTTTCCTTCTTGTTGCAATGGAGTTCTTTCCTTAGAAAGAGTGCACAGCCGCGTAGCGAAGCGGAGCGGCCGTGCTCCTCTGAGCCTCTTTTTGCCCCACTCGCAAGAGTTTCACGCAAGAGGACAGTAGACAGACATAGACAGGTCACACTCACAGTCTTTCACAGTTGAGCCCCACTGGGCCGGTGTACTTTCGCGGATTTTCCCCGCCTGGTGTCACACACAGGGAGCTGGCTTTTGCCCAGATAGCATTGTTATCTCTTCCCGAATGTAGTTTCTTTGGAGTTAGCTTCCCAGGGCTCTGAGGAGAGCTTCCAGAGTTCAGGAAAGACAGAGAAGGGTAGGACAGGGCTCCCTTCCGGTGCTCAGTTCCTCAGAAGAAGCACAGCCCGGTGGAGATTCTGCAGGTAGAGCAGTCAGCACTCTGCCTGGAAACCCCCACCTGCAGCCATTTCTCACTCACTCACTGGCTCGCTGGGTAGCTTCTGAATGTAGTTTCTTTGGGGTTCGCTTCTCAGGGCTCTGAGGAGAGCTTCCAGAGTTCAGGAAAGACAGAGAAGGGTAGGACAGGGCTCCCTTCCGGTGCTCAGTTCCTCAGAAGAAGCACAGCCCGGTGGAGATTCTGCAGGTAGAGCAGTCAGCACTCTGCCTGGAAACCCCCACCTGCAGCCATTTCTCACTCACTCCGTAACTTTATTTTTACTAAGATTTTTGCTTCATTTTTTACTAAATCCTTCAATTTTACTTAGATTCACTATTTTCTCACTCTTTCTAAAAATTATAGTTAGGCTGGTGGTCTCTAACTTAATTTGTTATTTTATAACTTTATGACCCTAAGGATTAGGAAACTGATAACATTTTATAGACTGTTGAGTGTGTTGAAATTTAAAATAAAAAATACTATATAACATTTGTTATACATGCATACAGAAACATTTTTGAGATATAATTTGAAATTTGCAATGTATTCTTAATTGTAAAAATTAAATATCTTTACACTATCAAGGCCACAATAGATTGCCAGAAACATATATACACTGTCTTGTAACTAGGGTCAACTCCTGAATAGTTTATAGAAATTGTGTTTTCTGAAAGATTAATTTAGATATTTAATTTGTGACTTTGCAAAATCACCTCAGAAATTTCCTTGAAAACATTTGTGGATGAATGTTAATATTTATAAGTGTTTCTATGTATAAGTATGTATACAGGTGCATGCTTGTTAGTATACTTTGAGTTCTTCAGGAAACATATGTCATTACCCTTTATCTCTCTTCTTCCTTAGATTTTATTATATGAATAACTTTGTACATTCAAAAGAAAGCTATATATCAAGGTTAAAATTTGCCTATTTATTGCACAAAAACGATGTTATAAATTAAAATTCTAATGATTGGGAGCAGAATGATATGACAGACAGCAAGTAGTGAGCTTGCCTTGCATGAAGGCAGGAGGATGGTGTGGGAAACTGGGGACAATAGTGGCAGGAAAAGTGCCCTGGTGAAGAATGTTGGATATTATATGAGTAAAACTCAATCAGGTATGACTTTGTAATTTTGTATCTCATAGTGATTCAATCAGAGAATATCATTATTAAAATAATATAACTATAATGATGGAAGGTTGTTTTAGAGTCTCCCATTAACTTAAACCAGAAAAACAGAGATTTCTGTGTGCTCAAAAAAGATACTTTTATTTAAATGATTGAGAGAATTTCATGAAAGAGAATACACAGAGGAAAATTGAATAACAATGAGAAAAATAAAACTAGCATATTTCCATAATAGACAAGGGGAAGACACACTAATTTGCAATGTTATTTGACAACTATTTTGTAGAGCAGTAATGCTTTAATCTGCAAAGTTACTCATTATTGCCATTTCATAGAATAATAAATGTAAGTCTCTGAAATTAAATGATTTGTTTTGCAATATAAAAATGGTAGGAAATTGAGCTATTATCTGAATTCAGATCTACTAGCCACAGAACATTGAGTGATTTTCTCTCTGTCAAGTGTTTGAGCAAGTATACTGTGTTTAAGTATATTTATGAAAAAAATAAGGTAAAAATAACAACTCCTTTAAAGGGGTTGTTTTCCAGGGAATTTGTTAGGAAACTTTACATTTTTAGCTCATTAATTGTTCTACACATTAATGTCAGGTTGCATTTTTTTGATATTGGCATGTTTAAACTCTCAGGCCTAACAACTGTGTAAAGAATGAAAGATTGGTGGACAAAACTATGTTCCTAGACTTTCCATTAGAATTGTCCAGAGAAATAAAACCAATATGTGTGCATGCATCTTTGTTTATAACTTTCTTTGTGAATGTGTTTGTGTATGCTTATATATGCCTATAATCTGCTTTAATCAGTTTCCTAATTTAAATGTTAATCTCATTCAAAAGCACCATCTTGGAAGCAAGCAGGATGCTGTTTGAACAACTGTCTGCATACCCCCTGGCCAAGTCTAGTTGACATATAATACCACCCACCATAGAATTGGTGAAATATTTCAGTGTTTAATTTTCCAAAATGAACACAACTTTTTCTAGCTAGATCAAAAAGTAAAATAGATCTAACTTTAAAAGTATGGGAAAAATTAAATTATTTCTAACAAAATGTTTTCCCCCTTCCATCTAGTTAAGGTTCTTTGACATTCTCTGTAGTCATTATAACCTTTTCTTACTATAAAGGAAAAAAATCTAAAATGCAAGAATACTCATGCTAGTGAATACACCATGTAATTTTTAACTTGGAAGACCTTGAATTTTTGGGCATACTATAGCAAAGATGAGCACGAACCTTGTTGACCTTATTGTTCATGTAAACTCTCAAAGGCATTCTATATATAAATTATACATCTATAAACAATGTTCTCCGGAAAAACTTTCCTGAACTTGAACCAAATTGACCTGTCCCTTCACTTGATTAACTCATATTACTACCAAAATATTCTTTAATTATAAGGAGGTTTGGGGTCCATGTGCTACAGTCCATTTATCAAGAAACAGCTGAATGGATCATAGTAGATCCTTTTACACAAACCCTACAGTGCTTTTCCATTTCTTTAACATACTTCTTTCCATTCAGATTGCAATCCATTTCTGCCTCTTAGGTCTATTTCAATTTAGTTTAATTTCTCTTTTCATTGGTTCCTGCTGGTTTTGGCTTCTAAGACTCTCTACAGAATCATCATTTACTACACTGCTAGATTGCTTGGAGCAAGATTGTGCCCCTCCTCACCCAGGGCCAAATTCTTGTCAAGGGTAATTTCCTCACCATTCATGGGGGTCATTCACAGAGAATTTGTGACTCTAAATTGAGTTTATGAAATACATTTTTCTTATTGGATGTTATCTCTTCTTAAGGAAATAAATAATTTTATCTTTTTCCATTTCTTATGCCTAGTAATTTTATATGATTAATAAATGTGTGACAAGAAGCAATATATAAATTTAGGTTATTTTTTATAAAAATCTTGAGTTGATATTTATTACTCTAAACTTCTAAATGCTTGCTATCTTTTAAATTATGTCTTTTAATATTAAATTATTCAAGATGGAGGTGACATATCCTTAACTGGGTCCTTCTATTTCAAATATAGCTGTTATTGGGAGTCAGCTCAGCAATAGGCATGCATGTTTAACATGCACAAACCTGGTTCGCACCACGTGGTCTCCATTGATCCAGTCTTGGAGGCCTCAAGAACCAGATCTGGTGATCTCAGTGACTTGTAACACTCAGTGTCTGAGTAGTACCACATTTCCAGACCCAGTTCTACATATCCAAGATATTCACTGTTGGAAATGACCCAGAACTGTTTTAGAACTGCTTAAAGAGCTCTGATTCTCCCCCAAAAGAAACAAATCATTAAACTAAGAACATATCTTACAATTTACTTTGTATGGTGATAAGCTATGTCTTTCTGTTGAATTGGAAAAGTTTTCATGAGAGGTCGTTGTTCTGCATAATTTTATATGTTACTTTATACTAAAAGTGTACTTTAAAAATAATTTTAGGACAAAAAAATAGCACCATTCGTAGGGCATTTTTCTGGCATGTGACCAACCTGGTTTCAAACCCTAGAATCTCAGATTGTCTTCCAAGTTCTACTTGGAGTTATTTTTGGGTGCAGAGCCAGAAGAAATCTCTGAACACTGTGATAAAACAATACTAATAATTTTCCAGTGAAAAATTTATTTCCACTTACATTTTGATACTCATACTTTGCTCTGGATGCAGCTAGGCACAGTAAAAATCATTTTATAAACATTTGTAACATATGTAAATATTTATAAATATGTTTATCAGACATTTGTGAGCATCTTTAGAGCAGGTATATAATTTAAATATCACCTTGAGGCCAGATTTTCACACATACTTGAAAGTAGAAACTGATTAGGTCAGTGTTGAATGAAGTGATGGTCCATTATTATCACTCCAAAATGACTTTTATGTAATATGGGACAACTGATAATTCATATTAATTGAATTTGGCTTTGTGAAATGCATTTTGCTGAGTATTTTATTATAATTTCACTCAAGACATCAAGGAATTCATTTAGCATTTCTGGCTAGCTCAAAAATACGAGTAGTAGAAATGCTAACTTTATAGGGTCATTAGAATTGACTTGATAAATAGACAAATACTAAGTTGTTTATACTTAAAAATAAAATCATTATACATATGATTATATTATATAATACTATATATAATGTTATATTATTATATATACATATTGTATATTATAATATATTAATACATTTTTGTTGATTATGTAGTAATGAACATTTTTAAGTACTGTATTTTCTGGCATATAAGAAACTGGGCATATAAGATTACACCCTACTTTTCCTGTTAAAACACAGGGTTTGAGCAATGGAAAGCCACATACGAGTGATGACACCTGGAGGCTGGAAGGGATGAAAGATTAATCAGGGCATAGAGAGGACTGAATGATGACAGCTGGCAGATGCATGGGATATGGTGGTAAGATGGGGGCTGATCACTTGTCCCTGAAGCTGGAGTAAGTTTCAGCATGCTGTTTCAGCATGCTGTGGCGTATAAGACGACCCTCATCTGTTAAGAAATTTTCCTGGGTTAAAAATTTGTCTTATAGGCCAGAAAATACAGTACATCTGATGAAAATGGTGCTTTCATATTTTAGGAAAACACAATAGTCTTTTCTGATCAGCAACTTCAATGTAGTTAGTGTTCTAATCTTCAGACTGATGAGGCAAATGCAAAATGTATGAACAAAATATTTTAAAATATGATCTGAAATATGATGTTAAGTAACACTTCAAAAAGTATAATATAAAGACAATTCATTGGTGACATAAAAAAAGCAAGGATATAAGAGTGAGTGCAGGAGTTCTATGAAACTAAAAATAGATGTAACTATGTAATAGGACATTTGATAACTATTATCAAATGTTCTGTTCCTGAAGGGGGGAAAATGTCATCTTACATTGATGAGATGACTGGTGCTTACACCATAATGAGACTACCAACATTATAAGAATTGTTAAATTGAAGAATAATAGAAAATTGAGATGCCCTGCACATTTGCAGAAAGTAGGAGATATGGTGCTAAATAAAATAATGCAGGACAAGAATGTGGCACTCTTTATCAACAGAACTTAGAAGAGAACAGTGTCTCCTACTCTTAAAAATGTCTACAGCAAAAGCTCTACATTTCAACTGTTAACTATTAGGGTATAATAAAATACATGTTTAGTTATTGGCATACACAAAATTTCATATTATGGCTTTACCCTAAAGAAAAGTTCAGGCATTAAAGTTATCAGATCTAGGGAATAGCGGATTTAAAAAATTACAGTTAGTAATTTACAAACTGGGATGAAGAATGTTTGGGAGACCTAAATGTTCAGTCTAAATCTAAAATGTTCAAAATGTTTTGGGAAATTATGGATACCAATAGGTTTATATTTATGAGACAGGCAGGTAGATAGGAAAGGCTCCCCATGGTAGTGACTTCTTAGAAGTAATAAAACCAGTTAGTTTAAAAAATAACTAATGATCAAGGCCTGATAAGATCTTTAACTGGTGCCAGACAGATCAAGAGGAAAATGGGCTCCCTCTACAGGAGAACAAAAGCCAGGGAAAAAGAAAGAAAACCAAGAAAGTGGTTCAAGAAAGAAGACCACCAACTACCCACTGACAATCATCTTAGCAACAGCATTCTTACCTAATAGAAAGCCTCATGTGGGACAGATTACGAGGAACGTTATATAAACAAACTTGGAAAAATGAAGATGCATACATGTACTCCTTGGGCCCATGCCCATGTTGTCCATAAGTACATGTCACCAGCATCTTCCCACTTGAGATGTGGGGTTTCATGCTTTCATTCTTGGATTAATACTGGGACTCTTGGCCTTTGAAGAAGACAGGGTACATATGCTCTCTTGGCCCATTTCTTGTTGCTGTGTATATGTGTACTGCTAATCCAAGCGCATAGGGTTAAGCATATGTTTTCTATATCTCTCTTCGATGTACTTTCCTATTTTTATACTTTAACTCTTGTATGTGTAATGGGACTTGCTCCACGTT
This sequence comes from Suncus etruscus, assembly GCF_024139225.1. Classification (NCBI taxonomy): domain Eukaryota; kingdom Metazoa; phylum Chordata; class Mammalia; order Eulipotyphla; family Soricidae; genus Suncus; species Suncus etruscus. The sequence goes on from NC_064859.1 coordinate 78,055,545, forward strand.
TGGAGAAGCCCACTCTCTCTCTTGATTATGTTCCTCTCTCATTTTCTTTCCCTGTTATCCCTTCCTCTGTATTTCCAAATAAAACCTGCTTTTTACTTCACTCTTTGTTTTCTCCTGAAATTATTTTCTGTGAGGGAAGGTGATGGACTTGAAAGGCTTGGAAGATATAGGACTGACTTTGCTTTCCTTGCCAGCAAAGCTCATGGTTATAGATTTCTTCATCTGTTCCCAGGATACTAGAGATAGAGAGACAAAGCAGGAAGCTTCCTTCTTGAGACTGTTGCCTCTCTCAACTTCAACTAAGTCAAAGAGGATCTCCACTTGCATGATTAATGACAAAATTTTTTTCATATCTAGGAAAATGTTCAACTTGAATACATTCATTGCATTAATATACAGTGAAAATAAGAAAATTATTATCTCTCCAATAATTATAGGAAATAAATAAAATCATAGTATCAGTAGAGTATCAATTTAATTAAAAGAGGTTTTTAGTTCACAATAACTGAAGTCATGACTATTGATTCATGGTTACAAAGGTTACATGAGCAAAGTAAGAAGGTGAAGTAAGATGGTGAAAGTGAACTACGTTGTTAAAAGTCATAGGAATGCATCATACTTGGAAACAACAGTCTGCAGTATAATTGCACTGGTGACAAATATTTGAATAATATCTAAAATATACTTAATTAGAAATAAACTACAAAATTTAAATATTGACTCTATTCCTAAATTTTCTTCTTCTTATACAACTCTGAAATTTGCATTAAGAGATCAATGAGAGTAGAGGATTTTATTTTTCTCTCAGAAAAATTTATGCCATCATGACTTATAGACATATCACCAGCTCATAAGAGAAGAGGAAAAAGTGATTATAATAAAGTAACAAGTAAAAGAAATATAATCCACTCCTAATAGAAACACTGAAAACCAGAGATAATAATGTTGCCCTTTCCCTGGAAAAAAAAAGTTTTAACATAAAATTTGCTGAATAAGCTATTATTTAAATATGAGATATATATATATCTATATATATATCTATATATCTATATATATATATCGTATGACCTGGTTTTGAACAATCCATTTCCCAATCTGTGCCTCAGGTAGCTTTATTCTCCAGCTCTCACAGAAACACAAAGCACAAAAGCAAGCATGGCATTAGGGCTGCTTCATTGTTACTGCTGATTTTTTCTGTCATTTACCAAAAAAAAAAAAATATATATATATATATGTATATGTGTGTATATATATATATATATATATATATATATATAAATGTCAATATTTAAAAGCCTAGATGTGGTTTTAATTCTACTTGGAATGAAAAGAGTTCAAAGTTTCTTTAAAGAAAAAAAAATGAAACGACTTTGGGGAAAACTAGAAATAATGAATGGAAGATGTGTTTTTCAATTCTTTTTTGGTAATTTTCATAAAGTTGAAAAAAGGTAACTCTCGTTTGTGCATAAAAATATTTTCTGGGGGCTTAAGAAAAGCATGGTCAATAGACCTTGCATATGTTTGACTTGGGTTCTATCTCAGGCATCCCATATGGTCTGCATAGCTCTGCCAGGATTTCTGAGTACAGAGTACAGAGGAGTAAACTCTTAGAACCACTGGTATCCCCCCTCAAAAGTATTTTTTTTACTTCATTGAATGGTTGCATAAGATAATCATTTTGGTAGAATGAGAGCTCTTTGTAATAATCTAGTAGAAAGGTAAAATGGGTACAGAGAGACAGACTTAATGTATGTAAATGGTCCTCACCTAATTATTATTGCATTGTGAGGAAAGCCAGTGCTAGAAGAGCTCACATCAAGAATGTGTGCTTAACTGATTATTACAATCTCAGTTCAGAGGCAGAAAAAATCAATCAAGAGCGAGTATTCATCCCCAAACTCTTAAAGGTGAGTCATACGCCTCAGAAAACAATAAACTCATGGGGACATTTAGGATACTCAAGAAAGAAAATGCTTTCCACCATTTTGATAGATAGGACTGCTCCTTTTCAGTAGCAGAAATGATCTGTCTACCAAAATATATATAAAAGTATAGAAATATACTGCCTTTACCTTTAAAAGTGTGTAGACATAGTCAAGCATGGCTCACAGAAAATCACATGTCACTGAGCAATCTATAAAGCAAATTAAAACAGTAGTTTTAAAGAGCATAGTGCACATCAAAGACTCATTGGTCACTTAGTCTTTTTAATTACCCAAGAAAACAAGAATAGGAAGATTAGAGGTTCAATATGGAATGAGATATTTAGCCACACCAGGCATTTATGCTTAAAAAGCATTAATCTATGCTAGTGCTCCAGAGACTGTGTTAAGCACTTTCAATTCATCTATTTAATTTATATATTCTGTAAACTTGTGAAGCCCACTGATGTTATCAGCAGGGGGAAACATTTGATATAATAATTGCAGTAAATTTGTGTGGAAGCATACAGGGTTTTGGAATACTAGAATCTGGGTTTCAATTCTGCTTCTATCTTTCTTAACTGTGATGCCTTGGGAAATACCTTCAGGCAGCAAGAATTAGACCATGAATAGGAGCTGCAGAAAGATTTCCTGAGTTGTTTTCATTAATGTCTTATACAATTAATGGTTGAAGGATGGCCAAAGCGTACTCCCTCCATTTTTTAAAATATTTTTCTTTATTTAAACATCTTGATTACAAATATGATTGTGACCCCCTTTCACCAGTGCAACATTCTCACCACCAATGTCCCAAATCTCCCCCCATCCTACCTCACCCCCACCTGTACTCCAGACAGGCTTTCCAGTTCCCTCATTTATTCACATGATTATGGTAGTTATCTGTGTTCTTTGTGGTGAGCTTCATGAAGTGAGCTGGAAGTTCCAGCCCTCCTCTCATTGTCTCTGAGGATTGTTGCAAAAATGACTTTTATTTTTCTTAAAACCCTTAGATGAGTGAGACTATTCTGCATCTCTCACTCTCCCTCTGATTATTTCACTCAGCACGATAGATTCCATGTACATCCATGTATAGGAAAATTTCATGACTTCATCTCTCCTGACGGCTGCATAATATTCCATTGTGTGTATGTACCATAGTTTCTTTAGCCATTCGTCTGTTGAAGGGCATCTTGGTTGTTTTCAGAGCCTGGCTATTGTGAAAAGTGCTGCAATAAATATACATGTGAGAAAGGGGTTTCTGTGTTGTATTCTTGTGTTCTTAGGGTATATCCCTAGGAGTGGAATAGCTGGGTCAAATGAGAGCTCAATTTCCAGATTTTGGAGGAATTTCCATATCGCTTTCCTTGGAGGTTGGACTAGATGGCATTGCCACCAGCAGTGGATAAGAGTTTCTTTCTCTCCACATCCCCGCCAGCACTGATTGTTCTCATTTTTTGTGATGTGTGCCAATCTCTGTGGTGTGAGATGGTATCTCATCCTTGTTTTGATTTGCATGTCCCTGATGATCAGTGATGAGGAGCATTTTTTCATGTGCCTTTTGGCCATTTGTATTTCTTTTTTATCAAAGTGTCTGTTCATTTCTTCTCCCCATTTTTTTGATGGGATTAGATGTTTTTTCTTGTAAAGTTCTGTCAGTGCCCTGCATATTTTAGATATTATCCCCTTATCTGATGGGTGCTGGGTGAAAAGTTTCTCCCACTTGTTGGGTGGCTCTTGTATCCTGGGCACTATTTATTTTGAGATGCAGAAGCTTTTCAGGTTTCTGTATTCCCATCTGTTTATCTCTGCTTCCACTTGTTTAGAAAAATGCTGTTTCCTCCTTGAAGATGACTTTAGTCTCAATATCATGGAGTGCTTTTTTTTTGTTGTTGTTTTTACCAATGTGTTGTTCTATTAACCTTATGGTATCAGGTCTGATATCAAGGTCTTTAATCCATTTGGATTTTACCTTCGTACATGATGTTAACTGGGGGTTTATTTTCGCCTATTTTGCAAGTGGCTAACCAGTTCTGCCAGCACCACTTGTTGAAGAGGTTTTTCCCTGCTCCACTTAGGATTTCTTGCTCCTTTGTCAAAAATTAGGTGATTGTATGTCCAGGGGACAATGTCTGAGAAATCAAGCCTATTCCACTGATCTGAAGGTCTGTCTTTATTCCAATACCATGCTGTTTTGATAACTATTGCTTTCTAGTACAGTTTAAAGTTGGGGAAAGTAATGCCTTCCATTTTCCTTTTCCCTAGGAGTGCTTTAGCTACCCGAGGATGTTTATTGTTCCTGATGAACTTCATAATGTTTGATCCACTTCTTTGAAGAATGTCATGGGTAGTTTTAGAGGGATAGCATTAAATCTGAATAATGCTTTGGGAAGTATTGCCATTTTAATTATGGTAATCCTGCCAATCCATGAGCAGGGTAAGTGTTTCCATTTCCGTGTGTCCTCTCATATTTCTTGGAGCAGGGCTTTATAGTTTTCTTTGTATAGGTCCTTCTCGTCTTTGGTCAAGTTGACTCCAAGGTATTTGAGTTTGTGTGGCACTAATGTGAATGGGATTGCCTTCTTGATGTCCATCTCTTCCCTATCATTATTGGTGTATAAAAAGGCCACTGATTTCTGTGTGTTAATTTTGTAGCCTGCCACCTTGCCTTATGAGTTTATTGTTTCTAGACTTTTTTTCGTAGAGTCTTTAGGGTTTTCTAGGTAGGGTATTATGTCATCTGCAAACAGTGAGAGCTTGACTTCTTCCTTTCCTATCTGGATTCCCTTGATATCTTTTTCTTACCTGATTGCTATAGCAAGCACTTCCAATAATATGTTGAAGAGGAGTGGTGAGAGCAGTCAACCTTATGTTGTACCAGAATTTAGAGGAAAGGCTTTTATTTTTCTCCATTGAGGATAATTTTTGCTATTGGCTTGTGGTACATGGCTTTAACTAGATTGAGAAAGGTTACTTCCATTCCCATTTTGCTGAGAGTTTTTATCAAAAATGGGTATTGGACCTTATCAAATGCTTTCTCTATTATATGATCTCTATTATATGATCATGTGGTTTTTATTGTTCTTGTTGTTGATAGATTTACGGATGTTAAACCATCCTTGCATTCCTGGGATAAAACCTACTTGGTCATAGTGTATGATCTTCTTGATTCATTGGATCCTATTTGCCAGGATTTTGTTGAAGATCTTTGCATCAGAGATATTGGTCTGTAATTTTCTATTATGGCAGCATCTCTGTCTGGTTTTGGTATCAAGGTGTTGTTGGCTTCATAAAAGTTGTTTGGGAGTGTTCCTGTTTTTTCAGTTTCATGGAAGAGCCTGGCTAGGATTGGTAGCAGCTCCTCTTGAAAGGTTTGAAATAATTCATTAGTAAATCCATCTGGGTCTGGGCTTTTCTTTTTGGGCAGATGTTTGATTACAGTTTCAATTTCCTCAATAGTGATGGGAGTGTTTAGATATGCTACATTAACTTTACTTAACTGTGGAAGGTTATAAGTGTCCAAGAATTTTTCTATTACTTCTAGGTTCTATGTTTAGTAGCACAAAGTTTCTCAAAGTAGTCTCTGATTACCCTTTGGATCTCTGCAATATCTGTCGTGATCTCCCCTTTTCATTTCTAATATAGGTTATCAGGTTTCTCTCTCTCTCTTTGTGAATTTTGCCAGTGGTTTATCAATCTTGTTTATTTTTTCAAAGAACCAACTTCTGCTTTTGTTGATCTTTCGGATTGTTTTTGGTTTTCCACTTCATTGAGTTTTGCTTTCAGCTTTGTTATTTTCTTCTGTCTCCCTATTTTTGGTTCCTTTTGTTGGTCATTTTCTAATTTTATGAGTTGCGTCATGAATTTATTCAGGTATGTTCCTTCTTCCTTCCTGTTGTGTGCTTGTAAAGCTATAAATTTTCCTCTCAGGACTGCTTTTGCTGTGTCCCATAGATTTTGGCAGTTTGTGTCTTCATTATCATTTGTTTCCAGGAAAATTTTGATTTCCTCTATTATTTCATCTCGGACCCACTGGTTGTTCAGTAGCAGGCTGTTTAATTTCCAATTGTTAGAGTTTTTCTTCTGTGTGCCTTTGTAGTTCACATCTAATTTCAGAGCCTTGTGTGCAAGATTTCTACCTCTTGATTTTATGGAGGTATGTTTTATGTGTCAGCATGAGGTCTATCCTGGAGAATGACCCATGTACATTGGAGAAGAATGTATAACCAGGTTTTTGGCGGTGGAGTGTCCTATATAAATCTACTAGTCCTCTTTCTTCTATTACTCTTTTCAGGGCTAGTATGTTTTTGTTGGGTTTCTGTCTGGTTGACTTATCAAGTGTTGATAGGGCCGTGTTGAGGTCTCTCACAATCATTGTGTTATTATTAATTTCTTCTTTCAGATTTGTCAGTAATTGTATTAGATAGTAGACAGACACACACAAGCAGCACTCACAAATTTTCAGTCGGGCCCCACTGGGCAGGTGTATTTTCCCATTGTATGTATTTATGTAGCATATATTTATGATTCACTCATCTGCTTTTGGGTGCAAGCTCCTTTTCACCACATCCCTGCCAAAACAAATTATTCCCGATTTTTTTTGATATATGCCATATTCACTGGTGTGAGATGATAGTTATTTTATCTTGATTTGTATTTTACTAATGATAAGCGATGATAATTTTTTGATATTCCTGTTGGATATCTGCTTGTCTTCCTCAGAAAGGTGTCTGTTCACTTTCTATCCCCTTTTTTATTTCTTATAGTTTAAATACATGTTTAATTGAACAAAATGTGGAATGAAACAACTATTAAAGGAGAACAAAGAGTTTCCACAACTTTGTAAGAAATGCTCTAACTAATCATCATTAGATTACACTCATTCTCTTTTGCAATAAAATGATGTTTGACTTTTCTTATGTCAACTTCTTTCCTATTAAAGATGGTTGCAATAGGAATATTATGTTAGGAATAAATTAGGTATAGGTATTATAGGTATTATAGAATAGGTATTATATTTCTTTTTATCATAATTTTTATTTTAATCATAGTGGCTTACATATCATTCACAATAATATTTTAGGTACATATTAACATTGAATCAGGGGATTTCCCACCACCAAATTGTCCTCCCTCCACCCCCCATTCTCGTTCTGCCTCCCATAGCCTCCAACCTCACCCCCGGGACTGCTAGAATGAGGGGTCCCCTCTGTGCCTAGCTTACTACTTTGTGATCTTACAACTGTTTGGTCATGGTACCTCCATTATATGCCCCCTCTTATTGGGACGTGGGACTAGATAGTTAAAGTTTTGTAGTTTTATTTGAAGAAGAGAAAAGTAATAAGATGGGGTAAAAATCAAATATGCTGAAAATGGTGGAGTCCATCACAAGGCTCTCTTCCTCGGTTTGAGATTCAAAGGGGGAAAAAGAAGGTGAAACACCACAACAGTATAAAAAGAAGTATCGAATAAAATATCCAGTGAGCACTACAGCAATAAAGATAGGCACCACATACTTGCCATGGTCTGATAAAAAACATGACAGAGCACAAACAGAAGAAGTGAAAAAAAGAAAGAAAATAAATAAATAAAAATGGAGACAACCAGTTCAATATCCACACCAAATCAAAGAAATCGACAAAAACTAGATAGATAAAAAAAAAAGATTATTTTGTGCTCTCTCTCTCTTTCTCTTCCCCCCTCCTGCATAGTCACAGTAAACATTGGGGTTATTCGAAAAAGAATTTCCTTGGACTAAGAGATACAGATTTTCTCCACCCTTGGAGTATATTGTCACGGGATTAACTATGTTCATTTACTCTTCTGTTTGTGTGTATGGAAGACTTCTGCTCCATCCTGGATGGTAAAGTCAGGTCTCTGTATCTAGAGATCTTAGTCTCTGCACAGGTCAAGATGGAACTTATGATGAAGTCTTTCTTTGTGGGTCTAGAAGTTCTGTTCCCTTAGTGTCATTTTAATCTGTCTTCTGTGGTTGGTGGTCTTGGTTTTTGCGCTGATCCTAGGATGGAGCCTGGGGTAGCGTCTTTCATTATGTTACCAGAAGACCCATTCAGTTGCTACTGTCTCAGTCAGACCTCTGGAATTAGAGATCATGGTTGTTGTGCAGGTCATAGATTAAACCCTAGACAAGGGCTTTTTTTATTGGTCCCAGGGTACATACTGCCCGTCATGGTTCTATCAGCCAGTCATCTGTAGATCACGATCTTGGGTTTTGCACAAACCAAAGGGTGACAAGTCTGATTTTTGGGTCACACCTGGCAACGCTCAGGAGTTCCTCCTGGCTTGACGTTCAGAAATTCGCTCCTGGCAGACTCGGGGGACCATATGGGATGCCAGGATTCGAAACACCATCCTTCTGCATGCAAGGCAAACGCCCTCCCCCCATGCTATCTCTCAGGCCCCCATTTGTCTTTATTTTATTTCATTTTCTTGACTCAATTATCAGAGATTAGTTGATCATATACTTGGAGGTTAGTCACTGTAGATATTCTATTCCATTAATTTGAACTTTTGTCTCTGTTCCAATACCATACTATTTTGATCACTGTGGCTTTGTAGAACAGCTTCAAGGTAGGTAATAAAATTCCTTCCATTTTCTTGTTTTTCAGAATGATTTTGGCTATCTGGAGCCTTTTTTAGTTCTCTACAAACTTTATACCTGTTTCTTCTTAGTTCTTAAATAATACTATCTGAATTTTGATAAGGATTGCATTGAATATGAATAGTAGCATAGGGAATATGATCATTTTGATAACACTGATTCCTCCCATGCATGGACTGTTTTTCCATTTCCTTGGGTCTTCTTCAATTTCTTTCTCAAGCTTTTGTAGGTTTTATAGTATAGGTCTCTCACCTATTTTATTAAGTTGATTCCAAGGTACTTGCTGAGTTTTATCTTTGCTCTATTTTAAGTAGCATAGATTCTTTAATTTTTTCTCCTCTAAGTTATTATTTGCAAAAGAAATGCAACTGATTTTTCTGTATTGACTTTGAAGCCAACCACTTTGATGTATTGATTTACCATTTCTATGAACTTTTTTGGGTTTTCAATGTACATCCTCATGACATCTGCAAATTGAGATATCTCGATTTCTTTTTTTCTAGTTTGTATCTCTTTGATTTCTTTTTCTTTGCTGATTGCTGTTGCTAGGACTCCTAATACTATGTTGGATAAGAATGGAGACAATTTAAATACAGGCAAGGGGTATGGGAGTAGGGAAATGGAGGGCACTGGTGGGGGGAAGGGTTGTTTTTCTATTGTTGTTGTTGTTGTTGTCATTGTTTGTTCTGTTTTTGGATCACACTGGCAGGGCTCAAAGGTTCTGCACTCAGAAATCACTCATGGCAGGCTGGGGTGGGTGGGGGAACTATGTGGAATGCCAGGATTCGAACCACTGTCAATCCTAGATAGGCTGTGTGCAAGGCAAACACCATACCACTGTGCTATCTTTCCAGGCCAATGGTGTTTTCTTTTTTTATAATTCAAACCCAACTACAAGTGTGTGTAATTAAGGTGCTTAAAGATGCTAAAATAAAAAGAATGGAAACAATGAATATCCTTACTTTGTCTCTGACCTCAGTAGAAATGCAATCAATTTTTCACCATTTAGAATAGTATTGGCTTCATAATTTTCCAATACATGGATGTACATGGAATTTGTCATGCTGAGTGAAATAAGTCAGAAGAAGAGAGATAGACACAGATTATTCTCACTCATCTATGGGTTTTAAGAAAAACAGTCACTTTCGCAACAATCCTCAGAGACAATGAGAGGAGGGCTGGAACTTCCAGCTCACTTCAAGAAGCTCACCAGAAAGAGTGGTGAGTGCAGTTATAGAAATAACTACACTGAGAACTACCATAACCATGTGAATGAATGAGGGAACTGGAAAGCCTGTCTAGAGTACAGGTGGGGTGGTGTGGGATGGAGGGAGATTTGGGACATTGGTGGTGGGAATGTTACATTGGTGAAGGGGGGTGTTCTTTACATGACTGAAACCTAATCACAATCATATTTGTAATCAAGATGTTTAAATAAAGATAATAAAAAAGAGCTTAAAAAAGAATAATATTGGAAATGGGATTTTTTTTTTTTTGTTTTTTTTGGGTCACACCCGGCAGTGCTCAGGGGTTACTCCTGGCTGTCTGCTCAGAAATAGCTCCTGGCAGGCACGGGGGACCATATGGGACACCGGGATTCGAACCAACCACCTTTGGTCCTGGATCGGCTGCTTGCAAGGCAAACGCCGCTGTGCTATCTCTCCGGGCCCTGGAAATGAGATTTTAAAAGGTAGTTGTTAATATCTTGATTTAGGTTCATTTCACATTAATTTTGCTAAAGATTTAATCCTGAATAGATGTTGGATTTTGTCAAATGTTATCTCTGCATGATTGATATATGTTATATGATCTTTATCTTTCCTTTTACTGATGTGATGTATGATGTTAATTGATTTATGTACCTTGAACCATCCTTACCTTCAAACTAGGATGAAACTCACTTGATCATGATATATATACCTTTTATTGATGTACTGTTGGATTTTGTTTGCTGAAATTTTATTAAGCATTTTGCATCAATGTTCATCAGCTATATTGGTCACTAGTTTTATATCTTGATAGCTTGGGGAATCAGTATACTATGTTAGCTTCATAAAAGGAGTAAGGGAGAATTCTTGTCTACTTGATTCTTTGAAAAACTTTATGGATCAATGGCCACAATTTTTTGAATGTTTGATAAAATTGGTGATGGAAATGCTGCACTGGTGAAGGGGGTGTTCTTTACATGACTGAAACCCCACTACAATCATGTTTTGTAATCAAGGTGTTTAAATAAAAATATTAATAAAATAACTAAATAATACATCTGGTCCTGCACTTTTTTCATGGAGAGATTCTTAATTATTGTTTTAATTCTCTTGCTTGTGTGTTACCTAATACTACTAATCATCATTAATCTGCTTAATCCTCATTCATCCTTCAAATAAATGTCTCCATAAATTTGTCCATTTTTTTTTAGCTTTTCTAGCTTACCAATATAGAGTTGTTCATAGTAAGCTCTGATAATGTCTTGAATATTGGGACATTCTGTTTAAATTTTTACCCTTTGATTTCTGATTTATTTATATGGGCACTTTCTCTGTTTTCCTTGTCAATCTTGACAGTGGTTTGCCTATTTTGTTTATTCTTTTCAAAAAGCCATCTCCTAGTTTTATTGATTCTTTGCACTTTTTTCTTGTTTCTATATGATTGATTTCTGCTCTGTTTTTATTTTTTCTTTCATTCTACTTGTGTTTGGACTCCATTGTTGTTGGTTTTCCTGATACTTAAGGTGGGTTTTTATTTAATTTTTTTCTTTCCTTGTATAGACCTTTATTCCTATGAGTTTTCCCATAACTACTGCTTTTGCTGTGTACCATAGATTTTGGTAACTTGTTTCTTCATTATTATCATTCTCAAGGAATCTCTTTTATTTCTTCCTTCGTTTCCTCTTTGAATCAGCTGTTATTAAACTGAATGTTGCTCAATCTCCTTGTGTTACAGTTTCTCCACATTTTCTTTTTACAATTAGTCTCTATCTCTGTGGCATTATAGTCTACTAGAATCCTTGATATGATTCTTGGTATGAATTTGACTTATTAGATTCATGTCCTAAAATGTTATTTATCCTAGAGAATGTTTTGTGTGCACTACACAAGAATGTATGTTCAGCTTTTTGAGGATTGAAGGCCCTCTGAAAGATCATTGACATCTGTCTTCTAGTTTCTTATTAGGGCTCTCATGTCCTTCCTGATTTTCTAAGTAGGAGATCTATCCAGTGGGGGGAGTGATGAAATCTACTATTACTATCACATTTATGTCCATATGTTTCTCTTAGATTGTGAGCAAAAGTCTTACAAACTTTGCTGACCCCGCATTTGGTACATAGACATTGACTAGAATTAGTACTTTTTGGTTTATTTTATCCCTGATCAGTAAGTAGTATCGTTTCTTGTTTACTTTTTTGAGACTAATTTCTTGAAATCAATTTTGTCTAATATAATCATGGCTGTCCTTGCTTAGTTTTTGTTTTTCAGTGGTTTGCATAGTTATTATCCATCTTTTTACTCTGAGCTTGTGTCTATCCTGACATTTTAGTATTTCCAATAAGCAGCGATTGGGTTGTTCTTCCTGATCCACCTGTCTACTTAGTACCTTTTGAAGCAAACATTATTCATTGACATTCAAGGAAACCATTTTCAGAAAGGACTATTGGCTCATTTTATTTTGTAGGCTTATTGCTGTTACAACTGGTTATTTGTTTTAGATAAGTGACTTTTTCAGTAGATCATTTAGAATCTTGCAACATTACTAATGTTGCAAGGTTGTTGTTTGTATTTTTGTTTTCTGTTTTTGTCTGAGAATGTTTTTTATCCATCCTACCTATATAAATGATAGGTTTGCTGGATAGTGGAGTCTAGTTTGAATTTTTTTCATTCAATAAATTGAATATTTTTACTCTTTTCTTGCCTGGACCATTGCATATGGCATATATGGTGTGTTTATTATGTTCTTTCCATTATATATAAGATTTTTGATCTCCTTGACTGCTTTAAGAAATCCATCTCAAGGGCCCAGAGAAATAGAACAGCGGTGTTTGCCTTGCAAGCAGCCGATCCAGGACCAAAGGTGGTTGGTTCGAATCCTGGTGTCCCATATGGTCCCCCGTGCCTGCCAGGAGCTATTTCTGAGCAGACAGCCAGGAGTAACCCCTGAGTACTTCCGGGTGTGACCCAAAAACCAAAAACCAAAAACCAAAAAAAAAAAAAAAGAAATCCATCTCTCTCTTTGGTTTTGCCATTTTGATTACTTTATTTCTTGGTGTTAGTCTGTTTGAGTCACTCTTGCTTCATTCACTTTTGGCCTCTTGGGTCTGTGTAGCTATGTCTTTCCAGAGTGTGGGAGGTTCTCTGCTATTATCTCTCCCAATACTTATTCTTTCTCTTGTTCCATTTCCACCTTTGGTATTTCTATAATTTAGAGATTATTTCCATTTTCTTTGTTTGCTGAGTACCGTGTCTTTTTTCTTTCTATATCTCTTTTTTTTTTTTTACTTTTTTTTAAATCAATGCTGGTTTTTAATTTGTCTTTACATTCATGTATATGATTCTACCATGTGTGATTCTGATACTATGGCTTGTAATTGTGTCCTCTAGTTCCTTCAATTCTGTTTATATGGATTCTCTCTTCTTCTGAAAGAGTTTTTCTTTGAGTTATTCATAATGCTCATCTACTGATTGCTCAATTTCATTCTCTAATGCCTCCTTGATTTTTGTAGCTAAAGCATTGAGTTTTGATTTTAGTTCTTCATCTAGCATATTCAGGTCTTTTGATGGACTTGGACATAAAATACAACTAACTTTTTGCAGAAAAGGAAAGGGACCAACTACATTGAGATAGAAAATCTGGACTTCTGGCCTCCCAGCTTCTTGAAGGATCTCTCCTTCCTGGGAGCCTGGAGTCTAGCAGGAGGGGGTTTGGCAGGCTCCCGCCATGCCAGAGGCCTTCCTAACCAGGCCTAGTGGGGGTGTGGGACTTGGGTAACCCCAGCACCCCTCTACCACCTTGCTCCAGATCTCCAGGGCTTCCCCGGGCCACATGTCTGGGCAAGCTGGTGAGTTGGGCCCCTTGGTGGAGCTCGAAGGTACCCTAGGCTTTCCCCCATTATCCATTCAGCTCCTTAAGGGAGAGTCTCGGTGGGGCCCTGAACTTCTGGCCTCCCAGCTTCTTGAAGTCACTGGTAATCTCTGTCCAGTCTATATTCTCAAAATCGCACAGGGGCGGTATCACAAGAAACATTAATAGTACTCACTATCATTGAATTATGTTTTTATGTATGCAGAATGTCCATTTTGTACTCCGCCCTTTTGCATACCCCTTCATAAGATCATATTTCTCTTTAACTTCCTTAACTCCTATCATCATTACTCCTCATTTACCCTTTCTAACTTAAGTACTGTAGAGTCCTAAGTCACAAATCAAAGTGCTGCCCTGGAGTTAACACCCACCCAACTATTTTAAAAGGCATAAAAAGGACACTTATGTCTCTTCAACATTTTATGGGTGTTTTCTTTGACAGCTATAACTTTTGCTGAGTATTTTCTTATACAGTGATGATCCCCCCCCATGTTTTTTATCTTCTCTTTGTGAACTGTTCAATATGAAATTTGGTGTGAAAGAATCCCTCAGTTTAATGCTTATGTTTGAACCAAGTCATGGGTATTGTTGGAAATGTTCTTACGCTCCCATATATCTGATAGCACCACGTGGCTTTATTTCTTGTTTGCTTAGGCACACTAAAATGGGAAAATACTATACATACCAGTAAGTTATTACCTCATAGAGATGGGAACACACAAATCTTGTAGTGCAATGAGACTTTACACCCTGATCATTGACATAAAGACCTGGTACAGACCTCAGAAGAATGGGCATTCTCCATTCACCCCTGATCTAGAGAAGACATCTACAAAACATCCAAGGTTGTATATAACATCACCTGGAGGCATTCCTCTACCAGGGAAGACCCTACAGCTGCTCTGACATCGATCTACTCAAAAAAGACTTCCCTTAACACTAAGAAGACTTAACAAAAACAATGACCTGCTTACTGGACAGGGCTTGCTGTATTGCCCCTTAATTGTGAGGTTTGTCTATAACATCACCTGGAAGCAATCCTCTACCACGGAAGACCCTACCACTGCTCAGACATCGTCCTGCTGAAAAGAGATTTTCCTTAACAATGAGAAGACTTAACAACGACCTGCTTACAGGACAGGGCTTCCTGCATTGCCCTTTCATGGTGAGGTGAAACAAGAAGACACTCCACATCATGATTTCAATTTAGGATATGCAGATTCCAGAATCTTTAATACAGAAACATGATACCAACAACAGAGACTGTGTGAAAAGTGTGCTGGCACTACGGACAATGTCTTGGATTGGACGATAACTTGCCTGAAACCTTAGAGTTGGTTTTATGCCAGGAAACTTCATGGGTAGGATCTCTTTGTATTTAGGCCAAGGTTATTCCTTTCCATGCCTCTCATATTTTGGTGGGCCTATGCAAACAAAAAATGCCACTCTAACACCGTTTTTACTGTGCTCCTTTGACTCTAATCCTTAAAATGCACCCACTTAAAATTTGAGGTTAACTTAAGCTAATATGCATGTACATGGAAATGTAAAAAGTACTATGCCTCTAATGTTTAAGGAGTTACATAAGTTTTATGGCTTTAGATTGCCTTGTGTGCTGTTAAGAAATATTATAGTGTGCTACAATCTGGGGACTTGAGGGACAAAGTAATTGTACATGGATTCTGTTTTATTTATCTTAACGTTCTTTGGCTGAAAGTTCAAAGTTAAGATATCAGCAAGGGGACTTCTCCTCTTTCTTTGCATCTTTTGTTCTCATAATTCAAAATAAAAAAAATAAAAAAAGAAAAAAAAGAAAATCTGGATTTTTCTTAAAGTATCTTTTTTATTAGTGAAGTTTATTGTAGATATTGAAGGCTCAAAAAAGGGATGAGGAGCATTTTTTAGAAGTTACACATAGAGTGACATTTTTGAGTGTAGTTTTGCAGAAATGTGTTCCAAGATCTTTTTTCATTTCTGCATCAGAGCTATATTACTGGCTGATTTGGATTTGAAACTCCACGCTGTATGTGCCTCAGTGTTTGACCAGGAATGAAACCTGAATGGACAGTCTATAATAAGTGATGAATCATTGCCAACTGTGGCCCCCTTTAAGACTTAGTTTCTTTCCCTTAATCTTTTCTTCCTTGGGCTGGTTGTACTGAGCAGTTTTAATGTTCATTTTTTTTCTTTTTCTTTTTTTGATTTATGAATAGAGTAAAATAATGATTATATACTGAAGATGTTATTTCTGGGGCAAGCTTGATCTTGAATTTTGTAGGGTTCTTTTTTGAGTGAGCACCCCCAGCAATATTCAGATGTCACTCTTGACTGTGCACTCAGGATATACTCCTAGTAGTGTTCAGGGGACCTTTAAGATACTGAAGATTGTACACATACAGACAATGTGTGAGGCAAATACCTTACTGTTGTATTATTGCTTAGGCCCTAGAATTATTTTTTTGTGACTGGAGGGTTGCAGACGTTGCCTAAGCAAGGGGTCTGGAAATATCTAGTTCACTTAAGGTGATTTTGGTCAATGTAACAGGGCATTTAAGCATTGTGACTGTGTTCATTGACTCAGTGTTCAAACATCACTTTTGGTAGTCTCAGGGGATTACATAAGAGCGCTAACAATTAAACCTAGGTCTGCTGTATACAAAGCAAGCCACTTACCTGTTTTATTCTCTCCAGCTTCTATATACACTTAAGAATCAGTTTTTAGAATTAGCAAAATAATTGCATAAATTTTATTGATTTTGTTGAATCTACTGATCAAGATAGAAAAATTGATAGTGATTTTACTGAGTCTTCTTATCAATAAACATGACCTATTTCTTCATTTATTTAGTCCTCTTTGATTTAACGTATCAGAACGTTATACTTTTGCTTATATATTTATTAGGTTTCAACTGAATATATATGTTACATTTATATTTGACTGTTTAAAATTTTGTTTATTTCAGTCATATTACTTTCAGGATTTTTATAAATTAATATTGAATATAGCTGTCTTGTTACAATTCTTTAAGAGCTTCAGGAGGATTTGGTTGTTGGCTTCTTTTATACACTGATATTATACTATTTTCAAGGGAAAATAGGCTATTGACACATATTTTCTAAACTAATTTAAATAATTACCAGAGATTAATTTTTACTAAATATTAGGGGTCTTCTACTAGAATAAGATGTACGTAGGTTATTCTGTTCTCTCTAATGATATTATTACAATGTGATATATTATCAGTCTGAACATCTTCTATCTGTGTAAACATTAAGAAGAAAATTTCAAAGAAAGTTATGATCTTTTAAATAAATATTGGAGATAGTTATATTCTTTGTACTGAAATACAATGGCAAGCTCTTTGAGGGACAGACTTTTCATGAGATACACTAAACAATGTATTATGGAGACTTGTTTAGTATATTCCCTAGTAAGCACAATGTAGAAAAATGACATTGCCTTTCACACCTAAACTTCAGGGGATTTTATGCTTCTCCCCATCAGCACCTTGAGAATAAGTATCATTCTTGTTTGGACAGGAGAGATCACAAAGTCAAGGCCTGTCAGCCACACCAAGTTACAACCCTGGATGAAAAAGGCATAGGGTTAAATCAGTTATAATATACAGTTACTATAGTATATGGTATGCTCATGTTCAGCTGTGATTGTTTATGGATAGGACCAATCAAACATTCCTGAAATGTGTCTCAAATCGCTTCTCATCAAACTAGGCTCATCTACCTTCTCCCATCTATACATTTTTTTTAAAATATGATTCTTTTAACCCAACCTCTGTACTTCCTTCTTAATCTCTCCCATAAAATATTCCCTTCCAAGCCATGGACCAAAACACTTTCTTTTATTCTAATCTTATTTCTTTCCAATTTGTCTCTCTTTGACCTTTGACTTCCCTTTTTTCTCTTGCAGCTTTCAATCCCCACCCTAACCAAATATCAGCTTCAGCAACCAGCACTTCAAAACATAGAGAATTGAATGTATATTAGCTAATGCAAATTGTGTTTTATTTGTAAACTATATATTACAATGAAAAGGGAAATATCCATGGAGAAGCTTTTGGTCCCTAAAGGGACACCAAAGCCCTAGTCAACACCTATGTATCCATAGTAGAGAGATATGTTGATGTCTCTTTCTCACTTTTCCTAACGATGTGTACTTGGAAGCATTATACCTCTCCCACTGAGCCTTCTTTTTCATTGCCTCACGTTCAGGCCTTTGCTCATCAGTGATAGGTGTTGATATCACCGGTTCTGGTACATTTGGCTCTCTCCAGGGAATTCGTTGGGCACTAAAATCTTTAAGTAAAAATGGATTTTGACTCTTGGGTGGTGACGGGCCCTTGGTCACAGGTTGAATGCAAGGGTCCTTCTGGAGAGAAGAGAATGTTGCTTGAACTGGAGCTGGTCTAGATGTTTCAGGTGAAGCAATAGGCGGGCTAGTTGGTTTCTTCAGAGTTGCTTGAGGTGCATTCTCTGAGAAGGACTGAGCTGGTTTTTCAGAATCTGCCAAAGGGGAAGGAATTGGCTGGGATGACTTGCCAGCAGTTGGTTGAGTGGCACTGGAAGAACCAGGCCGGGTAGGCTGAGATGCAGCAGGAACACTAGCAGCCAGATGTTGTGGTCTTGGCCGCCGCCGAGAAACAGGTGGGGGCTTCTCCGAAGCGAAAAATTCCAAAGGTATTAATTTGACCTTGCCAGGTGGTGGCAACTCATAAACAGAAGGAGATGAATTGTTTTCTCCAGGATTGCTGCTAGTTTTTTTAAATTGGACCTGAAGTTTCTCAACACCTTTTACCTCCTGTGTAGTATGCGGTCTTGCTTTGAGGACAGAAGAGGGCTGAAAGCCTTTTGTCTTCTTGGAGTTTCCAAGGAACCTGGAAGAAGACTGTCCAGGGGTTGGATCTCTCCTTTTCCCTAAGGCGTGAAAAACCTGAACAGACTCCAGCATGTGGAGGCCTAGGGAGCTTCGAGGCTTTTTCAAAGGCTCTTGCCTAATCTCAGGTGGATTCCTTTTACGCTTTGTCTGGGAAATGGTGGTTGTCTTCCATTCTGTCTCTCCTTTGGTGCCTGTCAGCCTTGTTTCATCCACTTTCTTAGACCTGCTCTCTCTAGCCCTTTTTGTCATTGGCTGCTCCTGTCTCCCTGCCATTCTGTTCCTGGATGTAACTTTCTGTTGTTTGCTATTACGTTTGGACTTAGCAGGAGACCTCTCTCTGGCTACAGGCATGGAATTGGAAATACTCATTTCTTCCCCCAATAGATTATCTTCATTCTTTCTTTGGATTTTATTCTGGGGTTCACGCTCTATAGGTTTGGAGGTCTTATTTTTGTTTTTCCTGGATCACAGGGGTTTCTCATGGCACTTGAAATTTGGTGCATCTGACTTGTGATATTTTGTTTGGTGTCAATTTCTTGGAGAGAGTTGTTTTGGTCCAGGTCTTGCAAGGACTCTAGGAGAGAGGGACAATTTATATCTTCCAAGGTGGTGATATCTGCCAGACTGCTACTAGAGTCTGTGTCACTTTCCAGAGCTACATCATTTTCATAGGACTTTTGACTCTTTCCCAGGCCCTTGTTTTCAGAAGCAACCTGCTTTTCTTGGTCCAGAGGATCAAAGGAAGTCAGGAATTGGTGTAAATCAGGGCTTTCGACAGGGCAAAGCAAAGGATCTTTATGTGCTATTGGGTTTGAGCATGAGTCCAAAGATTCTGTGTATTCATTATGGATTTCATCTAAATTTTTGTTCTCGAATGGTTCTTGATTTGGAGCAGGAGACAGTGCCGGAGTACTTTGCACTGGAGCTATCATAGAACTATCCTCAAGCTCAGGTGGTGGGTTACTCTCATGTAGTTCTATCTCATATCTGCTCGATTTGGGAAATTCTGGATTTTGTATCTGACAATATGTCTGACTTGCAGGTTGAAATCCTAGAGAAGCCTGGGTTCTCAGGGAATCCATCACTAAGAAGGAATCAAGAAAGAGATCAGTTCCCAGGAAGTGAGAAACTCCCCCCAGACACCAGTGCATAAATTATGCACCTTCAAGCAGTGGGTAGTCATTGCTACCAGCTATTCTAAGAATCCTGGCTAAGCCCCTGTGCTAAAGATTGGAGGTAACTGTTGTAGTTCTTACTGGGATCATGTGGTATCATTTTTTCTTGCCTTTTTTCTCATACTTTATAAAACTTTCTATATATTATATAAAAGTGACAAGATTTGGGCTTAGGATATAATGCTGTGCTTATGCCCAATCTCCTAATTCAAAAACACTGAGGCAGGAGTGCATGGCACAAACCCTGTCTGCCCTATCTATGTAGAGATATAGAGTACTCTCAATTTCTCTAGTTTTTAGAGAGAGAAAAATCACCCTGACTAATGCAAATACTATATTTTTAAAATATTTAGTGCAATTCAGAGATATAGAGTACTTTCAATTTCTCCATTTCACATGGAAAAGACTTGTCATGAAGTCAGAGAAAGTATGAAGTGCTTCACATAAAAAGTATGCTCAATTACAGGCTGTAAGTTTGATGACATTGGGTAGGACCTCTGAATACAAAGTATATTTGATATCCTGGTATAAATTCCATCTAGGGAATGTTAACTTAGTTCTATCCCACTAACAGTTCTGAAATGTCTTCAGAACAAATATTAATAATAGTTCATGGCAGGGAGCTTAATATCAGTGTGGCCATAGTTGGAGATAACTAGGACAACTAGGACATCCTTGGTGTGCTGGAAGTTTGGAACCTAGATGGTCACTCTTCTACATGCCTCCCTATCTGATAGTAGATGTCCTTCTATGTAGGTTGAAAATAGAATGTCATCAGGATTGATCAGAGTGGTTATTAAATTTAACTAGGGGCTTAAATGCCACTTGTTGGATTACTTTCTGTGGGCCTATTTGACTGTTTTGAGTACTTATTTTCCCTTCTCACTGTTTTTACTTACCTTGAAATCTCGATTCTGTGATGGGCTGAGCAGACGCAGAGTTGTAGAATTCAGCGGTGGAGGCCAGCGATAAAGCATTTGGGGGCTGGACCTCCTTTACTACCATGGCCATTTCAGGGGTTGAGTTGTAAGTTTGGAGGGCAGAGCCCCTACCTCCTGTATATGACATGGAGTCATAGGACTGCACAAAGGGACCAAGTTGTTCAGACAAGAGAGACCTCAGGGTGTCCTGACTATAATAATGCACCTGGCTCCCTTCCTGGTAGGGACTCACCAGGCTCTGAGTGTGATGTGGACCCTGAGGTGGTGTCCTCTTGACAAGTCTGCCTGAAAAGGTCGGGTATGTGTACAGAGGCACTGTGCTGGTGGTATGTGAGATGTTAGGGTACTGAGATGCTACTGACATGGAATAGACAGCTGTGTTTTGGTCAGTGGCAGTCATAGTGAAGCCTCCAGGGGTAGAGGACTTCTTTTGAGCACTTCCAGTATTATCCCAATGAATAATAGTGGGGTAGGGAGCAGTTGAAGTGAAAGTCTGGTTCTGGCCAGACACTCCAGACAGCATTCCTGTGTTAATTTGTTGGTAAGGGTAGGCACTACCCATAAGTGGTTGAAAAGGGGTGCCAGAGGCTGATGGTAGGAGCCAGGCAGAGCTAACAGCTGAAGCAGAAACTGTGGAGAAGTTGCAGGTACTTCCTGCCAGGGAAGCTGCATTGCTTACTACAGGAACCAAAACCTGCCAAGAATTTGCAGTTCCCAATGCATATGGATTTTGGAAATTTTCTGTGGGAACAAGAAGGTGATGAAAACATAACATGAGAATGATGATCTCTCACTAAGACAGGAATAATATTACTATAAGCCAATGAAAGCTTCTTATACTAAAAATCACTGAGATACCAAAAGTCAAATGATTTTGGGTGGTTCAAGGGCTGGAATATTTTGGCACTATGTGATGTGGTTTTCCTGCTAGTTTGTGTTAGCTCTTCCTATTTTCCTAAATGCAAGGCAATTAAGTGCCTTATTTTCTCAACCATTTCTCTGGCCTCCATGTTAATTTTTATTACTGGTTTACAGAACCTAGGCATTTGGACTTTCTTGCCAGGCCTCTGCTTTGAGCAGTACTATGCCAGAAACCAGTAGAAAGAGAACATATTAATATAAGTATTTGTGGGCCATAGAAATACAGCTATTACCAATGCAATCTTCAGTTTTACATTTTGCTTGTGCAATTCATATACCACACCGAGGGTTCACAGTTCCAGTCCTATTGATCAAAATAACGTTGGCAACTTGATCCTCCTCAAAGCTGATTTTTTAATTTTAACCCAAAATTATTACTTTACTGTTTCTTATGAAATACATTTTTGGGGGGGTGAATGTTATTAAGTTATGAATTCACCTATGAAATAATTAAAACAGCAACAATAATCAAGAGTAGTAATGCATTCATGAATAAAATTATTCCCTGACATGACTTATATGGGAGGAACTTAAAATTCTATAAATATAGAGAAAATAATTTAAATTATGGATCACAGAACTGAAGATGTATATAGATATCATTAAAATCTGGACTAAGTTTCTACAGCTAAGTGATTGAGCGCAGAGCCAGGTGTAAGCCCTGAGCACCATTGTTTGTGTCCCAAAACCAAATCAAAGAAAAGAAGTACAAGTTTACTCATAAACTATCAGGCATCCAATATTAAGAACTTAATCTTTGATGTTAGTGAAATATTTTAGTCAAAATAATATAATGTAAAATTATTTGTGAATACATACCTTGCCAAGACCTTAAGATAGAAAAGATTTGGGGCCGGGCGATGGCGCAAGAGGTAAGGTGCCTGCCTTGCCTGCGCTAGCCTTGGATGGACCACAGTTCGATCCCCCGGCGTCCCATATGGTCCCCCAAGCCAGGAGCAACTTCTGAGCGCATAGCCAGGAGTAACCCCTGAGCATTACCGGGTGTGGCCCAAAATCCAAAAAAAAAAAAAAAAGATAGAAAAGATTTATCAATAGCATACACAAGCAAAATATTGCAATAAATGTGAATGTTTTGGTAGACAATATATTAATAGTAAAAACACATAAATTAGTAGTAGATATTTTAAGTATAAGGTAATTCAGTTAGTTTTTCACAATTTAAAATTTTTTATGTCAACATGCTTTACCAAGATCTTCATGATACAGATGTTTTAGCCATTAAAATTTCAAACACCAAACCCCCTCATTGACCTCTACTCTAACATTTTCCTCAGTTTTCAAACCACCACCCTAATCTTCTCCTTTACAAACACAAACAAATTTGCTTCATATTGTTTGTTAAAAATAAGGGTATTGGAATGACCAAAACTGCTGTCATTAAGGTGCTTTTTGAAATAATTATTTCTCTCTCGATGCTGTTACTAATCTCATTAGCTAAGGATTTTCTAGTTTGTGTTTTGTGCTGGTAGTAGGGCCTTCTTATGTTATTGTTTATGGTGAGTATGGTCTTCTATGTAACTTTTCCATCAGATGTGTTGTGATCCTATTTGGATGACACACCTAGGAAATTTTGAGTTGTCACATGGCCACTATGGGTGCACAGTTTAGGATCTATACATCTGGATTTTTTGTTATTATGCTCATTCATATTGTCTTCATATTAATCAAAAAGAAAAATAAATTATATGTAGCATACATACAGTTTAACTATAGTAAACTATATTAAATGTATCTATATTCTTTCTGTTTTAATTTAAAATTTCTGACTCTAGCCAACATTCTATCCCAAACTGTTACTCCTTCCTTCATAACTTCTTTCTGGTCTCCTCCTCCATTGTTAGATTATTGTCCCAAATATAGTCTCTCTTTCTTGGTTTATATTAGTTAATACTTAATTACAGTTGTTATCCTAGTCTTCCTTACCTCTGCCTTTTTGTAGCTAAGCACTCAACACCCACTCTGACCTCCCAATTTTTCTCTTTTCGCTTATTTTAACTAAAATGATCTAAGAGATGAGGCTACTTTTTGGAGGAGCATTGAATTTAAAGTAGATTGTAAATACAACTGGAAAGACCATTACAGACTCAATATCCTGGTATATGACTTATTCTAGCAGCCCTGGGAAGAGGGATATGGGAAGAGGATAAGGGAAGAGGATATGGGAAGAAGGACGGGAACGGAGATGGAGGGAGGACAATTTGGTGATGGGAATTCTCCTGATTCTATGTTAATATGTACCTAAAATATTATTGTCAGTGATATGTAAGCCACTATGATTAAAATAAAAATTATATTTAATAAAAATATCCTGGTATATGTTGCTAATTTTCTACTGTACCTACATAGTTTCTGTTGAAATACTCCTGTCTCTGATTTAATTTTTACATGGATATTATGGAAAAAATTACTACTAGAAAGGAAAGGAACTACAGAGAATGAACACTCTTAATATATAAACATATATGAGAACACATTAGACTATATACAATATATAAAATTGTATGTAAAGATGTAATATAAAAACAAGAAATAAGTGCTGTGTGAAAAAATTAAGTACAAAAATAATTATAGAAATAATTATATTAGCATACAGTCAGCAAAGGTCAAATTCAAAACTAAAAGAAGGCATATCAACTTGTAGTTTAATACTTTTCTCCATTATGCCAAGTTATTTTGACTTGACTACTGAATATAGGGTAAGAGACCTAATAAATAACTAAAAGTGTTTCTTTCCTTACCTGACATGGTCAGAAAAGAGAGAAATAATCAGCTATAGATTCAAAAGATGAGGAGAAAATCTCGAGGATGTCTGAGCACTGAGGGAGAAGACTGAGAATGTCCAGTACAGACTACTGGTCACTGGTCATTGGTGATGATCCAAATTTGTTTACAGACAAATCCATGGGAACCCCAAGATTCTACCAGATGGTGATTGGTTTGGTGGGAGAATGATGTCATAAGTAGGCAGTTTAGAGGTGGGGCTAGCCAATATGGGGGTTAAATTCTCAATAAGACCACCAGATATGGTAGAGAGGCTGAGATGTAGGGTGATGTAATCATACAAAACCCATGTAAAAGTCCTACTTCCATTGAGCTTTTCTGTTAGGAAAATCCTCATATTAATTAAATTAATGAGTTTACAGATGTTTATAATTAAACTGTTATCAATTACTTATACATTGTTTTCATAAATGTATTTTACATAATAAAATAAAATCATGATATGATATACATTATATTTGAGGTTGTGTATTTACATAGTTATAAATATTTTAATTTCAATTGAACTTTTTAATTAATGATTTTATTATTTAAAAATATAATAATAGCTTGGTTTTATACATCCAATATTTCAAATTCAATCCCACCACATCCCTCCACCAATGTTTCCAGAGTACATCCTATGCCACCAACCCCTGCCTCCAGCTGACTATATTAAGAGACACCTTCTAAAATTTGGTTGTGAAAGTTTGAAATTTATAATTTCATTGTTGTTGATTCTAGCTTGGATAGTTGGCAGGTCTGTCATTAATTTTTTCTTTTAAGGCCACATCAGGTGGCACTTGGGGGTTACTTCTGGCTCTGAGAAATTACTCCTGGAAGGTTCAAAGGAACACATAGGATGTCAGGGGGATCCTGGTTTGGCAATGTTCAAGGCCCATCTTCCAACTACTGTAATATCACAAAGCTCCCTAGTTTCTGTCCTTTTTTATATATTTATTTAAATACCTTGATTACAAACATGATTGTGGTTGGGTTTCAGTCATGTAAAGAACGCCCCCCTTCACCAGTGCAACATTCCCATCCCCAGTGTCCCAAATCTCCCTCCTCCCCACCCCACACCCACTTGTACTCAAGACAGACTTTCTACTTCCCTCATTCATTCACATTGTTAGGATAGTTCTCAATGTAGTTATTTCTCTAACTACACTCATAAATAATCTAGCTATTTTAAGAAA
Source organism: Suncus etruscus (assembly GCF_024139225.1). NCBI lineage: Eukaryota > Metazoa > Chordata > Mammalia > Eulipotyphla > Soricidae > Suncus > Suncus etruscus. The sequence goes on from NC_064859.1 coordinate 78,081,073, forward strand.
TCATACACATTTGGTAACTTTAAACATCTGAGACTTTGAATATTCCAAATTTACTTTCCATAATATGAATTTTAGATATCAACCTAACTTCAAAAATCTTCAGGAAATATCTATAGTTTACCTGTTTCAATTTGAGGGAGCTTTTAATGTTCTTGACTGGTGGCCAGCTCACTTCAGCCTTCCCGGCTTATGCATCTGCTTATGAGAGTGCACAGGCACACATGTGTGAATGAATATGCTTGTACACACAATTCACATATCAGTTTGTCTTTGCTCCCAGATGATTAGTTGGCAGGAATAATCATGACCCTGATCTTCTTATAAACTTCTTCAAATATTTGACATTCATGTTACTTTTTTAGGTTCAAATAGCTAACTATTGATAAATATAAAGTGGTATCATTGTGCTTTACCTCAACTATCAGAGAACTTTATTTTTGAAAAGGAGATAGCTTTGTACTTTAATTTGTTTTAGAATTGACAACATTAAAACAAAAGGCATTAGTAATAGTAACATGGCTTAGTGATGCCTAGAATTAGCAACAAGGAAATATCACAGAGCAAATGGACTTTTGATCACTACTGGCACACCTTTGAGAAAACACTTAATCCCAAATACTATGGTCTCCTTGCTCTATCTGTATCTCTATCTTTTGTGATGATTTCATTTATTATTTATTTAAAACATCTGATATTATAATTGATGATACAACATATAGGTGTGCATCTGTTCAGAGTTAGAAGAGGAGAACTGATAATGAGTCACATTCAAAATTACAGATCAAGTTACTTATATGTAACCTCAATCATTTTTCTTATTATTTCAGATAAAAAATTAGAGGCAGCTGTTCTGATAAAGGTAGAAGCAAATGACACAGTTGACCTTTCTCCAATAGGAATCCTTTTCCCCTAATGCTTGTAGAAGTCAAGGCTCTAACACATGTTTCAGGACATTTATCACTGATGTTCAGACAGAAAATACCATAAAAATTGCCCCAGAAGGATATTAGGAGATAAACTTTAATTTCTTTTTTTTCAATTAGATATTTTTAAAGTTTTGATTAAATTGTTTTATTTATTTTTTTCTTCATTTAAACATCCTGATTACATATTTGATTATGATTAGGTTTAGGTCATGTAAAGAACACCCCCTTCACCAGTGCAACATTCCCACCACCAATGTCCCAAATCTCCCTCTATCCCACCCCACCCCCACCTGTACTCCAGACAGGCTTTCCAGTTCCCTCATTCATTCACATGATAATGGTAGTTCTCTGTGTGGTTATTTCTATAACTGCACTCACCACTTTTTGTGGTGAGCTTCATAAAGTAAGCTGGAAGTTCCAGCCCTCCTCTCATTGTCTCTGAGGATTGTTGCAAAAATGACTTTTATTTTTCTTAAAACCCATAGATAAGTGAGATTATTCTGCGTCTCTCTCTCTCTCTTTCTGATTTATTTCACTCAGCATGATAGAATCCATGTACATCCATGTATAGGAAAATTTTATGACTTCATGTCTCCTGACAGCTGCATAATATTCCATTGTGTATATGTACCACAGTTTCTTTAACTATTCATCTGTTGAAGGGCATCCAGAGCCTGGCTATTGTTAATAGTGCTGCAATAAATATAGGTGTGAGGAAGAGGTTTTTATATTGTTTTCTTGTCTTCTTAGGGTATATCCCTAAAAGTGGAATAGCTGGGTCGAATGGGAGCTCAATTTCCAGTTTCTGGAGGAATCTCCATATCGCTTTTCATCAAGGTTGGACTAGACAGCATTCCCACCAGCAGTGGATAAGAGTTCCTTTCTCTCCACATCCCCGCCAGCACTGATTGTTCTCATTGTTTGTGAAGTGCGCCAATCTCTGTGGTGTGAGGTAGTATCTCATCATCGTTTTTTGGTTTTCCAGTTCATTGATTTCTGCCTTCAGCTTTGTTATTTCCTTCTGTCTCCTTATTTTTGGTTCCTTTTGTTGGTCATTTTCTAATTTTTTGAACTGCGTCATTAAGTAATTCAGGTATGACCTTTTTTCTTCCTGATGTGTGCTTGTAGAGCTATAAAATTTCCTCTCAGGACTGCTTTTGCTGTGTCCCATAGATTCTGACAGTTTGTGTCTTCATTATCATTTGTTTCCAGGAAAGTTTTGATTTCCCTTTTGATTTCATCTTGGACCCACTGGTTGTTCAGTAGCAGGGCGTCTAATTTCCAATTGTTAAAGTTTTTCTTCTGTGTGCCTTTGTATTTCACATCTAATTTCAGAGTCTTGTGGTCAGCAAAGGTAGCCTGCAAGATTTCTATCCTCTTGATTTAATGGAGGTATGTTTTATGTGTCAGCATGTAGTCTATCCTGGAGAATGACCCATGTACATTGGAGAAGAATGTGTAATCAGATTTTTTGGCAGGAAGTGTCCTATATATATCTACTAGTCCTCTTTCTTCCATTACTCTTTTCAGGGCTAGTATGTTTTTGCTGGGTTTCAGTCTTGTTGACCTATCAACTGTTGAGGTCTCCCACAATTATTGTGTTATTATTGATTTATTCTTTCAGATTTGTCAGTAATTGTATTAGATAATTTTCTGGTCTCTCAAGGGTTCATATATGTTTAATAGTCTGATTTCTTCCTGTTGCACATATCCCTTGATTAGTACATAGTGTCCATCTTTGTCCCTTACCACTTTTATGAGTATAAAGTTGGTGTCATCAGATATTAATATGGCCACCCCAGCTTTTTAAGGGTATTGCTTGGATGATTTTCCTCCAGCCTTTGATTTTGAGTTTATGTTTGTTCTGATTATTCAGATGTGTTTCTGGTAGGCAGCAGAAGGTTGGATTCATCTTTTTGACCCATTTTGCCACTCTGTGTCTTTTAATTGGTGAATTTAGTCCATTGACCTTGAGGGAGATGATTGTCATAAAATTTAATGTCTTCTTTGTAGATAAGTTTGCTGTGTTTATTGGTCTCTCTTGTCTTAGAGTAGACCTGTCCATTTCTCCTTTGAGGCTGGTTTATCATCTGTGAAGTTTCTGAGCTGTTGTTTATCCATGAAGCTATGTATCCTTCCTTCAAACCTGAATGTGAGTCGGGCTGTGTGCAGTATTCTCCGTGAGGCATTCATTTCATTCAGTCTTGTCGCAATATCCCACCACTGTCTTCTGGCCTTGAGAGTTTCTTGTGACATGTCTGCTGTAAGTCTTAGGGATGCTCCTTTGAATGTAATTTTCCTTTTTGATCTTGCTGCTTTCAGTATTCTATCTCTGTGGGATTTGTCATTGTAACGAGGATGTGTCTTGGGGTGTTTTTCTTTGGGTCTCTTTTAGCTGGTTCTCTTCGGGCATGCAGGTTTTGATTCTTCCTGGAGATCTCCTTCCTGGGTCTCTGGGACTCCAATGATTCTTATGTTGTTTCTGTTGAGTTTATCAAACACTTATATTTTAATCTGTTCAGATTACATGAGTACTTTTTCCATTGCCTTATCATTTGTCTTAAGGTTCTTTTCCAATTTCTTCTGCTTTGTTGAGTTTTTCTGCATCTCATCTTCCATACGCCAATTCTGTCCTCAGCTGCTGTTACGCTGCTGGAGAGGCCATCCACTGTGTTTTTCAGTTTCTCTAATGTGTTTTTCAGATCTGTTATTTCAGTTTGGAGTTTTCTGATTTCTGTCTTTGTGTTCTGTTCAGATCTATCTATGCTTTCTTTGAGTTCTACAAACTTCTTTCATATTTCTATTCTAAGTTCCTTATTTGAGAGATTAATCAGATGGTTGGAATTTTTTAGGTCATCCGAGCTATAGTCTTCATTCACTGTGCATGGTGTTTGTCTGCGAAGTTTCCCCATTGTCACGCTTGTAGTGTGGTTTTTCCTGCGTGTTGTGGTGGGGTTCATTGGTTAGAAAGAGTGCGTGGCCCACTCTTCTGCTGCCTCTAGTTGACAGTGTACTCCTTCCATTTTATAAATCTAATTCTAATCTTTCATTTTATTCCTTTGCAAAATATCAATTAAAACTACAATAACAGGGGCCAAAGACATAGCACAGCAATAGGGCATTTGCCTTGCATGTAGCCTATATGGATGGTTGTCCGAATTCCAGCCTTCCGGAACCTATTTCTTCTTGCAGAGACAGGAGTAAACCCTAAGCGCTGGGTGTGACCCAAAAATCAATAAACACGAAACACACAAAACTCTTGTGTATGTAAACATTTTATGGGATTATTATGTTACTGACCCTACCCTGATCGGTGATTGTGCCCTACCGTAGGGTGTGACCTGGCATTCTGCCCCCACCTTAGGGTGGTACCTGATTCTGCTTCCACCATTGGGTGGTATCTGATCCCACCATTGGGTGGTACCTGATTCTGGGGGATAAAAACAAGGGTCTGTGGAAGGCAATGGGCTTTTTGTCTGGAACTGATGCTGAGGCTTTGGACTTCAGTCTTGTTCACCAAATAAAGCTAATAATTCCACAAGCCTGACTGTATGTGAGCTGTTTACCACCACTTCACCTCAGAACCACTGGCTGAACAGGGTGGCAGACACGTGCTCTGAGCTGAAGGGGAAAGACCTCATCCTCCATTCCTCCATCAGTCAACCGCTTCAGGGGCTGACTTGCAACACAAAAGAAAACAAAAAAACCCAACCCAAATAACTACAATACTATAATTTGTAACTTTTAAAAGTTCATATTTCCTTCTATTTTGTTTTATGGCATTTCTAAAGTTTTTCATTATTATTTGATATTTGCACTTTATGTTCTTTTTTCTTCTCTTCTTATTCATAATTTTGTCTTTCAAATGTCTTATATTTAAACCTCAAAAAGTTATGCTATTTGCAGTTAAAATTTGGTTTCTTATCTCTTACAAGAAGAGAATTTAAATAATGAAGAACTAGCTTTTCAATTGTTTTCTCTGCCTCAAGATAAAACGCCATTTTTATAGTACATGCAAACTTTGAAAGAAATAATATATAAAGGTTGGGTTAACTTAGAAAATCACACTATTCTGAATTATTTCATTTATAGTTGAACAGAAAAGATAAGATTCTTTCTCAAAGTTCGTTATAGGTCAAGTTTGCTGTTTTATTAAAAGGTCAAGTTTGCTATTTCATCAATAGGGCATTAGCATTTGTTGATGTTGTATTAATATATATTTTAAAAATTGAATCACTGAGATAAATAGTTACAAATTTATTGATGTTTAATTATCATCTCTCCTGCCCAGGAGAATTTCTTCTTAATAAGTACTTAAACAACTTGGTAGCTAACTAGTCAAATTATTTATATATCATGTATGTATCTATCATCTATCCATCTATGTATCCTTATCATATATAGACATAGATATGTATATTGATACATAGGTATAAATATGAAACTATATAAATGCCTTTACATTTGCTTATTTGGAAGAATATTATAGTGATTCTCAAGAAAAACTGTCTGCTGTACCTTAATTGTATTCCAGTTCTTTTTTGTTCTTTTCCCACCTACTATCTATTCATCACTATCCTTAGGCATTAGAGGCAGAGCTAAACTCACTTTGTTCATTCAAGTTTCTTTAGGAGCTTTAATAATACTTTCTCCAATCTGCATATAAAAGTTTAGATTCAGTAACACTTGCAGGACTTTGCAATCTAGAATTTGAAGGTCCCTTGAGATGAATTATGGAGTTCTAACTCAGTTGTCAAAGGTTTACAGAATGGCTAATCTAGTAAACCCATAAATCTTTAATTGCAGAACTCAGGGCTGTCTTTTTACCATTAATTTAGCATTAATTTTTCTTGCTTAGTACCTAGAAAAGTTTAGACATAAAAATCATATTCAATTTATATTAATTAATGTAAAAAAGAACATCAGTTGGGTTACAGTAAAAATTTAGATTTTTTTATGTTCAAGAAAATATCACGAGCAAGCATGTGGGAAAAATCAATAAAATACTTTATCATAACAAATTTAGAGTATTTTTCCTATTATACAAACTTGTATGCTACAGTACCATAGAGCCTAGCCTGATATTAAGGTATTACCATATTTATGAAAAAATACTGAGTGTTCTGTAATAAAATTTTCATAAAGTATAACAAGTTTAATTGACCTTCTAATGCTCTATAATAAAAAATGAGAGATAAAGTTGACTTTTAATTCATGTACTATTTCTTCATTAGACTGTGATATGATTATATGAAATAAGATAAAATAGAAAAACAATACTAGCTAATTTACTAACATACATGCTACATAATTTATATTATTATTATTATAGCTCTGATCACATAATTCTAAAATCACTGATATTTATTGTATTAGTATAAAAGTTGCTATACTTTCTGGATTTTAAGGTTTCTGAGAATATTAATTACTTTCCTATGCTACTTCTAATCTAGTTCTAATGGTACTTCTAACTTACTTTTCCACTCCAGCCAGGAGGACTGGTACATGGCAGGAAACTTGTGACAAAGAACTAGAGTTGCAGTTCTTAAAGGGAAGGTCCACTATGGCAATGAGAGTTGGAACTGATAACTCTGAGCAAAAACAGGATGCTGAAAGGGGATAAAGTGATATACATGGTACCCTTTCTTTAATAGTTCAAACAATAGTGCCAAAGATGGAAAAAAAAAGGTTGGGAGAAAAGAATGAGAAAGAGAGAGAAAGAGAAGTGAAATATTTGTCTTGTCACAGTAGGGGCTGGTGGGAGGAGCATTGGGGACACTGGTAAGGGAAACTTGCACTGGTGAAGGGAAATGGACATGTTTGACTACAACTCAAATATGAATAATTTTGTAATTGGGGTGATTAAATTTTAAAAAAACTAAAAAAATAAATTAATTCACAATAAAAACAAGAAAGAACTTTACTATTAACTCAGTTTCTATCTCCCTCCTACAAATACAGTTCCTTGAGCAAATTTAGCAGTTATCACTGACTGTAGAGCTAGAAGAAAGCCCTAAGAACTTGCCGAGTGTGGCCCCCAAATAAAATCAAATTAAAAAAATTAAAAATTTAAATGTTTTAGTCTAAACAAAAATGTAAAAGAATTTATTTATATAATGTACAAGGTAGAGGACAATATATTATACTATCAATGGATTTTTCTTAGCATTTTTTCTGTTTTGGGGTCACATCCAGGGTTGCTCTTGGCTCTGTGCTCAGAAATTGCTCCTGGCAGCATGGAGGACCATATACGGTGCTGGGATTCTAATTACCTTCGGTCCTGGTGGGCCACATGCAAAGCAAACGTCCTACCACTGTGCTATTTCTTTGGCCCCTATTCTCACCTTTTTTTTTTTTACCAGACAATTAAAAACTTTAATTCAGAAAACACCTCAACCCCACACATACACACCCCAAACACACACAATCTCTCCAGGTAAATGTCAAGTTGTCTTGAATACTGAGTTGCTTTTATTATAGAACTGAATGATATGTTATTAAAATCAGCTACATAATTCTAATTTTTAGTTTATTATTCATGTACCTTATAACAAATAAAGGTTTTCTTTTTAAATTTTTACACTGAAATAATTCTCATAAATCCACTGCAATATTAGCTTGTGTGATAATGTTTTCTTGTTTTAGCCAATTGAAATTAGCAAACTTAATCCTGTGGAATAAAAGACCAGCGTGGGATGGATGAAACAGTGTGTCTCTCTGTGAACAAAATTGAAAGCATTAAAAAATGTCAATAGTCTCTCGAAGCATGATCTCTTGCTAGATAAACTATCTGAGCTAGGGAAATAGATTTTCTATCATCAGTCTTGCATGACGAGTAATAACAAAAAGAAACAAGAGCACTGATAATAAGAAGAGTCATATAACAAACTTAACATTAAAATTCTGTCATCTTAAATGAACTTAATTTACCAGAACTTATGAAAATTACTCTTATTTTAAGATACCACAGCATGCCATCAAATACTGAGGGTTTATTAGATCTCTGTGCCAATTCATTTATCCATCCACCAAATATGACCACTAAAAGTACCATCACCTGTCAGACATTGTTCATTATTTTTTAATTCTTCATATGTGACTCTACCCTGGATTTAGGTGTATATACCTGAGACCCGCCCATTCCTGGGAGGGCTCTTGGAAAGGTTATATAAGGCCTTTGACCCAGCGGATTGAGGTCTTTTGGTGTTTGCCAGCATGGAGGTCAGAGGGAAGATGGCTGAAAGGAGTTAAGATGCAGGGCAAGCTAAAAATGGCATGCATAAATGGTTATCAGCCACATCTGTTGGCTAGGGATAAATAAAGATGTTATCTCTCTGGAAACCTGCCTGTGAGTGAGTTCAATACCCGTCACTTTCCTGGACCCAGACCCGCTGGTTAATGGGGGATGGAGCCACGTGGCTGGGGACCTAAGGACAAAGGCCTCCATCTCCACCATCCAAGCCCATCATAAGGGCTGTAACTCTACATTCATACACTTGATTCTATATTTTTCCTGAATTTCTATATAATTTTTTACACATTAGTAGAGCCGGTATGTCGAAGTGTGCCTCTACACATCTCACAAACAATGGTTTTATGTTATTTGAAGTGGTTCCAGTTTTCTAATCTAGAGATTAGAAATAATGCATCTTTAATTTTTTTCACAAAACAGTGACATTATTTATATTTGGATAATTTACTATTAAGCTACCTTAAGTATGTGCTGATAGAGTTTACTGATGTTACTTCATTTCTGTCAGGAACAGGCTGGTTCTGCTACCACTTTTTCTCTCTCTAACTTTTTCTAAAGCATGGAACATCTTCTTATCTGGCTCCATCCCAATTTTATTGAGATGAAAATAAAGCAGGTCTAGAGGCACAGATGCTAAATTAAGGCGGTGTAGCTTGCTGAGAATATCAAGTTGTTCACCTGATTTCCGAAAGGTAGGTTTTAATTTTTATCTAATATCTATGTACAATTTACAAAGTGCTATTTCTTTGATATCATTAAAAGGCAACTTATTTGAATAAAGATGACATATCTTTTGAAATGCTATTTATAAGGAAAAAACTCCTATACTAATATACTTGGAAGTATCCAAATTATATATAGTTCTGTAAATGTTATGTATTATATAGCAATATTGCATATTTAGGCATACCCCAAATTATCCATAGACTTTCATGTCCAATGTTTTTTTCCAGTGTTAGTTGTCATTAATATTTTTTGAACACAGCTACACAAATATAAGGCAATCATGATTCTATATTAATAATTAAAGGTCATGTGGAGAAGACAGGCATATAAACATAAAATATAAATTGATTTATTGAAAAAATTAGAAACATATAAGTCATCATGAAGAGACAATTAGCAAATAATTTTGAATTATTTATGTAATTTCCTCAGCACCATTAAGGAGGACTTTTCAGGGTATAGTTTATATTTTATTGTTTATTTTTTATTAAGCTTATAATGTTGTTGCTATGTAAGAATATCTAATGTATTTATATATTATGATACATATATTCAAGTCTTTGTTGGTATAATACACAATTTAAAAATTATAAAACAAGGAAAGAAAAAGAGGAAAAGAGAACAAAAGCTTCGTAAAGATAAATTAGAGTTGCATGGACCAGAGGGATAGTACAGTGGGTAAGACATTTGCCTTGCACATGGCAGACCTGGGTTCAATCTCCAGAATTTCATAAAGTGCCTTGAGCTCTGCGAAGAGTAATTCCTGAGTGTAAAGTCAGGAGTAACCCAGAGCACTGTAAGGTGATAACCCCAAAATAAATTTAAATTTCAAGATTCAATAGGCCAGTTTACACTACACATAATTAACATAATAATTAACTGGAAGTTAGTAGTCTACAGTTCCAAAATTCTAGGGATTAAGAGTTAAAGATCAGGATTGTAAGGTGTCAATCAAGAGTTCAGCATCGGGGCCGGCGAGGTGGCACTAGAGGTAAGGTGTCTGCCTTACAAGTGTTAGCCAAGGAAGGACCGCGGTTCGATCCCCTGGTGTCCCATATGGTCCCCCCAAGCCAGCGACAATTTCTGAGCGCTTAGCCAGGAATAACCCCTGAGCATCAAACGGGTGTGGCCCAAAAAAAAGAAAAAAAAAAAGAGTTCAGCATCAACCTTCCCTACTCTTCTTTCACCTTTGGAACTTCTAGCTATAAAGTTACTTTTTATATAGACACCCCTTTGTAAGACATACATCTGTACCTTAGCATATTATATATAATAAAGAAAAACTGAGATTTAAAACATCTCAATGGACATTGCTTATTGAGGAGAAGGAGATAATATATTGATCCATTTAATATTTTCTTTAGAAAGGAAATACTTCAGGAAAATAAGGCAGATTATTCCCCAATCAATTGTTAGTAAAACTGGCCCCAGTAAAATTGTACTCATCCATGTGGAACAGGTAGTTAAATATATTAAATATTTATTAATTTAGGGCCAGAGTGGTGGTGCAGTGGTAGAGCATTTGCCTTGCACACGGCTGACTTAGGAAGGACCTAGGTTCAATCCTCCAGAGTCCCAGATGGTTCCCCAACCCAGGAGCAATTTCTGAGCGCATAGCCAGGAGTAACCCATGACTGTCACAGGGTGCGACCCAAAACAAAAAAAAAACAAAAACAAATTATTGATTTATAAATATAAACCTAGATGACACCAGGCAAAAAGCTTAATACCTAAAGTTACAGTTCCTATATGGCAGATAAAGCAATAGGATTGGATATTCATTAAATGATGGTAGAACTAATCTGCCAAAGAAATATGCTTGTTAAATTTAAGAGAAGAGGAACAGATTTTTGTTTTGTTCTGTTTTGTTTTTGGCTAACACCTCGTAACACTCGGGTTACTCCTGGCTATGCGCTCAGAAATTACTCCTGTCTCAAGGACCACATAGGATGCGGGATTCGAAACCAGGTGCTTCTTGGGCAGCTGCATGAAGGCAAACACCCTATTGTACAATTGCTCAGACCCCCGAGGAAGAGAATCTTATGAAATTGAAAAAATAAGAGAAAAATAGAAATGAGGGGTTGTTCTAACAGAGAAATTCAAAGATAGAGAAGATATCCTAACTTACAAAATTGATAGGATTGGAGAGGATTAAAATATTGCATTAGATTTATCATAGTTATAAGCAATTATTATATAAATGACTTCAGTTAAAGACCATGTGTTACATAGTTACTCATAATATTTTTGCTTGCAGTAAGTGGTAAAAAATATTTTTTAAAAGTAAAAAGACAAGAAAAAATAAAACTCAGACACTAAGACAAAAGCATATAGCATCAAGAAAATTATTTAATATTGCAATGAAGTCATTAAGTCATTGTCTGAAGGATTGTCTGAAGGTTTACTAGGGTCTTGAGGCAAGGAGATCTTTCTGGAGCTTGTTTTATTTCTGAATATTAGGCGGCTTCAAATTCACTTTGACATCTAAATTTCTGTGTTCCTAAGGGGATGACAGAATTGAAAAATGTGGAGATTCTGCATGGCTGCATGTGCAGTTGTGTGATTCAGAAATTCAAAGCTCTATGTCTGATATTGCTGCTTTAGTAGGCAGTGATTTTGGCTTTCAGACCTGAAAGTACAAGAAGGAAGGCATAGGTAGGTTGCCCCAACTCCAAAAATGTCCCGGTGATGTCAACTTAAATACGGGTATACTTAGGGTGGGGTATTAGCACAGTGGTAGGGTGTTTGCCTAGCACAAAGCTGACTCAGGGATGGACATGGGTTCGATCTCTGCAACCCATATGGTTCCCCAAGTCAGGAGCAATTTCTGAGCGCAATGCTAGGAGTAACCCCTGAGTGCCACCAGATGTGGCCGAAACAAACATACAAATAAACAAAAATGCATGCATCACTGGAGGTTTGGTTGGTTTGGCCTCTCTGCAGAGATCAGTGGTTAAGTTGGGCCAGAGTCAAAGTAGCAATTATGGGTGGTGGGTGTAGCTGGTATAGCTTCAGTGGGCCAGGGACTTAGCCCATCTCCTCCCTAAATTGCCAGCTATCAATTAACTATCTAATGTCTCCATAAGTTTTCATGGCTTGGTTTACATCTCTTTCAAGAATAAAGTGAGGCTGGAGTTGGCCAAATGCAGACATAGTGACTGCATTTGTGGGGTGTAGTTTTGGCTCAATAACAACTTTTTCATCAAAGGACCTTTGTATTTGAGTTAAAATAAATAAACAAAAATAGTTAAAAAATCAGTTTAGGGAGGAGGTGAGAAGATAGAGGTTGTAGTTAATTTGGAAGAACATGAGGTCTTGAATGAGATAAAAACAGGAAGTTAAAATTTCTGGATCAGACACTATGATTGATGGTTATCCAGAAACACTAAGATTTTTGTCTGCAAACAATAGTCATACCTGTAAGGTTCCAGTCTGAGTTAGAATGGTAAGTGATATATATCAGTGAAGCTGCTACTATTACAATTTACCCTGACATTTCTCATTGGTGATTTTGAGGAATTTTCTTCAAATTTATTCACATATAAAGTTTTCTGAATTCCTCACAAAATGAAACATTCTATTTAAATTTTTAAAAAGTAAGTAATTGGGGAAATACAAACCTTGAAAATATATAACCTACAATCCAATTACTTCAAATAAATTTTTTATTATATTTGTTCTATAACACAGTTAAGAAAGTGATTTGAAAGTCACATGCAGCATTACCCAAGAAAGAATAATATACACTATTTCTTTGGGACAAACTTAATTTTTTCAATCTCATTAATCATATTAGTCTGTGCCTCCTTATATCAATCTGTTTCATTCAAATTTCTATTATTATATATAATATTCTCTCTACTAGTATATAATATTCTATTATTATAAAATAATTTTATGTGGTACTCACTGAATATTTATTGATGATAAGAAAATACAGATGAGGGGCCAGAGGGATAGTACAGTGGTGGGGCATTTGTCTTGAATGTGACCAATCCAGGAATGACCCTGGTTCGAATCCCGGCGTCCCATTTGTCCTCAGAACCTGCCAGAAGCGATTTCTTTTCTTTGACTTGTTTGTTTTTTGGGTCACACCCGGCAGCTCTCAGGGGTTCCTCCTGGCTCTACGCTCAGAAATCGCTCCTGGCAGGCTCGGTTGACCATATGGGATGCCGGGATTCGAACCACTGTCCTTCTGCATGCAAGGCAAACACATTACCTGCATGCTATCTCTCCGGCCCAGCCCCCAGAAGCGATTTCTGAGTGCATTGCCAGAAGTAACATCTTAGCACTGTCAGGTGTGACCCAAACAAATATGTTTATATATACACACACACTTATATACATATGGAATTTAATAGAAAACTTGCCATTTTTCTTAAAATTAGTGAATTCACCCAAGATTTGTCTTTCAAAAAGTTGCTCTTGGGATGGGAGTTGTGTTCTTTTGATGTTACAATTTAAAATGAGTCCAGAGGAACTGGAGCAATAGGACAGTGGATAAGGTATAGGGCCTGCACATGGCTCGCCTATGTTACATCCTTGGTACCTCATATGACTGTGATCTCTGCCAGAAGTGATCCCTGCGCAAGAGTCAGGAGTAAACCTTAAGAACACTGCGTGTGACCACAAACCCTCCAATTAAACAAATAAATAAATTAAATTTATGACATGTGCCCAGAGTTTGTTGATCAAATTTATACTATTCTGTTATATTTCAATAGATAACACAAATAAAGGAATTAATTTACTACAAAGAACTAAAATGTGTGATTTTTTCTACCTTAGAACGAATACATTTGAGTTTTTAAAATCGTGCATATATTATGTACATAATACATATTTTACATATGTACAATGCAAAGTATATTTTCAGGGAAGAAATTTTTCTTTTTACAATGAACAAGTGCACTAAAATTTATTTCTCAGCGTCATGTCATTTATGCATCCCTTAATTCATTATTCTATACTTTGTGGATATACTTTTGTTAAAACCTTCTATTTGATCGTATGATCATTCTTTCCTTTTTTATATAGGTCACTATCCTCAGGGAAGACTTGGCTATCCATCACTTCATATTTTAGCACCAGAAGTTTAAGGGATGAGAATACATTGCTCCCTTTCATGAATTTATGGACATAGATCTCTTTGTAAAATTTTAGTCCCCTGATAGAAATTTAAATAGAAATATTTAGTAAGACCTCTTTGCTATAACTTATACACTATTGATAAGTGGTAGAACACAGACTTGTCCTAGTTGACTATGGCAATAATTAATGCTTCCTTTTACCAATATATATTCATAGAGATCATTGAAAAGACAAAAATCTTCCTCTCTCATCCAACTCCATAAATATCATGCAACTACTGCTAAGGGACATATAATCAAAGTTCTTTTTTAGTTCATCTAAATGAAGAGAAATTCATTGTTTGAAGGACTGAAGAATAGACTCTAGTCAGTTTAAAAAAAGACATCCACTTCTTTACACACAAAAATGTCATTACTGTATATCAAAACATTAGTTCATACATTTTGATGCCAAAATTTGTTCTATTACTATTTATTATTTTTATGCCAAAGATTTGTTTTATTTCTATTTCTTATTTTTTCTTAGTTCATTTATTACTATTACTAGTTCACTGGACCTTTGGTCAATGATGGAAATCATTATATTGAACTATTATTTTTTATATTGTTTTTGGATCACACCTGGTGGTGCTCAGATTTTACTCTACAGGACTGAGGACCATGCATGTTGATATCATTTCAATCTAATTAATCTATGCAGAAAAATGCTTTTCCCACTGTACTATCTCTTTGGTTTAAACTTGAACTATTTTATCATCTATAATTCTAACAAAAGTTTCAACAGTCTTGTTCATGGAATATGCTTATATATCCTAAAATACAAATAGATATGTCAGATAAAATGTGAACCAATTATTGCTGGAAATAAAATAATAAGGCAGTTTTGAATTTACGAAAATCTATATAAAGCAATCATAATTAAAATATAGCAGAGTGTAATATTGATTCCAAAGGAACAGCATGAAGAACCTGGAAAGAAACATACTGATTTTTAATAATTTCACATATATCAGACCATATTGTATATGTGGTATCACAATTTAATGAGTGAAATCCAAAGTACAGAAAATTAGCTTAAGAACTAATTGACAGCTGAAGTTACATGGAAACTTAATATAAAATTAAATTGCAACCTAAAATATATTTAAAAGATATCAAATAGGAAAGGTAAATATGTTAAACATGAAAAATTATGTATTAAATACTTTCTTGTATTAGCAAAACGAAAGTCTTTCTGCATTAAAAACTGACTTAAATCATAAGATTGATAGATGCATTGCACCTTTAAACAAATCTATGATGAGATTATATGTTCCTAAATAATGAACTAAATAAAAAATAAATGAAAATGTTATTATATATTTATTTTATTTTAAAAACGTGTTTTAAAACACATGTGAACAGTTAAAGTCACACCTAACTGGCAAAACCAAAATAAGTTCATCACATTTCATCGTAAACTGTAAAACAAAAGTAAGCTTCAGATTTTATTTTATTCCTGTTTGCTTTATCATAATGTATAGTGTCATACATATGAGTAAAGTTGCCAATTTATGCAAACTATGTGTATTTGCCTATTTTTGAAAGTTATATTCCATAATGTAATAAATGTTATGTGGTATGTAAATGACCATTTAACTCTAAATTTAATTATGTATTTATTACATTTCTGCTAAAATACTTTTTCTGGACTCTTAAGTATTCATTAAATGGAAAGATTCAACTAGACATAAAAACCTAAGATATTTTGGCAAGAGACACAATTTAAAAATATCAATAAATTAAGATAAACTTTAATCACAAAGTTTACCCACCTTCAATGAAATATAGTGAGATGGAAATAAGAAGTGAGTGATGTGTTATTTTAACCTCACTTGGTCAGCAGTGACATCTCTGAGAAAGTGACATTTAAATCGAGACTGGAAAGAAATAATGGAGGAACAGGGGTCAAAGACCTAAAGATGTGACAGATTAGTTAGATAAGGAATCAAAGTGAAAATACAAGTCAGAGAGATGGTCCTACCTCGTCTTATTTAATGCTTTAAGTATTTCAGGCAACAACAGATCCTTTTCTATTCTAAAGGTGGAAAAATACTATTTTTATACTAGGGAATATAAAAATGTTACTGGAGTTTTTGAAGGCTCACTATAGCATAACAAAAATGATTCCCTGAAGAACTTAAATTTTAGAAGGGCAATAATTTAAGCAACTACTATATCTATCTAGGTGAGAGATAAGTGTGAACCCTAGAACTGTAGTCATGGAAACAACAAGGATGTCTGTATGTGTTAAAGGTAGTTTGCAAAATAGATATATAATTCCCCCAAATTTGATCTACTAGATTTCTGTCTTAGGTGATTATGTGATTGAATGTGGACTTTCTTGATAAGAAAAGGGACAATGCAAGAGTCTGATAATTTAAGCAACATTTTTATAGCTTTCATACACATATAATATATATGTATATATATATAAATTGAAAGTGTACATTCTGGATAAAGGACAGAGTAGAAAATATATTTTGAGTAATTACAAACATATGTAGATAGTATTTTAAACATTAGCAGTGTACTGTGTAACTTGTAGAATGAATAGAGATAGAAAAAAGGTTCAGTAACACTGGATAGTATATAAATAATAAAGAACAATCATTTTCAGTAAAGAAAGCTGAAAAGAATACCAGTACAGTAGGAAGTATCAGAATTGATTCCAAATGATTGAAAATGATCTTAGGAAAAATAAAATATTTTCTATGTAACAATGTATTTTATCCAAAGCCAGATAAATAAAATGAAAATACTTTTCAATATGCTCATTCAAAATTATATATAGCTGCTCAGTGATTCAGCTCATATGAATGTATTTAAAAAATAAATTCAATAGTAGTACCTTGAATTATTTATGGATTAATCATACAGTTAACCACAAATTAATAGCACACTCTGTATGGGCTGTATATATTTTAGCTAAGTCAGATACGATTTTATTCACTCCTAAGTAAAATTAAAAAATGATGTGGGTAATATTTTTGGTCTTTTTTTGTTTGTATGATTGTTTTTTTGTTTGTTTAAAGGACAAAATAAACCTGGTGCTATAGGGCAACAAGGGAGTCTGCTGCCATCTGTTTTATGAAACTAAAATGGCTGTGGGACTCTTACCTTGAGAAATACTTTGCCCTAGTTTATGACCATTGATTCTATGAACACCACAGAGGACTATTTCACACTAATTATTCTGAGATTGAGGACTCGAGCTATAGATTTGTCTGTTTATAATAGAGGAGGGCAAGACAAAACTTTGGCAATTGCAGAGGAAGACACATTTCTCTCTTTGTGGGAAAAGAAGTCCTTGGCGAGTTGACCAGCTATAGTTAGTATTAGGATATTATAGCGGCTTTCCCACCTTGTTTTCAAAGCATATTGCCACACATTGCACTGAGAACAATAAAGAACCTTTTTCCTTAAGAGAGATATTAACAAACTCAGTGCTCTGCAGCAAAGAAATTCCCAATACATAAAATTATTTAGGTCTTACACAAACACATAAGATGGAAAGAAATGTTCTTGCTCAGAGTCCTGGATATTTATTTTTCCTTTTGCATGCATTTAGGGAAAAAAAAACTTTTTCTTAATGTTTAAATAGAAGTATCAGCTTATTTTTCTTTCTGCACTACTTAGAATACATGCTAGTATATTTTTATTTTTATTTTTTTTTTTCTACTTCTTTTTTTTTTTTTTTTTTTAATTTTTTTTTTATTTAAACACCTTGATTACATACATGATTGTGTTTGGGTTTCAGTCATAAAAGGAACACCACCCATCACCAGTGCAACATTCCCATCACCCAAGTCCCAAATCACCCTCCTCCCCACCCAACCCCCGCCTGTACCCTAAACAGGCTCTACATTTCCCTCATACATTCTCAATATTAGGACAGTTCAAAATGTAGTTATTTCTCTAACTAAACTCATCACTCTTTGTGGTGAGCTTCCTGAGGAGAGCTGGAACTTCCAGCTCTTTTCTCTTTTGTGTCTGAAACTTATTATTACAAGGGTGTCTTTCATTTTTCTTAAAACCCATAGATGAGTGAGACCATTCTGCGTTTTTCTCTCTCTCTCTGACTTATTTCACTCAGCATAATAGATTCCATGTACATCCATGTATAGGAAAATTTCATGACTTCATCTCTCCTGACAGCTGCATAATATTCCATTGTGTATATGTACCACAGTTTCTTTAGCCATTCATCTGTTGAAGGGCATCTTGGTTGTTTCCAGAGTCTTGCTATGGTAAATAGAGCTGCAATGAATATAGGTGTAAGGAAGGGGTTTTTGTATTGTATTTTTGTGTTCCTAGGGTATATTCCTAGGAGTGGTATAGCTGGATCGTATGGGAGCTCGATTTCCAGTTTTTGGAGGAATCTCCATATCGCTTTCCATAAAGGTTGAACTAGACAGCATTCCCACCAGCAGTGGATAAGAGTTCCTTTCTCTCCACATCCCCGCCAACACTGTTTATTCTCATTCTTTGTGATGTGTGCCATTCTCTGGGGTGTGAGGTGGTATCTCATCGTTGTTTTGATTTGCATCTCCCTGATGATTAGTGATGTGGAACATTTTTTCATGTGTCTTTTGGCCATGCGTATTTCTTCTTTGTCAAAGTGTCTGTTCATTTCTTCTCCCCATTTTTTGATGGGGTTAGATGTTTTTTTCTTGTAAAGTTCTGTCAGTGCCTTGTATATTTTGGAGATTAGCCCCTTATCTGATGGGTATTGGGTGAATAGTTTCTCCCACTCAGTGGGTGGCTCTTGTATCCTGGGCACTATTTCCTTTGAGGTGCAGAAGCTTCTCAGCTTAATATATTCCCATCTGTTAATCTCTGCTTTCACTTGCTTGGAGAGTGCAGTTTCCTCCTTGAAGATGCCTGTAATGTCCTGGAGTGTTTTGCCTATGTGCTGTTCTATATATCTTATGGTTTTGGGGCTGATATCGAGGTCTTTAATCCATTTGGATTTTACCTTTGTACATGATGTTAGCTGGGGGTCTAAGTTTAATTTTTTGCAAGTGGCTATCCAATTGTGCCAACACCACTTGTTGAAGAGGCTTTCCCTGCTCCATTTAGGATTTCCTGCTCCTTTATCAAAAATTAGATGGTTGTATCTCTGGGGAACATTTTCTGAGTATTCAAGCCTATTCCACTGATCTGAGGACCTATCCTTATTCCAATACCATGCTGTTTTGATAACTGTTGCTTTGTAGTACAGTTTAAAGTTGGGAAAAGTAATTCCTCCCATATTCTTTTTCCCAATGATTGCTTTAGCTATTCGAGGGTGTTTATTGTTCCAAATGAATTTCAAAAGTGTCTGATCCACTTCTTTGAAGAATGTCATGGGTATCTTTAGAGGGATGGCATTAAATCTGTATAATGCCTTGGGGAGTATTGACATTTTGATGATGTTAATCCTGCCAATCCATGAGCAGGGTATGTGTTTCCATTTCCGTGTGTCCTCTCTTATTTCTTGGAGCAGAGTTTTATAGTTTTCTTTGTATAGGTCCTTCACATATTTAGTCAAGTTGATTCCAAGATATTTGAGTTTGTGTGGTACTATTGTGAATGGGGTTGTTTTCTTAATGTCCATTTCTTCTTTATTACTGTTGGTGTATAGAAAGGCCATTGATTTTTGTGTGTTAATTTTGTAGCCTGCCACCTTGCTATATGAGTCTATTGTTTCTAGAAGCTTTTTGATAGAGTCTTTAGGGTTTTCTAAGTAGAGTATCATGTCATCTGCAAACAGTGAGAGCTTGACTTCTTCCTTTCCTATCTGGATTCCCACTAGACCTGAGGAGAGAAATGGAAGAAAGAGGCCTAGTGGATATATATAGGACACTCCATCCCCAGAAACCTGGATACACATTCTTCTCCAATGTACATGGGACATTCTCCAGGATAGACTACATGCTGGCACATAAAACATACCTCCATAAGATCAAGAGGATAGAAATTTTGCAGACTACCTTCGCTGACCACAAGGCTCTGAAATTATTTGTGAACTCCAAAGGGACTCAGAAGAAACACTTTAACACCTGGAAGTTAAACAGCCTCATGCTCAATAACCAGTGGGTCCGAGATGAAATCAAGGAGGAAATAAAAAGGTTCCTGGAAACAAATGACAATAAAGACACAAACTCTCAGAACTTATGGGACACAGCAAAAGCAGTACTGAGAGGAAAATTTATAGCTTTGCAAGCACACATCAGGAAGGAAGAAGGAGCTTACCTGAGTAGCTTAATGACACAGCTAATAGAACTAGAAAATGCTCAACAAAAGGACCCAAGAACAGGAAGACAGAAGGAAATAACAAAGCTGAGAGCAGAAATCAACGAAGTGGAAACTCAAAAAACAATCCGAAAGATCAACGAAAGCAGAAGTTGGTTCTTTGAAAAAATAAACAAGATTGATAGACCACTGGCAAACCTAACAAAGAAAGAGAGAGAGAGAAACTTGATAACTCGTATCAGGAATGAAAAAGGAGAGATCACTACTGATATGACAGAGATTCAAAGGGTAATCAGAAACTACTTTGAAAAACTCTACGCCACTAAAAATGAGAACCTGGAAGAAATGGATAAATTCTTGGACTCTTATAATCTTCCACGGTTGAAGGAAGAGGATGTAGCATATCTAAACACCCCCATCACCATTGATGAAATTAAAACAGTAATCAAATGTCTGCCGAAAAACAAAAGCCCAGGTCCAGATGGATTCACTAATGAATTCTATCAAACTTTCCAAGAGGAACTACTGCCAATCTTGGCAAGACTCTTTCATGAAATTGAACAAACAGAAACACTTCCAAATAGCTTTTATGAAGCCAACATCACCTTGATACCTAAACCAGACAGAGACGCTACCAAAAAAGAAAATTACAGACCAATATCACTGATGAATGCAGATGCAAAGATCCTCAACAAAATCCTGGCAAATAGGATTCAATGCCTCATTAAGAAGATCATCCACTACGATCAAGTAGGTTTCATCCCAGGAATGCAAGGCTGGTTTAACATCCGTAAATCTATCAACATAATACACAACATCAATAACAAGAAAAATAAAAACCACATGATCATATCAATAGATGCAGAGAAAGCATTTGATAAGGTCCAACACCCATTCTTGATCAAAACTCTCAGCAAGATGGGAATGGAGGGAACCTTTCTCAATATAGTGAAGGCCATCTACCACAAGCCAGTGGCAAATATTATCCTCAATGGAGAAAAACTGAAAGCCTTCCCTCTAAATTCTGGCACAAGACAAGGCTGTCCTCTCTCACCACTCCTATTCAACATAGCACTGGAAGTACTTGCTATAGCGATTAGGTATATTTTTATTTTGATTTGACTTGTTTGCTTTTTGAGACACACATCGTTGTGCTCAGGGCTTACTTCTGGATTTATGCTCTAGGATTGTTCCTGGCACAGCTCAGGGAACCATATTAGATACTGAGGATTGAACGTGAGTTGGGCACATGCAAGGTAATCTCCCTACCCATTGTTCTATCTCTCTATTCACCTGTTATAAAATTTTATTTTATCTTTAAGTATTTTTTTTATTCGGGGGCTTGGGGACCTTCAGCTACATCCATTCATGGTCAATTGACTTTTTTCTGCCTCTGCA
This sequence comes from Suncus etruscus, assembly GCF_024139225.1. Classification (NCBI taxonomy): domain Eukaryota; kingdom Metazoa; phylum Chordata; class Mammalia; order Eulipotyphla; family Soricidae; genus Suncus; species Suncus etruscus. The sequence continues at coordinate 78,102,741 of NC_064859.1, forward strand.
CTAAGGGATCATTCCTGGTGGTGCAAGCAATTGAAAAGGTCAGTCACATGATTCCACCTCTCAATGACTGATTACTGGAATGAGTCACCCATTACAACAAAAATTAGACTTTCCATTATTTTTCTGAGTAAGGATGGACACGCAAATATATATGATTGATTATGTTATATAAATTTGTATAAGATAATTTATATCTAAGATTGAGAGTACATAATAACTCCTTACCACATTTCAACAAACAAGCCACAAATAGAAGTGTTTTAATTATACGCCTATTCCACCACTTCTTAATTCATCTAAACAGCCCCTGATAGCACCTTATTTTATTTGGAATATTTAACTGAATATATCAAAACTATTATTTTTCAAAGCATTAAAGCAACACAAAACATATATGTGATAATACTTTCTTTAGGCATTATCAGGGTTCAACTTTTTTGTATCACTTTCTTATTTCATAATTTATTATAAATAAATTTGTATAAACATAATAAAAAGTTCTATCAAAATATTAATAATAAATAAAATAACAATATGTTTAACACCAATTCAATACATGTGCTATTTTTATAAATATTATAGATAAGTATATAAATGCCTTAGCTACTCTCTGTACTATTTCTCTTGCTAACAGCACATATCGTTTTTATGTTGTTACTATCTATTTTTATTTTTTCCATTTGACTAATTGAAAAGGATTGTAAAATCTTAATATATTTTGAGCATTCTTCACATATGATCATTTTATCAGAACATTAAAACATGCTTCCCATCAGATCTTTAAGTATTCTGAAAAATGTTTTGACTAGGAAAAACAACTTTTTAGAACAATTGGATAAGAAATTAAAGATCGATCCATATTTAACACCTAATACAAAAGTAAATTCAAAGTGAATTAAAAACCTTGAGATTAGACCCTAATCCATAAAGTCATTAAGGAAAACACAGGCAGAATAATTCAAGATTTAGACCTCGAAGACTCATCCCTGATAGGATGCCGATGGCAAAGTCTATAGTATCAAATCTGAATAAATGGAACTACATCAAACTAAAAAGTTCCTATACAGCAAGAGAAACATAGCCTAAAATTAGAAGACAGTTAACTGAATGGGAGAAAATTTTTGTAGTCAGTAAATCTGATAAGGTATTGTTTTCTAAGATACAAAGTACTCACAAAGGTTAACTCAATAAAACCTAAAACCATCATAAAAATGGGGAGAGGAAATGAACAGATATTTCTTTGAGGAAGATCAAAAGATGGCCAACAGAAACATAAAAAATGCTCATTATTATTGATCATTAGGGAATTACAAATCAAGACAACAATGAGATATAATCTTATACAATGAGTATGGCACATATGCTTATTTTACAAAGAATTCTGGACCATTTTAGTTGTATACTTGTCACTACTGTCACCTTATTCAGAACTCATGCCCGCACTTCTCATATGCTTGTTTTATAATAGTTTTTCTATTAGATTTGTAGTGCAATTTGGATAATCAAAACAGGATAATGTTAATCAGTGGTGATTTATATAGGCAGCAGACAAAAATAAAAGACTAAACATAAAATGCTACATTTTATTAAGTAAAGTGGAAATTATCTTGGTTAAAGTCATTTATTACTTATATGTATTCAGGAAACACTGAAACTTATATTTTAGCAAGAATAGTGGAAAAATTATTATGGAGAGACCCACTTAAAGCAGTACTTTTATTTCTAATCCTAGTATTTCTTCAACAGTTACTATTATCAATAAAAGTAGTTATTTAAACATAAGAAAAACTATATGTTTTACTGATAGTCTTCAATCAATGGATTAGAGTCAAATGCCCAAGGACAAAACCCCATATATATGACAGATATTTTTGATAAAGAAATTGAGAATAAGAAATGTAGTAAGAACTTCTTCAACAAATGGTGCCGAGAAAACTGGATAACTGCATGTAAGAAAGTAAAGTTTGATCCATATCTCACACCTTACACAAAAGTCAATTGAAAGTGGATCAAGGGCCTTGATATCTGACCAGAAATAATAAAGTACATTGAGGAAAATTTATGCAAAATACTCCAAGAGTTGGACTTAAAGGCAAATTCAATGATCTTATACTACTGTCAAAATTAACTAAACTCAAAACTAAACAATTGGGATTACTTCAAATTAAATGTTTTATGGATGGCAAGAAGCATGTATGTAATTTAAATATAGCTTACTGATAGCAAAAACTTCATATTTTCAGATAAGAACTACTAACAAATATCAACAAATGCAGATTAAAAAATCCTATCCTCGGGGCCGGGAAGGTGGCGCTAGAGGTAAGGTGCCTGCCTTGCAAGCGCTAGCATAGGATGGAACGCGGTTCGATCCCCCGGCGTCCCATATGGTCCCGCCAAGCCAGGGGCGATTTCTGAGCGCATAGCCAGGAGTAACCCCTGAGCATCAAACAGGTGTGGCCCAAAAACCAAAAAAAAAAAAAAAAATCCTATCCAAAAATGGGGAGAAGAAATGAGTAGACTTCTTGACCCTATAGTTCAGGGGAAAAAAGGGAACAGAGAAAAAAACCAACAACAAAAAAAATCAAGGTTAAAACAAAGATGAGAAAGAAAAGTAATGGAACAGGGAAAGAAAAGTATGGAACAGGGAACAGAAAGATGGGCTTTTGTTATATTGGGGTACAGGAGATTGATCTAGCTAGACATCCAAAGTACAAACTCAACAATATTGAAAGCATGAGACCCAACCAACCTTTATAACATGCCTATCAAATTGGCAGGCAAGGGAGGGTCGGTTTGATGTATTTGGGAGCACCTGTGACAGGAATTGACACTGGTAGAGAGATTGGTGTTAAAATTGTATATGCCTGAAAGCCAACTTTGCAATCACATTTCTTTAATTATATAAAAATTTAAAAATAATGCTTTATATTTAAATAGCATATAAAAATTCTAAATATTGATAGAAGTCAATTGATAGAAGCACCAGTGATATAATTAGATAAGTATGTGAAAAACACCTCAGCAATGTAATTTTTCAAAACATTAATTATAATAGTCTGAAAAAGACTTAAAGAAGAGTGCCTAATTATTTATTAATTTTGTTATAACACTTTTTGTTTATCATTGGGAAACTCTTCTTTTCATTCAATACTAAACTCTAAACATTTTTATTTGAATGAAAACAAAGCTAACTAAAATTTGACTAAGCAAAAGTAAAGATGATCATGTTTCTATTTAGATTAATTCAAATACACACTCACTGAAGTTTTCTGTAGCACACTCTACATATAACACAAACACTTTCATTTCTTTTTTGTTTTTTTTTTTTTTTGGGGGGGAGGGGTTTGTGTCACACTCGGCAGCGCTTAGGGGTTACTCCTGGCTCAACGCTCAGAAATACCTCCTGGCAGGCTCTGGGGACCATATGAGATGCCAGGATTCAAACCACCAACCTTCTGCATGAAAGGCAAACGCCTCACCTCCATGCTATCTCTCCGGCCCACACTTTCATTTCTTATCAAACTTGTGAGCAAGGAAAATTATGCTAGTCAAAATAGACGATTAAATTTTCTTTAGAAAAGATCATTTAAGATAGCCTTCATGAAAAATTGTCATCTCTTAAATATAATCAGCACATAATGTGTTGAATTATATTACTATTGTCAATCTTTTTTAATATTGTGGCTAATTTAGAGAAAAAAAGCAAACACTTTTTAATTACATTGTATGTTTTTGTTATTAAGAAAAATAATTTTTCTGTGGCAAAACAAAAGTGACTATACTTCTGGAAGAGTTCAAGTGGTTATGAAACTTGTATACCTTCCAACATTGTAAGAGAAGATGCCTGCATTCAGTTAGTAATTAAATACATAATATCTTAGAGAAAACCCTTTGCTCACAATTTACATATTATATTTTATAAAGTATCTGGACTAGCCTTATTTATGTCACATTCACACAGTGACTATTCTTTTATTGGTCAGGTCATATCTTCTTATTTTTTGAGGGAGGTTTTATGAGTAGATCTATTTTAAATTGTTTTGTTATAGTGGTTAATTATTCTCTTCACTATCATTAACTTCTTTGTTTAGTTTGGTTTGAGTTTGTTGTTGTTTGGAACACATTCAGGAGCAGTCATAGATTACTCCTACTTCTATGTTTGAAGTCAATACTGGCAGTCTCTGGGGAGCATATGAGATATCAGGGATCCAACCCAGGTATGCTACTTGCAAAGAAAATGCCCTACTATGGCTCTGGCCACCCCCATTTACTTGTTTGTTTATTTTTGACCATACCTGTTTGTGCTCACGGCTTACTCCTGGCTTCATGATCAGGGCTCAATCCTTGTGGAGCTAGGAATATCATATTCAGTACAGGGCTCAAATACAGGTTGAGCATGTGCAAAGCAAGCATCCTACTCACTGTACTATTTCTCGGTCCCCTATTATATTATTATCATTATTATATTAAAGGTTATCCAAACTTGTTTAGCAGATCCTGGGATCACAAATGTTGGACTATGCAGGTCTAAATGTTTGGTTCTTGGGTCTGTTACTTCAGGATTACTTGAACTCAGATTTTCTAGGAACCACCACGTTCACTCTTGTGAAGTTGGGGAACACCAGTAGCAGCAAGTAATTTACAGATTGAACTGGAGACTTGATGTATGCAAGATAAGCTCACCAAGCCTTGGAATTATCTATCTAGTCCCTCCCTCATATTTATACCTATATCTATACCTAGTCTATAGACTTTTAAAATTTAATATTTCTTACATTAACATAATTTCATAAACTTTGCTTTCTAAGAGATTCTTAGAAAACTATTTTTATTGCATCTTATATCTGGCACTTTTATTCACATATATTTTAGTATTAATCATAACATAACTAAAGAGAAGAATAGAAAGAACTAATATAACTAAAGAGAATATGAGTATTAGATTTGAAATGTACTCTGAAAATTATTCTCAGTAAGTAGTGCTGAATTGAACAAAAGACAATTTAAAATACTCTTACAAAATGTTTGAAAATATTTCCTACTTTCTTCAAAGAAGGTTAATAAAAAAAACAAATCAGTATATTTTAACCTAATAATATAATATAGTATGTAAAATATAAAGTAAAATGCACCAGTTTATGGTTTTAAGAAAAATGAAAGACATTCTTGCAATAATTTTTAGAGACAAAAGGGAGGAGGGCTGGAAGTTACAGCCTACTTCATGAACCTCACCACAAAGAGTGATGAGTTTAGTTAGAGAAATAACTACATTGCGAACTATCCTAACAATGAGAATGTATGAGGGAACTAAATATCCTGTCTAGAGTACAGGTGGGGGCTGGGTGGGGAGGAGGGAGATTTGGGACATTGGTGGTGGGAATGTTGCACTGGTGATGGGGGGTGTCCTCTTCTATGACTGAAACACAACCACAATCATGTTTGTAACCAAGGTGTTTAAATAAAAAAATATTATTTAAAAAAATGCACCAGTTTATAGAAAGAGTGATAATTACTTGAGCACCAATGTCTTTTATGAAAGACAATACCATACCAAATCACTACAGCTTTGGTGGTTTTAAAAAAATTCAATGTTTTTTAATAATCCTGTACATGAAAGGTGTGGCACATGTCTCAATGGTTTAATATCTTGGTTTATTGTTTAATCGGACTATACTTCCTTACTTTTTCTAGCTTCTAGATCAAAATTTTCTGAATAGATAAAGTTTCTCTATTACTTGAGGCATGGCTCATTTTTTCCAGTTTAAAATCCACCAATAGCTGATAAATATCTAAAATTTCTCTGAATCCATGTGCACTGTTTAAGTTATATTTATAATTTTAAGTGTTAATTTAATTTTTTATAAAATATTTATTTAAGCACCATGATTACAAGCATGATTGTAGTGTGTTTCAGTCATAAACAGAACACCCCTTTCACCAGTGCAACATTCCCACCACCAATTAAATGTTAATTTTACTGATGAGGATTTAATTTTATCTGAATGCCTAAACAAAGTGAGATTAACAAAGTCCCTAATAAATCACTTCAAAATATTTTTATATAGTTGTTCACTAAAAACAAGAAAATAATTCAGAAAAGTTAAGATTTTTTAAAAACAGAAATTGTATAGCTAAATATTTGATAAAACATACACATGAATAATTATATAATGAATGAAATAGAAAGGTATAAAAACTATAAAAGTTATGCACGATAAGGTAACTAAAGGACAATTAGATAATAGCAATAATATAATATTCATATTATAATGATCCATAAGAATAAGTGAAATAGAAGAGTCAAGAAAGCATTACAGGAAATATAAGTAAAAATATTCCTAATCTGGGAAAAGTAATACCCAACATCCAGGCATAGCATAGCATCTTCTCTCTTAGACCCTTCATATCTAGGTAAAGTAAGCCAGGTTGGATTAGAAATAAGTTGTCTTTGATAACAAATTGACATACAATATAGTGTACAATCCAGTATCCCAATATTTTCAGAACAATCAAGAACAATAATTCAAACAAGCTCTCACATCTCATATTTTCAGAATGATTTTTGCTTTATTTACCAAAAATGATGTAAATCAAGCAAGCTCTCCCATCTCATATTTTCAAAATAATTTTGCCTTATTTACCAAAAATGGTGTAAAAATAAGTTTGAAAATTAAGACTGACCTGATAGATCATATTAAGTAGTCTCTTATGCTTTACCTCCCAAAGAACATGTGTGTTTGTCTTTATATATAAAACCTATATATATATATATATATATATATATATATATTAGAAAAAATAGGAATCAAATTTATTCACTATGTAGCAGATAGAGTAGTTTATTTTGTTTGTCAATTTAACTTTTGGTATACATACAGCTGTCCTGGTAGTGCCTGAAGGACCTTGGCAGGTGCATGAGATTGTCCTTGAGAGGACAATCTGTAAGATAAGCCCCTTTTTCTGCTGTATCATCATTTTGAACAAATTTTAACTTCTACTGGCTTGAATAATTCAGGAAGGATAGAGTATTACATGTGGTAATAGTGAGAGAGTTTCTGTGGAATCAGGAAGATCAGAGCCAAAGTTAGGAAGTCCCAGGTCACTAACTTCACTTAATTTCTACATAAGCATAAGCAGACCTTCCAGTTCCTTTGCACATGGAAACTATATGCTGAATGAAATAAGTACATTTCTTTGGACCAAAAAAAGGCTATGTAACCAGATATATATTCCTATTCAGGGAAAATATTTTAATATAGTCTCAAGGATCTGTTACATAGAAGTTCTCAGAAACTATTGGTTCTAAACTTTGATCTGGAAATTTTAGTAGGTAGTAAAACATAGTTTTTTTTTAAAGAAGTTATATAGTCAGGGGGTTAAAAGAAAAGTTATATATTAAACAATGCTTTTTATATATATTTTAATAAAAAGGTAATGATTGATATAAGATTAAACATTTAAATTAATAAGTCTTTCTCTGATGAATATTTTATTTATTTATTTATTTATATAATTCATATGTATAAATTATATGATTTATTTATAATACATATTTATTTATATTTATTAAATAATTTATATAAGAATAAAAGCTAAGATATTCAATCTTATGGAAGATGAAACACTTCATATTTTCCTTTCTCCAAATATTCGGGGACTCTATCATATTCTTTGCCAGCTTTGTTCAAAATTCATTGCAGTATTTTACAAATGTGAATTCCAGATGGGCACAGGAAAGTGGGGTAAATAGTTTTGATTGCAATATAGGGGTGCTTTCTATTTTTTGTTGATTAAAGAACATCGACTTTCAGGAATGTACTGAGTGTATGTTTATTTTTTCCCCCTGTAAAAGATGTTGTAGTTCAAATAAGTCTGAGAATCTCTGATCTATGGTATAACTGGCCACTCAGAGGCTTTTAGTTTATGTGGAAATGTTTTCTATATTTAGAATTGACAGTCAATTTTATGACTGTAGCTGTTGTGTAGCTGATTTAAAGTTCCTTTTTAATTCTTGTCACAGTTCTCAGTTTAGACAATAAAATACACCAACTGAGGTCTGAGATCTTATTGCAACATTTCCCCCTATACTCAAGGAGAAAGGATACTGGTATTTCAGAGTTCTTTTTCTAATGCATAATCTCTCTTGATATTAACCAGACATGGCAGTGCTTATGTTCAGTTGAAAAATCTAAGTGATTTGGATCATCTTTATTATGGAATGTGACAATATGATGTGTGATGATCAAATTTAATCAGATATGAATACCTATCACCTTCATTACCCAAATGATACAAGTTCAAACCTTATGGTGACTTTCATTGTTCAGTTTAGCACACCTTATTCTTGGACTGATTTTTCCAAAGTCCTGTGTTTTTAATAAATGTTCTTTTTCTTCCACGCTTCTCTGAGTACTCAAGAATATAAATATATGTGTATGTGTGTGAGTAAAAGCAAAAAAAAAGATGGCAAAATATTTATTTTTAATGTCCTTAACTATCCTAAAGACTTTTATAAGCCTCAATTGTTAATATCACTAAATCCATATAAAGCAAAATATCACACATAAATCTGCCCTTTAAAATGACCCTGGGAAAGAATAAAATAATTTAATAAACTAAAGGGATAGTTTTTCACAGTTAAAAATTCTTTAAAAGATTGAATTAAAAATTATAATGAAAATATGTAAAAATTTGGGCCAAAGACATAGTAGAGTGGGTAGGAAATTTGCTTTGCATAAAGAAGGCAAATTTAATCCCTGGTATACAATATAGTCATATAAACCTACCAGGAGTTACTCCTGAGTATAGAACCATGAGTAAGTCCTCACCAGGTCTGAGTTCACCCAAACAATATCACCCCAAAATACATAAAATATATATATAATCCTGTAAGTACAAAATATTTTAAAATTTATATAATTATGCATTGAAAAGTTAGTACAATTTTTCACCAGTTAACTACAAGTGAGAGACTACATATTAGTAATTAAATACATATTAATAATTAACCATTAAATTTGCTCTTAGCTTAAAAGTAAAGCTCATGTTTTATCTATGATTAAATGTGTGAATTTTAGTCATTGAGCAAGAGCAATGTTTTATTAAAATATGGGTACCAAGGTTACAATAAGCTAATGTAAAACACAACCATTATAAGTTACATTTGGTTAAAGAAATGTAAAGCAATATATAACCTAATTTCATACACTATAATCATTAGAAAGTTTGAACTACTCCTGACCCTTTAGAACAAATGGTCCATCATTGGGAGCTGTGTTTGGAAAGTGTCTTTGAAATTTCACACACAATCACAAAATTGATAATGCACTATTGAGATAAGAGAATAATAGAGACATAACATTTTGTGAATGCTAAAAGTCTATAGACAGGGCAATTGCTTGAAAATTTTCATCTTGCTGCAGTGCAGAAAATGTATATCAGTGTAGGATTCAGAGATTTCCCCCCCACCTTACCCTGTAGAGAAAAGCATAATCTAAATAATTAGTTTTGTAGTTTGTACTTGTTATATCTTGGCTGGATACTTAAAACTTTTCAAATTATAGTTTGGTTAAATATACCTACATATATATTTATACATACACATATATAGATCACAGGATATTTCTATTCTGTATTATGTGGAATCTACAAACTGATTTTCATAATAACTACAACGGTTTACACTTTACAAAATAATAATGTTAGAAGGTAACCTTTATCTTAATTTTGCCTACTCCTATAACCTGTTGTTTTTTACTTTATAAATATTTCAATAGGTGTGAAATGATGCAACAATGCGGTCTTCATTTGGACTTCACAAAGTATAATAAATGATTAATTATTTTAATGTGCCTATTGACCATTTGTATGCAATTTTTGATAGAATGTCTATTTAATTCCTCTGCCTAAATGTTAATCAAAGTTGTTTTTGTGTGTGCATTGTTAAGTTGTTTATAAGTTTTAAATATAACCTTTTTGGAGATAGATAATTTCAACTATGTTTTCTCATTTGTAAAGCAGTCTTCATTGTAAAGTTTTTTTTTATTGCTTAGTTTGATGAATTCATATTTTTGTACTTTTGCTTTTGTTTCTCTTGTTTTAGAAACAAATTTATAAAGAGACCAGTGAGGCTGGTGCAGAAGAGCAATGCCAACGATATATTCTTTGAAGTGAAGACAATGGTTATAAGACTGACAAAACAAAACTTTTGATATATTTTATTAATTTGTATAGTCAGATTTCAATATCAATTTCTTGGTTAATTATATGAACTGAGATTTCAGGACAAATATGTAACAGAAAAACTTCCCTCTCTAAGCATCTTTTTTTTTTTTTTGCTTTTTGAGTCACACCTCAGGGGTTACTCCTGGATATGTGCTCAGTATTTGCTTCTGACTTGGGGGACCTTAGGAGACTCCAGGGATTGAACCAAGATCTATTCTGAATCAACTGCTTGCAAGGAAAATGCCCTTCCACTGTGCTATCACTCCAGTCCCAGACCATCATTCTTTGATCTTTAAAATAATTGTCTATGCATCTGAAAACCTCCCAATTCTGAGAATCTTAAATGTAAATTTAGATTAAATATAGTTCAAACATTAACTCAAACAACTCTTTTTTATTTTGATACTTAATATCTATTTTTATTGTGGTAGAACACAATAGTGATATCTTCACTAAATTTTAAATGAAAAAAACCTACTATATTAAGTGCATGTATGATATTAATATCTTTTAATATTATTTAAATGCACTTAATTTTATTTTAATATTTTAGGTGTAAATATTTGTGGTATTGATGGACAGTTGCTGCTTCTCAGCACTGCCAAATTGTCCAAGATATTTTTCCTCCACTGACTATCCTTATGAACCTTCTTGTCTACCTATTAAATCTTTTCACTCTTCCAATTACTGCTGTGCTTGTTTTAAGTAGATTTCTAAGATTATTATCTAATAATATCACGTTTTACTGATAGAGTTGAATCTGGTTGAAATATATTTGTCTAATTCCGTCTAACCTTTCAATAGCTATCCTATGTTATGACGGTTCTTTAAAATATTATATGAATTATCCATCTTACTGAAGAGTTATATTTAAGTCCTTGGGGATCCTAGTGAATGAATACATGATTATAATGATGTTAATCTTACATTAAATTGGTATTCTATTTCATAAGAGTCATAAAATAGTCCTTGTAGAAAATTAATAAAACTGCCCAACTTAACTGATAAAAAATTTAAACTAGTGAATGAAAGTCTGATTTTAGAATACTGTATTATATAATTATAACCCAAATGAAAGGACTTTTATGTCAGATAATTTATTAACCTGAAGCTAAAAATGTCTAATCCTATTCATGTTATATAGTTCAAGGTTTCCAATTATTTTTAAAATAGTTTAAAAACCTTTTGAAAACCTTGATTTATATTACTATTTGCTGAAAAATCTGAATTTTACTCAAAATGTATATGTCAAAACTAATTTTTAAGTATATATTAGTATACTAGTAAATATACTAGTATATATAAAAGCATATTATTATATTTTTGAGATGATAATATGATGATATAGATATAAATCTTGAGTTTGAAAATAACAATATAAATTAAAATTTGAATTATATATTTGACACAGGTTCTGATTAATGTTTTAGTAAAAATAATGTAATTTAGGCATTTTAATTTCTTTCTTAAATACTTAGTTTATAAAATAAGATTAATGTGTCTTTTCACAAGATTGCAATATATATTTTCATAATCTTCAAAGTAACATACAATATGCTTTCATATTATTTGATATATATAAAATATGTTACCATTTTATATATAAATAAAACTAGAAACACTATAAAATGCTTTTAAAATAACTTTATTTTTGTCTTTCCTTATCTTTATTTTTAAGGAAAGTTTCAAAATTTCTGAGATAGTTGGTCCCTCAAGATGTAGTTAGAAAAATCTTCCTGATTTCTATCTACCAAAAAATAATAGAAATTCATGTGGGGAACAATCTCTGTTGGTGGGATGTGATGAAAAAGAAACTCTCATCCACTGCTTGTTGGAATGCTGTTTGGTGCAACCACTATGAAGAACAGTACTATAGAGGGTTCTCAGCAAACACAAAATTAAGCTGCCATCTGACCCATCAATTCTTATTGGGGGGTGGGGGTGGGGGGAGGTGGTCACACCCAGCAGCACTCATGGGTTACTCCTGACTCTAAGCTCAGAAATCATTCCTGGCAGGCTCAGGGGACCATATGGGAAGCTGGGATTCAAACCACGATTCTTCTGTATGCCAGGCAAACACCCTACCTCCATGCTATCTCTCTGGTCCCAATCAGTTCCTCTTTGGGGATTATCTTTTGGGATTTTAAATATCCCAGGACAGAAAAACATTCATCCAAAAAAGGATGTGTACATACTGCTATTCACTTCAGTACTCAGTACAGTTGCTATGACTTGGAATCATCCTAGATGTCCAACAACAGAAGATGTAGAACGTATATGCAATAGAATACTACATAACTGTAAGGAATGCTGCAATTATGCAATATGCAGCAACATGGATGGAACTGGAAGATATGTTAATCAAGTAAGCCAAAAGAAGGATACAGAATGATTGTGTTACTTAGAATAAATGAATGAAGAAACGCAATGGTCTAAATGGTAGTTGTCCCAAACACCCTTGATCCCAGAGTATAGGAAGGAGAAGTAAAGAAATTTAGTGAAAGAGGAGAAACACAAATGTAAAAGAATAGGGGTCAGGGCCTAAAAGGTCGCGGGTGCATTGGGTACTGTTAAAAAAGCACAGAATTAAATATCCAAGCCACTTAACAACAATGGAACCAGGAGACACACTCTTTAATAATATAAACTTTAAATGGACCTATTATACTAGCATGCTGGGAAAAGAAAGGTGTTGTGGAATGCACCTGGCATCCATTGGCATAAGGAGGTGGACACTGATGGTGGGATTGGCTCTGATTCATTGTATATCTGAAGCCTAATGATGGAGAACTTTGTAAATCACAATGGTTTCAATAAAATAAAATAAAAGTCATGTAGAAAAGAAAACTTTATATACAATGGAAACTGATTAGGATAAAATTTAGTAACCCAGACTTTGAAGAATTACTTAACGCAAGGTACAATTTAGCAATAAAACAGGGACACAAACTTTTATGCATCATTGTTTACAGGAGGGAAACAGAATTCCTTCAGATCTTACTAAGACCACCCAATTTGGAAAATTTAAATTTAGGGACAATACAGAAGTCTCTTTGCACTTATAATGGGAATAATGAAGGCAGGAATAGAGTGACTTTTCAAAGATTTATAAATTCCTTTTATTTTGGCAAAAATGTGCTTCAAAATTAATTGGATAAGGATGACCATGTGTCTGCAGTAATAATGTAAGTTGGTTTACAATTGCAGATAAAATTAGTTTTACATGCATAATCATGTTCTTTCTAGTCTGGAAAACTGGTCTTGGTTTCCTCTAAAGAGACACGTGGGACTAAAGCCAGAGGGGAGTGCTTATTTACCAGAAAAGGAAATTTTCCTGCACAGCATACAAACATCTTCATTTTAAAGGACCATTTAAGATTTTCTTATTGGAAGATATACATAGTTACATCCCTCTTAACTCATACAGCAATGATTGGATTAAAAATTATAAACTATCTCAAATAAGATGTTAATAAATATTAATTATAAAAGAATTTTATTTGAAATGAAATCACTGATTTGTCGAAGTATTATTTAATTTTATTCAAAGAAAACAAAATCAAGAACTAAAACAAGATATATATATATATAAGGATGTGGAAAGTTCAATTTTAGGGTAAGTTCTGCATCATTTTGAACTAAGAATATTTGCAATCCATTTTCAATTTGCGGTAATTTTACATTTTATTTTAAATGAGTAAAATAAATCACTCTGAATTGCTGATGTTAGCAAATATATATGGGAGAAGTGTGGCAAAAATAAAAATATGTATATATTCACAAATAAAATATAATATCTTGAGAGAAAGAGTATATATTTATTCTACATCAAATATATACTTTGTTAAATCATAAAAGCAATGCAAGAATGTTCAAATACAGGTGTTAAGAATTTTATTGTACATGCTCTTTTACTAAAATGTTGACTTGCAGACACAACTCTGAATCATACACACATAAAAGTAAAAATAATTACATACATGTAGAAATAGAGACATGTTATATTTATTTTATTTTATTGTTTTGTTTTGGTTTTTGGGTCACACCCGGTGTGACCGAGGTTACTCCTGGCTCTATGCTCAGAAATCACTCCTAGCAGGCTTCGGGACCATAGGGGCTGGCAGGAATCAAACCCAGGCCCATCTTGGGTTGGTCACGTGCAAGACAAACACCCTTCTGCTTTTCTTTCTCTCCAGCCCTGACTTGTTATATTTATAACCAATTAAATTATAAAAGTGAATTTAACAAAATGAGAAAATTATAAAAAGAATGCTCTTGATATGTTTAGGAAAAAGCTGGCCAGTGAATGAATGATAATTAATATAATTACAGTACCCTTATATAGTTATTATTGTGTGCCACATAATCTTTTATGTTTATTATTAAGGGCCACACTGTTGGAAGTAGGATGTAGGACCTGCAGTGCTCAAGATTTAACTCAACACAACAATCATGCTCTATAACATTCTTCAGCCACATCCCTCTCCTAAAGGTGGACTAGTTTTTGAAAGCCTCCATGTTGTCAGATCATATCACTGTACTTTGGAAAACTACAGAAAATATGAGTTCATATTTTTTAACCTGAGACCAGGAAATAAACTCCTCAGATTGTGTCTAAAATATATGAAAAATATTTTTTCATAAAATCAAGTAAAGTTTAATCTGATGTAATCTTCTTAGGTGGAGAGACATCTGCATATTACTCTAAGTCTGTTTAATATTTCTAGCCACGCAAACAGAAATCTTTATTGTGCAGAAGCTGACAATGTCATTTTGTTCACACCAAATTTTGAATACAATTCTTAAGCAAATTGTTTTAAGCAAATACATTGGTCACTGAAAAATAGTAATGAATAAGGGAAATTGTGTCATCTCTACACATGTTACTATCAAGAAATTATCAAGAAGTATGCAGTCATCAAACTATAAATTAGCCTATGGGCAAGAATTATTTGACTTGTGAACAGTCAGAATTCACATTTAATTATGTAAAAATGAAAATGGACAATTTAACATTTAACCATATATTGGATCTATAAAGTAGCATGAGACATGTTCTTTATTGTCAATATAATCTGTTTCCTATGAATATTAATATTAACAGAATTTTAATTATTAACAGAAACAGTACTATTTTTTGAAATTTCTTTTTTTTTTTTTTTGGTTTTTGGTTTTTGGGTCATACCTGGCAGTGCCAGGGGTTACTCCTGACTCTATGCTCAGAAATTGCCCCTGGCAGGCACTGAGGACCATATGGGATGCCGGTATTCGAACCACCATCCTTCTGCATGGAAGGCAAACACCTTACCTCCATGCTATCTCTCCAGCCCCTGTTGAAATTTCTTGATTTTTGTAACATGATCCAAATATTTTGCAATGAGGTTAAGTTGATAGGTATTTAAAATTGTTAGAACATTTGTTGATATTATATATATATATATTAATTAACTACAGAATATGAAGCAAAAAATCAAATTTATCAAATGGAGAGTATTAAAGGGGAGCCAGAAATAGAATGCCTGTCTCGAATACAGGCAAGGGAAGAGGGAGGAAGGAAAATGGGGGGCACTTGTGGTGAGATGTTGAAGGGAGGTGTTCTTTTTTATGACTGAACCCAACTACAAACGTGTGTAATCATAGTGCTTAAAGATTCTTAAAAATCTTTTTTAAAAAGGAGGGGAGCTAAATAAGATCTACTAAGTTAAAAGGCAGAGGTAGAATATGCAAAATATATGCATTATTGAAAAAATCAAAATAACATGTGCATGAAATCAACTACAGCATAAAATAACGTGATAATGGCATTGTATTTTAGAGATTATTCTAGACATAATTTCTGTCATGCTTTTTAATGTATTATGTAATCCATTTTAGAGATTAAAAATCTGGATCTCTAAAAGTAATGTATTATAAACATGAAATTTATTTTCCATGACTAATTTCAAATAAATAGCAGCTATAGAAAAACATATTTTCTGACTTTTGTACTAAATATATTTCACAAAATTTTGACTCAAAAAACATACGTATCTCGATGAAGCAAGACAATCCATAAGAAAAATTTGATATAGCCTTTAGGGAAATCAGTAAAAAAAAAAGCATGAGTATTTATAGGCAATTTTTTAATAATATAATTTTTATTTTAATCATAGTGGCTTACATATTGTTTGTACTTTTTTATCTATTGTATGATAAAAGTGAACAAAAAATTTTAAACAAAAAAAAGTGAAAGGAACCAGAATAAGTGAATGTGTCTTGAAAGCCCATCATGCAACATTTCAAAAAGAAACTATTTCAACCAAGCCCCTATTTTTACTAAAAAGATGCAATAAAATATTAGATTGTATAAATACAGGATTACTTGGATCTCTAAAGCAAAACATGTTAAATAATCTTTATATTTTGTGCTCTAGAAAGAAAACTAGTGTATGTTCTATTATTTATAAACAATTTATGTAATCTATTGTTTCTTTCTTTGTAGTAACTACCTACCATAAATATTCTGGGTAATAGAATGTTCATTTGTTTTTCAGCAGTAGAGCTCTTGCCTCCAATAGTGATACCCGAGGCTTCATATCCAGCTATGAAAAATAAACTTTTCAAGTGCTTTTCATTATTTCATTGAATCTTTTGTCACCCTATTTATTATGAGATTGTCACTCCAATTATATTTTAAGTAATAATACTCTACCACTGAGTTCTAATTTTTACTATACTTGCCAGCAATATAAACAAACGCTTGTTATCTCCTTCCACTATCAAGACAGGCTTTCAGTGATCTTAGAGGATCCAAGAAGCCTTTCAAATGAGAAGCCTCACATCAAGAGTAGTGTTTGAGGGGCCAGAGCGATAGCACAGTAGTAGGGCATTTCTCTTGCATGAAGCCCACCCAGGATGGACTCGGGTTTGATTCCAAATATCCCATTTGGTCTCCTGAGCCTGCCTGAAGTGATTTTTGAGAGTAGAGCCAGGAATAATCTCTGAGAATTGTTGAGTGTAGCCCCAAAACAAACCAAAAAAAAAAAAAAAAAGAGTGGGGTTTGAGTTTGCGGCAAAGCAAATATCTTAGGTTAAAAAACTTTTTTGTTTCTTTACGAAATAGAGAATGGCTCATTTAAAAATAAAGTTATCAGGAATTTGGAAAGTTATAATTGACTCATGTGAAAACATTTCATGACTTTTTATACCATTATGTGTTAATCACATGTTCACTTCTAAAAGTCTAATTCTATCCTTCACCATGCATCTCTGAGTCTCTTTACAGAGTACACATGTTCTCAACGCCCTTGGTAAATAAAATTCAAATATAAATTGTGTTTATTGTTTATTAAATAATGGTTATACAGTTTTTTAGTAATATTTTGGGGGGTCATACCTGGTGGCACATAGGAGTTACTCCTGTCTCTGTGCTCAGAAATCACTTCTGGAAGTCTCGGAGACCATATGGGATGCAGGGAATTGAACCCAGGGCTGTCCTGGGTTGGACACATGCAAGGCAAATGCCCTACTGCTGTGCTATCTCTTTGGTCCTTATCCAGGGATTTTTCTTTCTTTGTTTTTGTTTGTTTGTTTTTTTAAGCCACATCTGACTATGTTCAGGGTTTAGTCCTGGCAAATCTCAGCAATTGTACCAAAGGGTACTGGGTATATAGACTCATTCAGCTGCTTGCAATGCAAGAAGTTTATTCTCAACATTTTCTCTCTCTCATCCGTGCTTCTTAAATAGAATAAACATCATTGTAATTTTACACTGTGTGAATATGTGCATAACAATTATTATGTTTTCTATTCAACACTAATTTCAGTTTAGTCTAAATTGTCTAATCTCAAAATTTAGATATGCTTGTTTCTTAATAATGTATAAAATCAGAAACTTAAACTTATAAAACAGCTTGACTTAAAAAGAAAATCAGTAAGCTTTAATATTTTTATTGTATAGAAGATATGTAAGAAATCAGGTGATACTTATAGAACATGATGATTTAATTGAGTGAAAGCATTTCTAAAGTATGTTATATTACTTTAGGAATGTCATCATCTTGATATTGATGGAGGTCTCTAGGTGACTTATGTGAAGTGAGGAGGAAAGAGAATTCAGCCCAGAAAAAGAGGTCTGCTGCTTCCTTTCTTCATTTTCACTCAGGCAGATCTAGGACTGATTAAGTAGATGCTCTACAGAGCCCAGACTTGCCATCGCCCGCCATGAAACCCAAACAACCACATGCCCACTTGCCTATCTGGGGACTATATCCTTCCATCCTGTGTCATCCCAGTCCTAGACCAGGATTTGGTAACAATGTCCAATGTCATGCCTGTTTATTCTCTAAAGAAAAATGCAGAGACATTACCAGTGTACTCTACACTTCTCTTTTCTATTGGTTGCAGGAAGATTGTTGCATTCCTATTTCTCCAATAGTAAAGAGTTTTAAAGCTCATGTAGCAGCTAGTAAATGATTCTCTGGTCAAATTCTAATAATACTGCATGGTAAAGAAAATAACCTGAACAATATATTCATTATAAGTATCTGCTATAAACAACTCAGCCAGTCAGTTATCAAGTTAATTGAAAATCTAAACTGTCATTCTCAATACCCACAAAACTTGAAGAAGATAGGGAGAAATGCAGCCACAGTAGCATATTGTACAGAAACTAAGGCAATTCTCTAGCCTAATTTCATGAGAATGTAAAATCAGCACTTACACTTTCTTTAATAGAAATTAAGCAAACACTTGTTAGTAAGATTAAACAGTCACTCGACAATAAATGCAGTGGCCTCAGATAAGAACTTTTTCTGAGAAGTGATTTCATGAAAATGCAATTGAAGGAGCTAAAGAATGCACTAGCAAAAAATTATAGATAAACTTGAGGACAAAATACAAGTCGTAATTGATAAGGAAGTCAACAAAGAATAGAAAAGGAAAGGATGGAAGAAAATGTAAAAGTTTTTTTGGAGGGGCACACCCGAGTCTCTCAGGGGTTACTCCTGGCTGTGAGCTCAGAAATTGCTCCCAGCTTGGGGTTCTATACAGGAAGTGGGGTTCATACCATATGAACCATGGTTCATCCTAGACTAGTGCGTGTAAGGCAGATGCCTTACCTCTTGTGCCACTGTGCTGGCCCCTAAACAAACAAAAATAAGAAAAATAACCTCCAATTTATAGGGATATTAGAGGTTACAAAAAAAAAGGAAAAGAAAAGAATGCAGGTAGAGGAGATAACAGATAATATAAATAGCTGAAACTTTCCCACTCTTTGTAGGGAACAGCTGTGCAAATTCAAGGGGGCAAAGAAAATGGATTCAAATAAAACAACACCAAGACATATAAAAATCAAAATAATGAAAGGTAAAAAGATATGACCTTCTTAAACCAACAAGAGAGATAAAAACCTCAAATATAAGGGAAATAACATAAGAATCACCGGATTTTTTTTCTATATTATATATAGTACAGGTGAGAAAGGAGTGAGAAATTAATAAATAAAAATAAAATTTTGCTACTCTTTTACTCTCTACTTTCCTTTAAATACAAGAAAGAACATAAAAATGTATTGTCAAATGAACAAGAGCTGGTGATATTTATGATAAGCAAACAAACACTGAATAAATTAATGAAAGGTCAGTTTATAAACCAAATAGCCAACTGTAGAAGCAACAACTCTACACAGTAAAATGACAACATAGCCCTTGATTTTACTATCCCTGAATATTAATGAACAAAACTCTCCCATCTAAAAGCATGGATTGGCAGCATATATCAGAAAACAAAAATACCTATTTGCTGCTTACAGGAAATGCATCTAAAATCACAGGATGAACATGAACTCAAACTAAATGATGAGAAACAATTATACAGCCAAAGAAAAGCAAATAAACAACAAAGTTGGAACATCTAAATTTATAGTAGGCCAAAGTGCAATCAATTTAAGGAAAGTAATTAGACACAGGGATGGACAATACTTACTGACTGAGGGAACAATTTCTCAAGAAGTCAGATATTAATCAGCATTAAGCACTTGTTGGGCCAACAAAGTTTTTCAAACCTTGTTTTTGTAGACTTTTGTTCACAAAACTAGAAAACCATGTGCATGGAAACATAAGTGTAGTGGGAGATTACAACACATTCTATCATCACTGGGTTGATCCAAAACAATCTATCAATAAAGATACAAGATGCCTAACTAAGGAATTAGAAGAGCTGGGTCTTCTGAGGAAACTGAGGACCTGAAAGGAGCCCTGTCCTACTCTTTTCTGTCTTTCCTGAACTCTGGAAGCACTCCTCAGAGCCCTGGGAAGCGAACTCCAAAAAAACTGAAGCTACCCAGCAAGTGAGTGAGTAAGAAATGGCTGGATGTGGGGGTTTCCAGGCAGAGTGCTGATTGCTCTACCTGCAGAGTCTCCACTCGGCTGTGCTCCTTCTGAGGAAACTGAGGACCTGAAGGGAGCCCTGTCCTACTCTTCTCTGTCTTTCCTGAACTCTGGAAGCTCACCTCAGAGCCCTAGGAAGCAAACCCCCCAAAAACTAAAGCTACCCAGCAACTCTCCTCAGAGTCTTGGGAAGCGACCCCAAAAATACAGCATTCTGAAGCTGCCAAGCAAGCGAGTGAAAACTACGCCTGTCCAGTGGGGCCCGACTGTGAAAAACTGTGAGTGCTGCCTGTGTGTGTCTCTCTACTATCCTGCTGCGTGAACCTCCTGAGAGTGGGCTGAAAAGAGGCTCCAGAAGGCACTTAGCTCCACTTCGCTACGCAGCCGTGCGCTCTTTCTAAAAAAATAACACCATCACAAGAAGGAAAAAAAAACACACTAAGAACTGTGTTGGATCACAGAAGCAAGAACTTCTCTCCAGACTGTCTTCTCTGCTGCGTGCTCGGGCCTAAGATTTGATCCTGTGTGAGGCTTCATCCACGGAGGACTCCCCTACCTTGGAGGCAAGCAGGCCCATCCAGAAAGGGCGGAGCCAGAGAAGTGTGCTGCCTGCATCATATAACCAATGAATACCACCACAACACGTAGAAAAACCCACAATACAAGTGTGACAATGGGGAAACAACGCAGGCCAGCATCAGACATAGAGAATGAAGATGACAATTCTGATGACCAGTTAATGACCAACCAACTAATCAACCTCTCAGATAAGGACTTTAGAGTTGCAATATGGAAGATGCTCAAAGACCTCCAAAAAACCATGGATAGAGTGGAACAGAACACTAATAATAATCAAGAAAATATGAAGACAGAAATCACAAAACTCCAAACTGAAATAACATGTCAACTAACAGGCCTGAAAAAATCAGTAAACGAAGTGAATGACAAAATGGATAAGTACTGGGACAGGGTATCAGAAGCTGAGAATAGACTTGGTGCTGTGGAAGATGAGATACATAACAATTCCATACAGCAGGAGAGTTTGGAAAAAAAACTTAAAACAAATGAACAGACAATGGAAAAATTAGTCAAAGAATGGGAACAGATGAAAATAGAAGTGTATGATAAGATCAACAGAAACAACTTAAGAATCATTTTAGTCCCAGAGACCCAGGAAGAAAATTTCCAGGAAGAATCAACGGTCAAGAACATCATTAAAGAGAAACTTCCAGAGCTAAAGAATATATGTGATCAAATCCTGCATGCTCGAAGAGTACCAACCAAAAGAGACCCAAGAAAAACCACCCCAAGACACATCCTAGTCACAATGACAAATCCCACAGATAGAGACAGAATTCTGAAAACAGCAAGATCAAAAGGGGAAATTACATTCAAGCAAGCATCCTTGAGATTTACAGCAGACCTGTCATCAGAAACACTCAATGCCAGAAAGCAGTGGTGGGATATTGTGACAAGACTGAATGAAATGAATGCTTCACCTAGAATACTGTACCCAGCAAAACTCACTTTCCGGTTTGACGGAAGAATACATGGTTTCACAGACAAAAAACAGCTCAGAAACTTTATAGACTCAGAACTAGTCTTAAGAGAAAAACTGAAAAACCTAATTTAAAACAAGACTAACCAAAAGACACACCAAATTTCGATATAAAGATGGCATTAAATCCCAGGACAATTCTTTCTCTCAATGTCAATGGACTAAATGAACCAGTTAAGAGACACAGAGTGGCTAAATGGATCAAAAAACTCAATCCAACCTTCTGCTGCCTACAAGAAACGCACCTAAATAGTCAGAACAAACATAGACTCAAAATAAAAGGCTGGAGAAAAATTATCCAAGCAAACAACACCCATATAAAAGCTGGAGTGGCCATACTAATATCAGATAATGCAAACTTTATACTCAGGAAGGTTGTAAGGGACAAAGATGGACATTTTATATTAATCAAGGGGTACGTAGAGCAGGAAGAATTCACTCTCCTAAACATATATGCACCAAATGAGGGGCCAGCAAAATATTTAAAACAACTGTTGACAAATCTGAAAAACAATATCAATAACAGCACAAAAATTGTGGGGACCTCAACACTGCTTTGTCAACATTGGATAGGTCAACCAGACTGAAACCCAACAAGAATATACTAGACCTGAGGAAAGAAATGGAAGAAAGAGGCCTAGTGGATATATATAGGACACTCCATCCCCAGAAACCTGGATACACATTCTTCTCCAATTTACATGGGACATTCTCCAGGATAGACTACATGCTGGCACATAAAACATAACTCCATAAGATCAAGAGGATAGAAATTTTGCAGACTACCTTCGCTGACCACAAGGCTCTGAAAATATTTGTGAATTCCAAAGGGACTCAGAAGAAAAACTTTAACACCTGGAAGTTAAACAATCTCATACTCAATAACCAGTGGGTCCGAGATGAAATCAAGGAAGAAATCAAAAGGTTCCTGGAAACAAATGACAATAAAGACACAAACTATCAGAATTTATGGGACACAGCAAAAGCAGTACTGAGAGGAAAATTTATAGCTTTGCAAGCACACATCAGGAAGGAAGAAGGAGCTTACCTGAGTAGCTTAATGACACAGCTAATAGAACTAGATTGTACTCAACAAAAGGACCCAAAAATAGGAAGACAGAAGGAAATAACAAAGCTGAGAGCAGAAATCAACGAAGTGGAAACCCAAAGAACAGTCCGAAAGATCAATGAAATCAGAAGTTGGTTCTTTGAAAAAATAAACAAGATTGATAGACCACTGGCAAACCTAACAAAGAAAGAGAGAGAGAAACTTGATAACTTGTATTAGGAATGAAAAAGGAGAGATCACTACTGATATGACAGAGATTCAAAGGGTAATCAGAAACTACTTTGAAAAACTCTACGCCACTAAAAATGAGAACCTGGAAGAAATGGATAAATTCTTGGACTCTTATAATCTTCCACGGTTGAAAGAAGAGGATGTAGCATATCTAAACACCCCCATCACCATTGATGAAATAAAAATGGTAATCAAAAGTCTACCCAAAAACAAAAGCCCAGGCCCAGATGGATTCACTAATGAATTCTATCAAACTTTCCAAGAGGAACTACTACCAATCCTGGCAAGACTCTTTCATGAAATTGAACAAGTGGAAACACTCCCAAATAGCTTTTATGAAGCCAACATCACCTTGATACCTAAACCAGACAGAGATGCTACGAAAAAAGAAAATTACAGACCAATATCGCTGATGAATGCAGATGCAAAGATCCTCAACAAAATTCTGGCAAATAGAATTCAATACCTCATTAAGAAGATCATCCACTATGATCAAGTAGGTTTCATCCCAGGAATTCAAGGATGGTTTAACATCCGTAAGTCTATCAACATAATACACAACATCAATAACAAGAAAAATAAAAACCACATGATCATATCAATAGATGCAGAGAAAGCATTTGATAAGTTCCAACACCCATTCTTGATCAAAACTCTCAGCAAGATGGGAATGGAAGGAACTTTTCTCAATATAGTTAAGGCCATCTACCACAAGCCAGTGGCAAATATTATCCTCAATGGAGAAAAACTAAAAGCCTTCCCTCTAAATTCTGGCACAAGACAAGGCTGTCCTCTCTCACAACTCCTATTCAACATAGCACTGGAAATACTTGCTATAGCGATTAGGCAAGAAAAAGATATCAAGGGAATCCAGATAGGAAAGGAAGAAGTCAAGCTCTCACTGTTTGCAGATGACATGATGCTCTACTTAGAAAACCCTAAAGACTCTACCAAAAAGCTTCTAGAAACAATAGACTCATATAGCAAGGTGGCAGGCTACAAAATCAACGCACAAAAATCAATGGCCTTTCTATACACCAATAGTAATAAGGAAGAAATGGACATTAAGAAAACAACCCCATTCACAATAGTGCCACACAAACTCAAATATCTTGGAATCAACTTGACTAAAAATGTGAAGGACCTATACAAAGAAAACTATAAAACTCTGCTCCAAGAAATAAGAGAGGACACGCGGAAATGGAAACAAATACGCTGCTCATGGATTGGCAAGATTAACATCATCAAAATGGCAATACTCCCCAAGGCATTATACAGATTTAACGCTATCCCTCTAAAGATACCCATGACATTCTTCAAAGAAGTGGATCAGGCACTTTTGAAATTTGTTTGGAACAATAAACACCCTAGAATAGCTAAAGCAGTCATTGGGAAAAAGAATATGGGAGGAATTACTTTCCCCAACTTTAAACTTTACTACAAAGCAATAGTTATCAAAACAGCATGGTATTGGAATAAGGACAGACCCTCAGATCAGTGGAATAGGCTTGAATACGCAGAAAATGTTCCCCAGACATACAATCACCTAATTTTTGATAAAGGAGCAGGAAATCCTAAATGGAGCAAAGAAAGCCTCTTCAACAATTGGTGTTGGCACAACTGGCTAGGCACTTGCAAAAAATTAAACTTAGACCCCCAGCTAACATCATGTACGAAGGTAAAATCCAAATGGATTAAAGACCTCGATATCAGACCCCAAACCATAAGATATATAGAACAACACATAGGCAAAACTCTCCAGGACATTGAGACTGCAGGCATCTTCAAGGAGGAAACTGCACTCTCCAAGCAAGTGAAAGCAGAGATTAACAGATGGGAATATATTAAGCTGAGAAGCTTCTGCACCTCAAAGGAAATAGTGCCCAGGATACAAGAGCCACCCACTGAGTGGGAGAAACTATTCACCCAATACCCATCAGATAAGGGGCTAATCTCTAAAATATACAAGGCACTGACAGAAATTTACAAGAAAAAACATCTAATCCCATCAAAAAATGGGGAGAAGAAATGAACAGACACTTTGACAAAGAAGAAATACAAATGGCCAAAAGACACATGAAGAAATGCTCCACATCACTAATCATCAGGGAGATGCAAATCAAAACAACAATGAGATACCACCTCACACCACAGAGAATGGCACACATCACAAAGAATGAGAACAAACAGTGCTGGCGGGGATGTGGAGAGAAAGGCACCCTTATCCACTGCTGGTGGGAATGCCGTCTAGTCCAACCTTTATCGAAAGCAATATGGAGATTCCTCCAAAAACTGGAAATCGAGCTCCCATACGATCCAGCTATACCACTCCTAGGAATATACCCTAAGAACACAAAAATACAATACAAAAATCCCTTCCTTACACCTATATTCATTGCAGCACTATTTACCATAGCAAGACTCTGGAAACAACCAAGATGCCCTTCAACAGACGAATGGCTAAAGAAACTGTGGTACATATACACAATGGAATATTATGCAGCTGTCAGGAGAGATGAAGTCATGAAATTTTCCTATACATGGATGTACACAGAATCTATTATGCTGAGTGAAATAAGTCAGAGAGAGAGAAAAACGCAGAATGGTCTCACTCATCTATGGGTTTTAAGAAAAATGAAAGACATTCTTGCAATAATAAATTTCAGACACAAAAGAGAAAAGAGCTGGAAGTTCCAGCTCACCTCAGGAAGCTCACCACAAAGAGCGATGAGTTTAGTTTGAGAAATAACTACATTTTGAACTGTCCTAATATTGAGAATGTATGAGGGAAATGCAGAGCCTGTTTAGAGTACAGGCAGGGGTCGGGTGGGGAGGAGGGAGATTTGGGACATGGGTGATGGGAATGTTGCACTGGTGATGGGTGGTGTTCCTTTTATGACTGAAACCCAAACACAATCATGTATGTAATCAAGGTGTTTAATAAAAAAAAATTTTTACGCCAAAAAAAAAAAAGAAGAGCTGGGAGTAATGGGTTTATACAAGGTCTCCAATTCTCAAAAATTCTAATACTCATTCTTTAGTGCACATGGAACATTCTCCACGATAGGGAACATTTTAAAAATTAAGTCTTTTTTTTATTAATGCTCTAATATAAGACTAGTATCAAGTGTCATATCAGAACACAATATCACAAAAATTAAAACCCACCATAAAAAGATGTGGAGGAACTCTTAATATCTGGTGACTTAACTGCATGTTGCCAAATAATAGCTGTGTCACAGAGAAAATCAAGGAAGAAATAAAAAGGTTTCTTAAAAATGATAATGAAGAAACAAATTTCCAAAATCTATAGGACACAAGCCTACATAATAAAAATGAAAAAGATAAGATTAACAACCTAAATGCATATGTTAAATGTCTGAAAATCTAATAATGAATATATCAACCCAAAGCCTAACAGATAAAAAGTAATAACATTGGAGCAGAAATAAATGACATAGAAACCAAAAAAAAAGGCAATATAAAGTATCAATAAAACCAGGCACTGATTCTTAGAAAGAATAAACAAGATAGACAAGTCTATCTTGTAGATTTGTCTTCAAGACATTACAGCTATGTATAAAAAGTGGTGAAAAACTGAAATCATTCCTGCTTTATCAGGCTCAAGACAAAGATTTCCACTGTCTCCACTTTTTAAAATATTGTATTAAAAGCCTAATCACCACAATATGGCATGAAATGAAGTCTTAAGGATACACATCTAAAAAGAAATATCTAAGTGATTTCCATTTATAAATGAGGTGGTAATATATATTGAAGACCCTAGCAGGGGTCCTCAAACTTTTTAAACAGGGGGCCAGTTCACTGTCCCTCAGACCATTGGAGGGTCTGATTATAGTAAACACAAAACTTATGAATGAATTCTTATGCACACTGCATATATCTTATTTTGCAATGAAGAAACAAAACAGATACAAATACAATATGTGGCCCGTGGGCCATAGTTTGAGGACCACTGCAAGAATCCACTATAAAGTTTCTTTTGAGGGGGGGCTGTGACACTCAGGGGTTAGTCTTGGCTATGCGCTCAGAAATTGCTCCTGGCTTGAGGGACCATATAGGATGCTGGGGGATCAAATTGCAGTTTGTCCAAGGCTAGTGCTTGCAAGGAAGACGCCTTACCTCTAGCACCTCCACTTCGGCCCCAATAAAATTTATTGAAACAGTAATCCAATATAGACTGTGGTTTGTGACAAAATCAATATACAATAATAGGTTGCATTACTTCATACAAATAAACAGAGGAGAAAGAGATAAAAGTCTTAACCAACTTAAAACAGAAACCTAAAATCTCTAGTATCTAGGAATTCATGTAATAAATGAAATTAGAGACCTATAACTTGAAACTTTCAAAATACTTGAGAAAAATTGTTGAAGACCTTAGAAAATGAAAAAACTATTCTATATTCATAGATTGAAAGAAAGAATATTGTCTAAATGACCTTCTTACTTAAACTACTATAGAAATACAATGAATCCCCTATCCAAATTCAGACAACATTCTTCATAGACATAGAACAATCAATTAAAATTTTTGGAACTACAAAAGACTATGACTATCCAAACTTTACTAGAAAATAAGACAATTTGAGGCATCTCATTACTTATCTTGAAGCTATATTGTTAAAAATAAAAAGCAATAAAAAACATAGTAATCAAAACATCATGGTACTGGAGTAAAAGTAGATTCTTTGACCAATGGGTCAGAAGAGTCTATCTAAGAAAAAAGCCCTATCTAGATTATCAGCTAATTTTGGCAAAGAAACTGAGTGCATGAAATGAAATAAACAGTGTCTCTTCAACAAATAGTGCTGGATGTATTAGATAGTAATGTGTAAAAAATATTTGGATCCATCTCTCACAGCTTACACAAAAGTCAACCAAGGGAGATCAAAGACCTTAAGATGAGACCTGAATCTATAATCTATATTGAGAAAAAATAGGCAGAACCTTAAAAGACCTAAACCTCAAAGGAATATTCAACAATATGATATCTTTGGCAAGACTACAGAATCAAATTGAACAAATGGGACGATATCAAACCAAAAAGTTTCTGTATAAGAATAAGTGGAATAAAACTAAAAGACAACTGAGTGGGAGAAAATATTTGATTCTACGCATCAGATAAAGAGTTGATATCTAGGATATATAAATGTTCACAAGAACAAGGGAAAATGTCAAAAATGGGGAGAGTAAATGAACAGACACTATTTTGAGGAAGATGAATGGAGGACTAGTGACACACAAAAAATTGTTCATCATCACTTAATGTTAGGAAAATCCAAGTCAAGAGAGCAGCAAGATATGATCTTACCATTCTTATCCAGTGAGAAAAGCACAAATCAAAAATACTTAGAACAATATGTGTTTGCAGATGAAAAAGACTCTTATCCTTTGCTTGTGGAATAGTGGCTGGTCCCAAATGTATGGGAAAAATATAGACAGTTTGTAGTAAACACATAATTGAATTGAACTGCCTAGAACCCAGCAATTCGATGATTGGGTATCTATACCCAGGACAAAAAACTACTCATTCAAAAGAATGTATGCACACTATTGATGCACTTAGCAAGTACTATGGTTAAATTTTGGTATCACATTGAGAACTATCATAACAATGTCATTGAGTGAGGGATGTAGAAAGTCTGTCTCATATAAAGGTAGGGGTTGGGGGAGGGAGGGGTTGGGGGTATTGGTGATGGGAAAGTTGCACTGGTGAAGGGGAGGGTGTTCTTTTTATGACTGAAACCCAACTACAATCATGTTTGTAATTAATGTGTTTAATCAAGAATAGTATTAAAAAACCAAAACATCAAAAAACAAACAAAAAGATTTGGTATCAACATGAATATCCAATGACAGATAAGTTGGTGATGAATATGTGGTATATGTACACAATGGGATACTACACAGCTGTAAGGAATGATGAAATTATGCAATTCACTGCAATATGGATGAAATGGGAAGATACCATATTTAATAAGCCAGAAGAAGAAGAACAGAATGTATCATTTATATATGGTATTTGGAATAACTATGTGAGGGAATGCCACAGCTTAAAAGGGGCGCCTAGATAACTTTTGACCCAAGAGGATAAGTGGGAAGAAAAGAGGTAGAGTGGAGGGATGGAGAAAGAGAGGTAGGTGTCAAGGAGATTCAGGCATATTGGTGATATTAAGGAATGATAAAGCTAAATATCCAAACTACATGGCCAACAACATTGAAATCATAAGATGAAAACTTCCACACCA
Organism: Suncus etruscus; assembly: GCF_024139225.1. Classification (NCBI taxonomy): domain Eukaryota; kingdom Metazoa; phylum Chordata; class Mammalia; order Eulipotyphla; family Soricidae; genus Suncus; species Suncus etruscus. The sequence continues at coordinate 78,132,462 of NC_064859.1, forward strand.
AACTTAAAAGGTGCACATAAAGCTGACAGGCTGTGTAATGGAGTAGTATGTAAGGATTGAATTGGGGAATATTGATGGAGGAAAGTTGACACTGGTGGTGAATTGTTGCTGAACCATTGCATGTCTAAGTCTCAACTATGAATAACTTTGGAAATCATTGTGCTTTGATTATAATTTTAAAAATGACTAGTTTAGAACATTAAGAAATAAACTTTTCAGGTCTCTCATTTTGCATTTAATAGAAAAAAACCTGTCTTATTGTAAATTTTATTCTCATTTTCTGTCATAAGTTTATAATTAAAGCTTGTGAATGTCGCACCTAACATTTATATCTATTTCTAGTCCAGTTGACTCCTTAATTTTCTAAAAAATGGCATAAGCTATAAAAATAAATATAATCAAGCTTCTCCTCTTAGTTTAAGTGAATTTCTCTACTTACTGTGCTGATATTATTTCTACTGTGCCAATGTTGCTCTGTTTCACTCTAGAAAAGCATCACCAATGCAAGACTGACACAGCTAGCCCACAATTGCTCCTGGCCCAATTTAGAAATTTTTATGCTACTAAGAGGATTGACCACAAGAGGGCAAAAGGAACTATGGAACAGATTATCTGTTGTGGTTTTTTGCTTCAAACCACCTAAGGAGAGAATTAGAGAGGAGGCAAAAAATATTTTAAGCAATTAACGTTTCAACTATTTTAAATTCTAGTATTTCAGAGAATCTGATCAGAAAAATAAAGTATTTCTACTCATTAAACTAGGAAAACAAATTGTGCGCTGATTTAAGATGTTAAAGAATTTTTTTCCACAGGCACATTTTTAACACATGTTTTTATGCAATTTGGCATAGAGATAGATTTTAAATAATTACAATGACATTATATTTGTGATCTAGATAATTTATATATTACTCACTTTTGTCTTATCCTGTAGTGCCCTTCATTATAAAGATCAACTTTTAATCTTTTCAGGTATTTATTCCTTAGCAGGATCAGGCCTAAAATTATTTTCCTCCTCATTAGCATTAATAATTTTATTATCCATCTGTTCCTCTCACCCATATGCTGAGTGTTCGCAAGGTTTCAGATACTGCACCAGGGTAAGACTATAGGCTAAAAAATGCATTCTGGAGTTGAAGAAATGCAGCAAAAGACATGAGAGAAAAATTGCCTTGAAAAATTTTATTACCCATTCTTCCTCACAAGGCATAGATAAAGTTTAAGTAATATCTAAAAATGTCTCTTGTGACAATATGAATACAATCTTCTCAATTTGATTTTACCCCGATGAACTATAATAAGAGCTTAACTTCTAATTCTTTGGAGACTTTGTAAGTTATAAGTGTTCTTTATACTACATGTACAACAAATGTAAAATTTTGACAGCTAACATATATAATACTAATTAAATCAATTATATTTGCATTAGTTGAAAACTTTTAGAAAGTCTCACTTATAATTCAGTGAAATTTTTTATACTTTGTGGACAGCACAGAGTTCAAAAAGCTGACACATTCTTTCATCTGTGAAAAATTAATAATTAAAAGTTAAAATCCATTTCTGGTGACCTACTTCGTGTGAACTATTGTGCTATGAGATTGAACTTGGGAGTCAAATAAATGTTATCAACTACCTTTAGGGCTTCACAGAGGATATTTTTTACAACATCATTGAAGGATTTGGAAGGAACTACTGATGAACAAATAAAGATTAAAAAAAATACCTGTATAAAAATAACATGGTAGTATGCACTAAAAATGAATAATGCTGCATTAGGACAATTAGTGTGATAGGCATGTTAACTTATCAAATAGAAAAATAGTTGAGAGAATATTGTGAATTTAAAATTTATATATTTTAATCTTACTTATGTATATATACATTTACTTTATATTACATATATGCATTTCTATATTATTTTATAATTATATAAGTATATATATTTATACTTGTATATAAACTGAGGAGAGTATATTCTTGCTTCTAAACAAACAACCCTATTTGATTCCAAGCTCTGCACATGGTCCTCAAGCATCACCATGTGGTTACTGAGCATAGAGGCAGGAATAGCCTTGAGCACAACAAAGAATGGTTCAGAAACCAAAATCAAAATTGAACAAATAACAACAACAATAATAATAATAACAATAACAGAATTACATAGGAAACATATGAGTTAAATGTATCTGCAGGTAATGCATATATGTAATTGTAAACACATTTCATATAGAGAGATAATATTTTAGACAGGTGTTCCAACAGAATTAAGATAAAGTGTCTAAGCAGTTGAGAAGTTAGAAATTGGTCAATGTTGAAATTAGATTGAATATCCATATGGGGCCAGAGCAGTGGCACAAGTGGTAAGGCTCCTGCATTGCTGAGCTAGCTTAGGACGAGTTTCAATCCCCCAGCGTCCCATATGGTTCCCCAAGTCAGGAGCAATTTCTGAGTGCATAGCTAGGAGTAACCCCTGAGCGGATGTGTCCCAAAAACAAACAAACAAAAATTAGATTGAATATATGTAACACAAAATTGATTTAATATTCAGAGTAGGGAAAAATTGATATCTATTAGTCAGAGGCACATGCTAAAAGAATGAAAAATAAGTGTTATTCAGAAATTTTTCTGAATATTGAAGGATAAGTGAAGATGACATTTTATCTTACCTATTTAAAATATTATAGTTTAGATAACAGTTATTACAGTGTAAATGTTTAAGTTTTTTGAGATACAGAAACATATTATTGTATCTTAGACCACTAATGTGCCCAAAACTCCATCACTGTTCTTTTGTTGCTTCAATCTCCTCTTCTTTCTCTTCTGATCCAGTGTATTTTATGTTAATTAACCCAATTTTATAATTCAAAGCTAATGGTTTGTTACCATTCAGTATTGTCTATTCCCTCCTCTTGTTGCTTTATACACCAGAAATGAGTGAGATCATCTTCTTTCTGGGAATGGCTGCCCAAACTCTGGCCCAGTGACATTTGAGAAACTACTGAATGTGGTTTGCCTTGATAATGACTTCTCTTTTTATTTATTGAGAAAGAACTCTACCATGTTATCTTCAAGGCTGTTTTTGACTTAGTGAGGGCTGCTATAAAACTGACGTTTTCTATGTCTTTTGTTCTCAGCACCCTACTACCTACCCTAGGTTGGTGTCTTCTTTCTGGTCCTCTCTTGTTGGATTTTCCTGTCACTTTTCCCCTTCAGTGTCTACTTCTCCACTCACCCCACTCAAATGAAGTATTCCCTGGTAGTAGACTTTTACACTCTTTTGCCTTCTACACAGCTCAGACTCTAGAGGATGGCTGTATTTTTCAATGAATTTTCTTAGTGACACATCTTGTCGACATTTTGCTCTGTATAGTTTTTATATGGTTCTTTTGTTAATTCCATAAGACAGAAATGTTTTGAGTCAGTTTTGGCTAACTCTTATTCATATTAAAATATTTCAATTATATGTGTTTTAGTAAATTTAAATACATTACAATAGATAAAGATATTGAAATTTTTATAAATTGTTCACCATTTGTATATAATATTTAAAAATTATTTTTAAGTTATCTGATTATATTATAACAGCATTTGGTTGTCAGTGATTTGGAGTAATCTATATATTTTAGAAAATTTTGAATGTTATATACTCTTTATTTTTTTGGTAACTATTGATTGCTTTGTGCTATTCACTCTTTTGATAATCTTTGTTGCTACACACATTTGAAGATTGCCTATAGTTCCATTTGTTACCTGTGCTTTTGGCCTCATATTCAAGAAAAAACAGACAAATATTATGTTATCAAACTTTCTCTTTTTCCTAGGAGTTATATAGTTTCAGGTCTTATTACAAATTCAGTATTATATTTAGCTTCAATTTTAAATTTCTTTATATTCCTCTTATGCAGTAAAGATTGACCTTTAATCTTTCATATATGATACACAGTCTTTCAGAATCATTTGTTGAAGATTTATTTTTTCATTGTACATTGTTGGCAACTTTTTTTAGAGAGGTTTTTACCATTAACTTGTTAGTGTCTTGAATTGGTCATTATATCTGTATTTATGTCAGCATCTTTTATTGATAACTAGATTTTTACTATGTCTTGATTTTATGAAGAGAAGACTTTCAGTATTTTTACTTTTTCAAGGTTGATTTGTTGTATATTCTTTTGTGTATATTCCTCAGGATTCCATGGGATTATATAATGATATTTTATCTTTCTACAAAATACACCTTTGGGACTTTTGGGACTTTGGGACTTTTGCACTTTTATTTCAGTAATGTTTTGTAGGGTTTTTGTTTGTTTGTTTGTTTGTTTGTTGTTTTGGAGCCATACCCGGCAGGGCTCAGGGGTTATTCCTGCCTTTGTGCTCAGAAATCGCCCTTGGCAGGCTCTGGGGACCATATGGGAATCTGGTAATTAAATCCAGATCCAAGGCAAATGTCCTACTGCTATGCTATCTATCTGGCACCTGGTTTGTAGTTTACACTGCAAAAACAAAAACAAAAAAAAACAAAATAAAACAAACAAAAACCTTGTGCTTTCTTAACTAAGCGTATTCCTAAATATTTTATTTGTTTTTAAGTATTTTCTAAATTTCCTTTGAGATAGTTTCTCTGCATACAGAATCAAAACTTAACTATACTCCCAAAAATTCCAAGACTTAGAGAGCAAGATAATTTATCAATTTTGAACTTATTGAAAACATTTGTGAAATAATATTAATATATATATATATTGGGTAAAAATAACATTTTGGAAGAAATAGGGATACAGCAGTTGGAGATTTTGGATATTCTCATGATATAGAAAATGACAAATAGCAATTCTGATACAAAACTTCAAAAGTTTTATGTTAGTTTATATACATATAAACATACACATGTCTATAGTGGTTTTTACAGTTTTGTTTTAACAGTTCTTTTGTGAAATATTTAAGGGTTTATATTTATAGGATCACAATAACCATAACAATAAAATTTTATTTCTGTCTTTATGATTTCTAATGATGTTTTGCATCTTTTAATTTTCTGATTACTCTAATGGGAACTTTTTGTATGATGATATTAAACATAATGATATATGTTCATAATCATATTAGATATAAGTATGATTATATACATGTACACACTTTCTATCCAAGTGATATGAAGACGAGGCATTTTATTTGCAAGAATTAACAGTGGGTTATCTCCCCCAATAATTTTCTTTTTTTCTAAAGGAACTATAAACCATTTTTATTTTTCTCCACTCATTTTTTTAATTACAAGTCTTTCACGTTTTTATTTAAGGTAAATAGTGACAGTGAATTAGGACAATTCCCACCACCAATGTTGACCTCCCTTTGCCCCTGTTCCCAGCATGCATCCCTTACCTCCCTCGTTTGCCCCCTAGATTGCTGCTGGTGTAACAGATCCCCTTTGTATATAATTTGTTGTAGATCTTGATTCTGTTGACTTTAGGTTTGGTATTTAGGCTGATCATTATTTATTTCCACTCAATGCTCATGTGACTGTCTGCTCCTGATACCATCCACTTTTTCTTTTTTCACCCTCAATTTATGAGGCAGAACATAATGATTCAAGTTCTGTGTTTCTGTTGGGTAAAAAGAGAAAAAAGCTGAGACAAATGTGTTTAGGAGCTATCAATAACAATTTAAAAGAAGAAAGAGGGGAAAAAGAAGAAGAAGCAACAATAAAATACACAACAGCCACAATAAACAACTAAACGACAACAAAAATGAAAGAAAAGAAAGAAAAAAAGGGAGGGAAGGAGGGCTGGTGTTGCGAGGTTTTGTGCTTTTATTCTTTAAATTTTTATATGCACATTAAGAATTGCGGAAATTAGAAAGGAATTCCCTTGACCTAAGAGATACAGGGTTTCTCATCTTTGAAGCATACTGTCATGGGAACATCTACATGCTCTAGACATGCTCATTATTGAACCCCAAGGCCTTTTTATGTGGTCAGGAAATGTTCTGCTCAGTTGTGGCTGACAAAATCTGTCCTCTGTAATTAGAGATCTTGATATTTGCACAGGTTATTGGACGAGGTCTAGATAGAATCTTTCCGTATGGTTCTAGAAGTCTGCTCCATAATGGTGGTTGTAGTCAGTTTTCTGTATTTAGTGATCTTGTTTTTTTGCACAAATTTTAGGACGAAGCCTAGGATATAAGAACTTGGGCTTTTTATAGTTTTATATACACATACTAATTAGAGTCCCATGTTTACAATATTGCTAATATTACAAGAACAGAAAAATAATTATTAAATGCATAATAATTAAAAACCCATATATTTCATGTTTCTTTATTACACATTGAGTTATATACCATTTGATGCTTAAAATTCTTTGATATAATCTTATAATAGTAAAAAATACTATTGCTTTATATTTGAATGCTATTGTACTGCCTAATAACCAATTATCAATATCCTTTGACTATTTCCCCAAAGGTGTAATCTTTCTTGGTGGTCTCGATTCTCAGTTACATTGCTAATATCTCAGGGTTTATTTACATCGGATATTATTTATTACTTAGTTTTAACAAATTTAATTTGTGAAATAAATACTTATTTTTAATTGTAAGATACTGTATTTTGGAGATACAGCTATATGTGCTCAGGGCTTATTTTTGGCCATGCTTGAGAGACCACCATGTCAGAGATCAAACCTACAACATGTCCATGAGAAATAACCACTTTATTTACTGTATCTCTTGTCCTGAACTAATTATTTTAATGTATATTTTGTATGCTACAAATGTATTGAATAACTTGGTTTCAGTTTTAACAGTTTCTTTGTGAAATATTTAAGGGTTTATATTTATATGATCACAATATCCATAGAAATAGAATTTTATTTCTATTTTGTGATTTGAAATGCTTTTTTTTCTTGCTTATTTTTCTTTTCTGATTACTCTGGTGGGAACTTTCAGTATGATATTAAACATAATTGATGAAAGTATTATGCTGCATTGCTATTTTCCTTACAGCAAAATTTTCTAATTATATATTATTGAGTTTTCAGGTGAATAGCGTACATTTCATATATTATTTTACAGTTAATTTGTTATATAACCATGTTTTAAACTTTATTATATAGTGTAACTTTCTTATATATAATTCATTATTTCATTATGAAGAGTTGCTGAGTTATATCAAAAAGAATTCAGGTTCCTTAACAAGAGCTAATCAGTACAGGAAAAAAAACACATGTTAATGTATCCTCATCTACACTATCATATGCTTTCTTCTCATATTTTTGATATTCAGCATGTAATTGACTTCCAATTATATGGTGTAATACAAGGTTCTCAAACTCGCGGCCCGCGGGGCGTTTGCGGCCCTCCATACAACATTTTGTGGCCTGCGGCGGCCTTCAAATATCACAGTATTCGCTATTATTCGCTTACCGAATATTCGCAATAAAAATCGCATTAGTAAGAAAAAAATCGCATTAAACATTCGCATAACCTGAGCAGTTGCATTCGGTGTATGCAAATGTTTAATGCGATTTTTTTGCGATTTTTTTTTACTAATGCGATTTTTTATTGCGAATATTCGGTAAGCAAAATCCCTTATGCGGCCCTGCCTCACCCTGACTTTGCCTCCTGCGGCCCCCAGGTAAATTGAGTTTGAGACCCCTGGTGTAATAGCTTACTAATAGGGGTTTTATATAAATATATATATATATTTAAATAGATATCAATCAATAAAAAATGAGTTAAAGATAAATTAGAGCTATAATATTGACCAGAAATTCTGCAAATAATAGAAATTGCATTCATTATAATTATTTCCTATTTATATAATATTCAGTCCAATTTGCATTTATAAAATTCTCCATTATTCATTATTTAATCAAATGAAAAATTATTTTTCATTTCAGAGTTATTGATTAATCAAAGAAAAATGAGAAAAATGTATATGTTGCATGTGTATTAGATCTAGAGAATTTGTCCAAAAGAATACACAATAAATCTTATTGCGAATTTAAAGAAGACATTTTTGTATCTTCAAATGTGAAGATATAATTTATGGCATGTATGAACTTAGTTAAATTGGATATTAGAATAGTTTCTTATGGAAGGTGGTGGACTTTATTAAATAGTAATTAAATGAGCTTCTTTCAACTAGTATATTAAAATTAAATAAGACAGCTAAGGATTCAGCGAAATGTTAATGATGTTAATTCTATGTATCTGGAACATTTATAAATCAGATTGTAAAATAACCTAATTTCATATAACTAGAATTAAATGTTGAACAAATGCAGTAAAATATAACCCACTGATGACTACAACAAATAACGTGTTTTACTATTACTTCTTAAATACTCTTTCTAGTTATTCCATAATTTAAAACTCCCAGGTTTAAATACTTAAATCATAATATGGTCTTTAACACCTGCAACTTTGAGTAAGTAAATATGCACATGCAGGTGTTATAGAATATGGATGTCTTCCTGCTTGATTTGCAAAATTACAGATACTTTTTAGCAATTTTAATTTATCAAAATTGTTGGGGATAAATTTAGAGCATGTTTTGCAAATCTAGTGTTGCATTCTAAAGTCAGAGAAAAATATTCTCACTACATAGCAACATACACACACGATATAAATTAGTAAACACAATTTAAGTTGACTCACAAATTATATAATTCTTATGAATCAGGATCCATGCAAGAAAAATCTTTTAATGAGCGATGAATATGAAAGAACACTCACAGAAAATTATGGTGAAAGATTAAGAAGATAATGTTACTTAATGTCTTTTGACAGTTTTAGATCGTTGAGTAAAAAGAGAATTTTCTCTGCATGTTTTTAATATTCTCTTGACATAGTAAAAAGTAACAAAATGTGATCAAGGTAAACTTACATTAAACATACAGTTGCTCTGAAAGTGTGTACTTCAGTGAAACATCATTTTAGAAGGGAAGAGTTTAAGGACTTTAAAAAGATGCACTCTACAAACACAATGTAGGCTCACTTATCAGTCCCAACATTTCCCAAGTTTGTGGTGCTAAGGGAATTCTCCTGAATAGAAATCACCTTTGCTTTCCTAATCTAAAGATGATAGTTGTATGGTAGATGAGTAATGTGAAGTAAACCTCCATTTTTTTCTTCCTATAGTCCTCTCTTTCTTACTGTTGGTAAAACAAATTTAAGGTTTATAATGAAGTCCATATTCTAGAAATTAAGAGATCAATGTTGAGAGATGAATTATTCTGAAGTATATGCTGTTTTACAGGTAGATATGGCATTTGTGAAGACACAAAGATTATTTTGAAGTATATACTGTTCTACATCAAGACATGGCATTTCTTGTCCTAAGATAAGTCCAGAAATTAACGTATTTCTATTTACTTGCTGCTTACTCTATCTAGTGATGACAACAGTGGCTATTATTTACAAAGGTTAGTAAAAATGTTTGAATGGGAAGCAAAGTTGACTTAAATAGTATGAGTAAATTAAATTAATGTAGAGAATTTCAGAGACAAAAAGACATACATAGGCTTAACATTTTAAAATGTCTTTGAAAAGTTATGGGGATGCAAATAAAAGACTGAGTTCTCTTTGTAGTAGGCATGAAATTTTATTAAAAAATATACCTTTGGAATGGCTCAATAACACAGTGAGTAGGACTTTTGCCATGCACACAGCCGACCGTGGACAGACCTAGGTTAGATCTCTGGCATCCCAAATGGTCCTCCTAGCATGCCAGGAGTAACTTCTTAGTGTAGAGCCAGGACTAATTTCTTAGCACTTCCTGATGTGGACCAAAAACCAACCAAACAAACCTAAAGAGATGATTCTAGAACAAAATGTAAAATTAAGATATCTAGATTATAGGGAATATGTCTATATTAAATAGAGAAAACATTTGATAAACCATATATTCTTATATGAGAACCTTAATATTAACTATACTTCACAGTGACTTGTATTTATATTTATTTCTAAATCAAATTGCTAGAGGAGATTTGCAAATATTAATGCAAATTATTTTGCATCTATTAGTACTGGTTCTTACAATTTGAGATGACTGAATGTCTCCCAATTATTTTAATGATCATGCATTATTTTTAAATATATAAAATAATTTATATCTATCTGATATTCAACTATAAGGATATTATAGAAATATAAAACTTTTACATAAAACAAGACTTCTAAATATAACCTATTTCCCAGTTTTGCTGAAATATGATTAACATATAAAATTGTGGAAGTTTGAGATATATTTTGCATATAAAATTATGAAGGCTTAAGATATGCAAATAACGATTAGAAATATTTATATGCTAGGAAATAATTAGCATATTAAAATTAGTCAACATTTCCATCCTGAATTATATTATAGTAAGAATTAGGTTAGTAAGATAAAAATAACATAAAATAGATTTACTTGATTTCTTTTTTTAATCATAGTTAATTATATGTATAAACCTAAATTCATCAGTAATTAAATTAATGGTCACCAAAATGAATCCCAATGAAAATGGCAAATCTGTAAAATCGAATGAAAGGGAAAGGCCAATCACATATCTTTTGGAAAAGATGTAGCTTAAATAAAACTATTGCAGACTCTCAGGCCAATAAAATATATTTGAATATCCTGAGACAGACTTTCAAATATAATATCTATTAATCTTTGATAAAGGGGCAAAAATACAAAATAGAGCAAGGAAACCCTCATCAACAAGTGATGTGTGAAAAATGGTAAACACATGAAAAAGTGAACTCATATCTCATTAATGCCATGCACAAACTTCAAATAAAAGGGATTAAAGATCTTGATATCAGACCTTAAATCATAAGGTACATAAAGAAAAACATAGGCTGAATGCTCCATGATATTGAAGCTAAAGTCATCTTGAAGTATGAGACACAACTGAACAAGCAAGTGGAAGCAAAGATAAGCAAATAGAACTACTATACTAACCTACTTCTGCATCTCAAAGGAAATGCTGAAAAGAATACATAAACTACCCATATCAAAACACAAAGTCTTGCACACATCACAAAAAAACAAGTGCTACCAGTGATGTCAGGGATGCAGGAAGAGAGGTAGTCTCATTTACTTCTGCTGGAAATGTGAACTAGAAAGCCTTTTTAGAAAACAATATGAATATTTCTCAATAAACTAGAAATTGAGTTATATGACCCAACAATATCACTCTTAGGAATATATCCTAGGGCCCCTAAAATACAATGCAGACAAGTCCTATGCACTATTATGTTCATTAAAGCAATATTCACAATATATGCGATCAGGAAACAACAGAAGTACCCAAGAAAAGATGAATGTATAAAGAAATGGTGGTACATCTGAACAGTGGAATACTACACAGCTGTTAAAAAGGAAGTCATGAAATTTGTTCATACAAGGATCTGAAGAGTATTATGCTGAGTAAAATGAGTCAGAGGTAGATATAGACAAAATTGTCACATAATTTGTGATATATAAGAAAAAATATTCTGATAATACCCAGAATCAAGAGATGGAGTCCAGGAGGATGAATCTGTGATAGATAATGGAGCAGTATAGTTAGGGCAGGCATCTATCACAATGGTAATTGAAACAGATTACTCTGGACAAAAATGGGGTGCTAAAAGTGAATAAAATGATATACATAATATATACTACTTCACTAACAATAGTACAAACAAAAGTGTCATAAAAGAAAACAAGAGAGAGAGATAAAGAGAGAGAGAAAAATAAAATGTTTTCTAAGAGGAAGGAAGAAGTAAGATAGAGTAGGGTAGGAGGGAAATAGCTAGGCACATTGGTGACAAAAAATGTACACCCATGAAGGGTGGTATATATTGTACGACTGAAACTCAATCATGAACAATTTTGTAACCATGGTGCTTAAATAAAGTAATATTATTTTAAACTATTATTTATAGCATTTTGGACTATGGAATCTCAAACATTGTAAAAAGGTATACAGTAAGGTACACAAAAAAGATCCAAAGATAGAATAGTATTAATAAACAAAGACAATAGAGATGAGAGCTAGCATAGAGGCCTAGTTCATGGTTGAAAACTTGCCACGAAGAGCAGGAGTGCGGTTAGGGCAGAGAAAGTTTCACTATGACAATGAAAGTTGGAAATGATCACGCTGGACAAAAACTGGGTTCTGAAAACAGATAAGGTGATATGCAAAATGCCTCTGCAGTGACAATATTGAAAACTACAGTGTAAAGAAGAAAGAAAGGATAGAGAGGGGAAAAAGAATAAAATGACTCTTACAGAGAAATTGGGGACCTTGGTGGTTGAAAGGTATTGTGCATTGTATAGCTGGAACTCAATTATGAACAATTTTGTAGCTGTGTATCTCATAGTGATTCAATTATAAAATTTATAATTATAAACAAAAATAAAAAGAACAGAAAACAATGATTATTGGTAAGTATAACCAATTTCCTGATCGAGCAATTAGAATTCATCATTACTGGCTTAGAAAGTATGTTGTATAGAAAAATAATCTTGAAAAATTTTATTTACTATAAATTTTATACCAATTTAAAAATATTAAATCCTAAAAATAGTCAGCAATATTACTAACTCTTGTGTACCCAACTATCCAAATTAAGAAAAGCCTCCTTAATATCCAAAATTTTCAAAAATAGAATAATTATGAATGTAATTTAAATCCTAATTTTAAGTTTATTTACATTTTTATTTATAACTTTGATTGGTAAATGGTGTTATTTTGTTATTGTAATATTCAATTTTAATAAAGCTATTAAGTATTTATATGTACTAACTGATTTTTTAAAAAAGACTCATTTGTGGTGTTCTGTTCAACTGACTGTACTGTTTATTGAGTTGACTATCTTCTTTGAGATTTGAAAGATCTATTAATATATGATAATATATAATATTTATTAATATTAACATATTGTAGATATAGTCCTTGCCAATTACATTGGTTACATATTTATTCATTTGGTAAACGCTTGCTATTTCTATTTAATGTTAATTTTAGCAAAAAGTGTTTAATATTATAGAGATTATTTATAGTATCAATTTTATATTAAATTTGTTAGTAATATAGTGTCCTGTTTAAGAAATATTAGTGAATCAATAAGTCTTAAATAGTTCCTCTATGCTACCTTTTCAAAGATTTTTATTTATGTATATATTTATTTTTGATATTTAAACACTCACATTTATTGACTTTTGACCCATGATTTTATCCAAAGGTAGAGCTCTGGGCAATGGTAAGAAATCAGCATCCTATCACCAATTCAATTCAATTTCTTTCAATACCCAGCACAAACCCTACCCACACTGCTAGCAGTCCAGAGGTGAAAAATGATCCAGGGGCACACCAGCCCTAAGGGCAATCCACGCTGCCCTCCAGACAGTCTTAGAGTTTCAGAATTGGAGAGTGTGGAGATTTTGAAGTTCCACAACAAAAAGAAAGAGACAAATGGTGGAGCAAGAAGGATGGCAACTACTACTCTGGCTAGGTCTTTATAGCTGTGTCTCTGGTTTTGTAAACCACTCCTTGACTCTTCAGTTCCTGCTCAATTCCTCGAGGCAGGCTACCAGTGATGGATATTGAATATACACCTGTCTTAAAGCTATCTTAAGCGATGTAGGGGGATGCCTTCTTTATGTTGTTTCTATTCAGCAGTACGGTTCTGGAAAAGACAACCCATCAAAGTAAGATCTGGTGCAGTCATACACCATCTCTCGGTTACCCTTCATCTGCAGGTATGCGTCACAATTGTCACAGTCATCATATTCAAAGTGGTCTATAGTCTTGACCAGCGAACACGGCAAACAAGTGTGCAGATGCCTCACATCCTTTGGCACCATCTCCTAGGCCAAGAATGAAGGATGGACCTGATGTCTGTCTACTGGAAGGAAACCCAAAGATTTTTATTTTTACTTAAACATTCACATCAAATCTGTCTTGTTGGAATTGATTATTCTATAAGATGCAGATCTTGATATTTGAATAGATGCACATACATGTGTGCATATTTAATACACATGTAATTACATATATAAGTATAAAATAATTTGGCTAATGATATGTCTTAAAAATAGAAAAGTAAAACACAAGTTGTTCCCTGAGTACTATTGTGCAAACAAAAGAAACCAACCATTTATTTTGAACCATATAAAAGAACATGTTTGTTCCTTAAAAAGCATCTTACAACCAAGATATATTGTGCTACTGAAAACCATCTCAATTAATTAAGAAAAAATATCTTAGCTGTTACTCAATTTGGAAAAACAACAACAGCATAACTAATGAAATATGAAAAATCTCTGTAAATTAGTCTCTTTTTTCAAATTTAGTAGTTATCTTAATGGTTATTTTATATTGAAAATTGGAACAGTATTTCTGTTTTAAAAGTAAAGAGAACAACACAAGAAATGTGACACTCCTAAAAAATTAAGCCAATCTGACAATAAGATAACAAACATGACAAAATGACAATAACATGAAACTAAAAACTAAGATTTTAGTATGTATTTGGAAACAAGCAAATTGAAACAATAAAAACTATACAGTGAACGTTTTTATATGGAAACAATTTTTATGATAATGTTGCTTAGAAACAGAAAAAACACTGTTATCTAAATAGTGCTAACAAATAGGAATAACAGCATCTTAAAACACAATTAATTTTATGAGTAGGATAGAGTAGGTTCAAGGTATTGCTGAGATATCTGTTATGCTGGACATTATGTCTAATGTGCCAGATGCCAGATACTAGTGACACTTGCTATGACAAACCTAATATGGTATTTGGGCATTGAAACAAATGACTATAAATTATATTTATGTTATAGTTTTTATATTTTAATTATATTTTACAATCATAATTAGTTAATCCAATACTTATATAGGAAATATATATATATTACTTAGAATAAAATTAAATATTCAATACTAACAGAGGAAAAATAGGGTTTTACTTACAGTAGAGTATGAAAAGATGACTAAAACAAATGAAATTCTATAGTTATAAAGTCAACATATTACAAACATGATAATACAGTTTCTATAAGGCACATAATGTATGTTATATTTAGGAAGAAAACTTTATAGCTATATTGACAGATTGTTAAATTCTTATTTGTATGTTACTCAAAAGAGTAATATTCTGAGGCCAGAGTATTAACACAGTGGCAGGGCATTTGCCTAGCATGTGGCTGACCCAGGACAGATGTGAGTTCAATCCCCAGCATCCCATATGGTCCCTCGAGCCAGGGGAGATTTCTGAACACAGAGCCAGGAGTATCCCTGAGTGCCACGGGTGTGGCCCCCCAAAATAAAATAACAAAAAGAAACAAAAAAGTAATTTTCATGCCAATATCCTTTAAAATTAAAAATTTATTTGGGTGATATATAGTTCAGCAGGTTGGAGCACATACTTTGCATGTAAAATGTCAGAATTTAATCCTTAACACTGCATCGTCCCAAAACAATGACTTTATGAGTCTTATGAACATGAGTTTGTAATATTTTTTAAGTTTCTCTTCATGCTTATAAACATTAAATAAATAGAATAATGTTTTTACGAGATGATCAAAATTATTATTGATAGTGTTGATCATATATCTCTAGATGTAAAATTTTAAAACAATATCTATGTTTAGTGTCATAGTAGTCATAATTAAATGTCAAATACAATTTGAAGAAAAACCATTGAAGAAAATTTAAAAATTTTATATTTGAGCAAGTCCATGAAAGTAAAAACAAAGAACTTTTGTATATATTACAAGGTAAAGAAACATGACTTTGTTATATCTATCCTTAGAGATTGGATTCTGTCTAGGGCAAAAGGTAATAAATAGCATAATTAAGTTAGTTGAGAAAATTGGAATATGAATGCACTGCTAAAAATGATTAATTTGATTACTGTGACTGTGGTTTATATATTTTTAGAAAACATACACAACAATATTTAGAAGTAAATAAAGAACAATAATGCCACTTACATATTTTATATCTCAGTGGACACATATGTATAAATATATGCATTAAAGAAGTATAATATGGATATGACAAACTGATAAATCTATAAAAAAAGTATTGACTTTTTGGTCTATTTTTACATTTGAAAATTCTGTAAGCAAAATATAGTTAGACTAATAACTAATTCTAGAATATATTTTATATTTCTGTAAGGAAAATGTAATTCTTATAGCACATAATGTGCTCAAATTATATGTGCATTAACATAATATATTAAAAAGAGATCTAAGAAATTTATATGGCAATACAAACATTGGAGAATATGCACTGCTATGCTTGTAAATATTCTATCTGAATGAAATAAAACTCTTGCATTAGGAGCATGCATAAAATGTTTAAATATTCATATACATCTGATAATAGTCACATAAATAATACGGAAAACAACACAAACCAAACCAGTATAATGGATAATTTATTGAATATATATCCAAAGGAATAGTAAAACATATGCAAATGTATGTTTAAAATATATGCGAAAGTACAATAAATCTTAAGAATGTGCATTAAATAAAAGATAAAGTAATGTACAGAAGAAAACATTCTGTATTATTTAATTGTAAGGACCAAATCTACACACAAGGTCTGCATTTAGGCATGCATTACAGATGACATGAGAGCACACAAAAACATGTAGAGAAATATTAAGGACACCAAGTTATATAAAATGAAGCGAAGGTTGATAATACATTCAAGGAATGGAATACAGTGGCTTCCATTGAAATGGTGACATTTGCCACTGAAATTTCACCATTGAAATGGTGAAATTGTACAATTGCTAATTAAACCACTAACCTAAATGCCTGAGGTTTATTAATCTCTCTGTTCTATTCAGGGAGAATATAACCTTCAACTTTCTGTACTTTTTACTCACTTATTTTGTTCATGAGATTAGACTAATTGCCTTTACTCCTGAGTTATTCTTTAATAAATAGCTAGAAATTTGTTTCTAATTTTAATAAATGATTCTTTAAATTTTACTAAAAATAAAGCCTCTTTCAGATATCACAACTTTAGTGGTTTTTCTTTATTAATACTCTCAAATTTCCAGAAGAAATAAGAAGAGCTGGTAGAAATTTTCTTTTTTAAAGTATATTTACAGTGATTCTCAAAACATGCTAAAATTTTGCTAAAGAAGGGTTATCAAAGATATGAAACTTATTATGCTATAAAATTTAACACATAATAAGATATACAATTTAATAAAGTATTGAATACTAATGATGTTAAATCTACATCATAAAGATTGTTGAAAATTTCATTATACTCCAGAGCATGGTCATCTACCTGTTAATACTGAAGTTATAGGAATTTTTCATTTCTTTGGCTTAGTGAATGCAAGGTATGAATAGGTGAATAGTCAGATAATCCTAAATCCTTCACTTGTATAACTAAGAAAAATAGAACAACAAAGAAACCTAGGTGAGAAGAAGAGGCAGATGAAAAGTAATGAAGAAAGAGACAGGTTATTGGATATTTCAGCAATTCAGAGTTATGGTATAACTTTACATCTGAACCATAAAACCAACAAAATTGAAATAAATAGACCCAAATTGTAATAACCTATTTTAAAAATGTTCCCATCAAGAAAGTATTTGGGGATGGTGGTTGTAAGATGACAACAAGGGAACTTTTGTAGAGAGAAATTGACATTACTGATAGGATTGATTTTGGAGCATTATGTACTTGAAATTCAACTATGGATAACTTTGGAAATCATGGTGATGAAGTAAAAATAAAATATAGTTTAAAAAGCCCTCATATTAAATATTAATTTTCTATGATATTATGAAAATTCTTTATAAAGATTTATTTTATTTGCTCCTAACTCAAGAAATTTTCTTTGTTAAATTATGGAATTCATCTCAGAGTGACAATGGATTAATTAATAGCATAGTTAGGTTTTTCCCTATGGCAGTATGTCCAATTTGTTTTACTTATATTCTGAGAATTTTTTCCCTGATTATATTCTACAGTATGACAGTTTTGCTGTCTATAAATATCTGTATAAATTAAATGTTCTTTACTGAATTAGTTTCAACGACTTAATAAATAGAATTGAATAACTCTTCAGACTTTATCATAGTTAGGATATGGAAAAATGCAAATATACAATGACAGATAAGCAGATAAAGATGTGGACTATAACTGCATTATGTTCAAGTCACGCAGAGCATTTTGTATCTGATATTATATTTCAAAAATTATTCTGACTCACAGAGGGAGAGACATAGATATAGATCACCCTCATTTTGGGTTATATAAAAGATAGTGTGGTGATAATATCTAGAGACAATAGAGACAAGGGCTAGGAAGACCAGTCCACTGCCACAAACAGCAGTGGAGTGCAATTAAGGCAGAGAAGGAACCACTATGACGAGAGACGGAAATGATCACTCTGGACAAGAACTGGGTGTTGAAAGGAGATAATGTGATATGCATGATACCACTCAATAAGAATATTGCAAACCAGTGTCTAAAAGGAGGGGAGGTAGAGAGAGTGAACCAGAACAAGAAAGGAGGGAGAGAGAGAGAGAGAGAGAGAGAGAGAGAGAGAGAGAGAGAGAGAGAGAGAGAGAGAGAGAGAGAAATGTTTGACGCAGGCAGTCAGGGAAAGGGTAGGTGAGGGGGAGTGCAGGGAAAGTGTGTGTCACTAAAAATGCCTAAATTTTCCTACTTTAAATCATTTACTCTGCTCAGAGGATCAGAGGACACGTCGCTCAGTCATATTTAAATATCAATATTCTAGAATAACAGAATTGAAAGATTTATTAGACGTGATAGGAAAAATAATGCATATTAATAGGACTATAGATATTTTATACACAACATTATTCAAACTTTAAATTATTAGCAAATGGCACATTACCAGTCATGAGAACTGGGCTGAGTACATTTCTCATTTAAAGACAATAGTTAATGCTTTTTTATGGGAATAGATACACTGATGTGATTTCAGTTGTTTCTGGGGACTTCCATTGAATTTCTTTCTTATTTGAAATTGATCATCTCAAATTTTCACATTAAACTATATATATATATCTTTGTAACGTATATTCAATGTATATATCTATCTTTGTAATATACAAGAATATAAAATTACACAGGTACACATATGTTTATCTATACACAAAGGTTCTTGTATGTTACAAAGATAGATATATATCTTGAATTGGCACTATTATATATCTATATATTGTTAATACATAATAATTAAATATAATAATGTATCATATTTATATAATATCTTTCTATTATATGTCTGTTATGCTGCATGTGAATAGTCATGGAAAATGGATAAAACATCAATAGGTAACTGGATTTGCTATGCCTGAATTTGAATATTTATTTGGTAGTCTGTATCTTGTAGGGAACAGTTTCATGGCTAATCTTACTTACTGTCTCTAAAATATATTTTTCCAAGCTAAGTCAAATCAAAGAAGGAGTAACATAAATATTAAGTATGCATTTTTCCCCAAGCGTCCAATTTTCTCTCAATTTTAGACTTATTGGTAGCAGCATAAACTGACTATAAAATTGAATACAAAGTGCTATTAAAAGTAGCTACCTTATGATATAGGTTAATTTTTTGTATTAGTGTCCAATTTATTTGAAAGTTATCCATGTCAAAAGTGAAAAGCTATTAAAGTGGAAACATGCTTTAAGGGCAATAATTTAAACAAGGACGTCATGTGCTATATAGAACGATTTTTGAGTGATTTACTGACTGGTTAAAATTCATAATACTTGACCTTGGTTTTTGAACTGAAGATGGAGAAATGATGCTGTTTTCATTTTGCTTTCAGGTTTCACTTTTTTTATTTCAAAACTTTAACTTGCATGCATATTTCAGATGTCAACTGATCTCATCTAAACTGGTCCACACTAATATCCAGCTTATTCATGAAGCAGAACGAGGTAAAACTAAGGCAATTGTACCAGTAGTAACTGCAGCAAGTTGCTCTTTCTTAATATATCAGTTGACATTTTGTGTGCAGAATTCATGCATTTCTAATAGTCCGCATAAAATGTCAGCCCATTCAGGAACAGTCAACTGGCAGAAACCATTCTTTGGCAGCCAAGATAGTGGCCCAGAGCTGTCCTGCTGCTAAGCCATGGCCCCAATGACATGCCACAAGTAACTTCTCAGAGTAAGTACGGATGATTTCTAAATGCCATCCACGGAGCTGATCTCTACACTTTCCCTCCAAATTGAACTTGAAATGCTATTTTTGTCTCAAAACAACATTACTACCATAGAAAGTAAAAAGCAAGTCAAATTTTCCATATTATTTGAACTGAAATTGGCTATTAAAATAGCAACAAAATAAATTGGATTCATTTCATTATGAATCAAAACATTTCCTTTGCCTTGAAGTTTCTTCCTTCTTTCTTTATATCTAATTTTTATAGGCATATGCATGTGTGTATACATATACACACACAAACAAAAACACACATCTGCTCCAAAAGCTATAATTTATATATGAGAAAGCTAAAACCATGCAAAAATATTTCATGAAATTGAATTTCAAATGAAAAGTCATAATTAATTTTAACTCTATTTTTGTCTTTTGGGGGAGTATCACACCCTGGGCTGCTCCTGGCTTAAACATGAGCTCAGATATCACTCTTGGTGGATTCAGAGGATCATGCAAGGGATGAAATAGGTTATTTTGCAAGGCCAAAAAAGGCAAGATCTCTACTCTTTAGTCTCTGTACCATCAATTATTGTGCTGTTAAATCTTAGTGTTTCTAAGAAGAAATTCTATTCCCCTGACCAACAATCCAGAATAAAAACGCTCAACAGTAACATTTTATTAAGCAGAATACAAGTTCAGCTTTGTTGAATTTTAATATAATTATGTAATTATATAATATTTGTTTAAACAACATTTTATAGTACAATTATATTATTATATATAATAATTTTATAGCATGGAGAGAGCATCACTTCCCATAGTGTTAAAGTTTATGTCTTGGCAGATAACGTTATTGTATCCTCACCATCAAAAAATATTAAAACTCTTCCACATTGTACCTAGGTTACTTAAAATTCAGTTTGCCATTTTTAAGATGTGTGACTTTAACCAGATATATATGCTATAATGATCCTATGTATAAAATACACATAATAATTTTAATGCTAGAAATATAAATAATGTTGATGAATATTTTGTTATTTGGTTGCTAGTAAGAAAATATTTCTGAAATTGTTAATAGATAAACACTAAGTTATATGGCAGAGAGAAACTATCTTTTTCACAGACCTAATCCATGAAATTTTTAGTATAACTTATGATCTCTTTCTAGCCTTCAAATTTTATCTGAATTTACAATTTTGTGCTTTTAACATATTTTATTTCTGAATAAGTAAATTTCAGATATTGGGAGGAGATAATAACCTAGTCAAAGATATTAGATCTTTCATAGTTTCAAATATTAGATTCAGGTATATCACATTTAAAATTAAATGACGAGGACTTTTCTCATCTGAACGTCCCTTTGTTCTCTTTCCAATATTCTCTGAAGCATATAAACTGTTTAAAGATAGATGTCATCTAAGTTCATGTATAGTGAATTATAGGCCATCTTCAAAATAAAAAACTTGCTACTCTACTAAGCTCCAAAAGAAAATGAAGGGCTACCAACTCTTCCCAGATAGTCTGGTTTGAGGTGATAAATTTGGGGTCTTCTCAGAAGGGGCAGGTAATGATTCCCTCATTTCTTCCTAAAGCTAGGGCAGCCAGAATCATACTCAGCACCCTCCAACAGAAACAAGCCAGTCAGGCTACTACTAATTTTGTTTTGGATCAGCCATTGATTCCTCAAAATATCCTAGTGATGTCAATTCTGTGGTACCACAGAAAATCTGATGGGAAATTTACATGGAAATCTACCAACCTTGGTGAGCCTCAGCAACACAGAAGGTTCAACTACAATCAACCAATCCTTTAAGTTCTTTGACACTGACTTTAGTAACACCATGGAGAGATATAACAATTATTTCAAATTGACCCTTGTTGATCTAAGTTTTATGTTGTCTTTGTGTTGTAGCAAACAATAATGAAGAAATTTTGTTTGAATCTACAAGGAAAAAGGTTAAAGTGAAAGGTGAGAAATTGGGAACACTGATGAAAGTAAGGTCACACTGGTGGTGGAATTAGTGTTTGAACATTGAATGCCTGAAATGACTGTATTGTGACCACTTGGTAAGTCAGAGTGTTATAATAAAAGTATTTAAAATGGGGCCAGACACAGAGGCATTTACCTTGCATGCAGCCAATGCAGGAAGGACAGTGGTTCAAATCCTGGCATCTCGTATGATTTTCCATGCCTGCCAGAAGTGATTTCTGAGCACAGAGCCAGGAGTAAACCCCGAGCACCCTGTTGTGAACCCCCAAATTATTAAAAATAAAATATATATACTAAATTTTAAAATGATTACAACAATGTAAAGTTAATGGTATAACCAGCCAAATTAAGTAATCAGTACTAAATCATAAGATAATCTTATCTAATGAATGTGTGACAGATTATATAAAATATTCCAAAATATTATTAGAACCCCAAACATGAAAGAGCTAGAATTACTGAGAAAATTACTAAGAAAAAAGAGGAAATTCCTGACAAAAAAACGTGAAAGGGTATTTTTTAATTTTACAAAATACTTTAAAATGTTCACATTTGAGGGGTCTGAGTGATGGCACAGTGGTAGAGCGTTTACTTTGCACAGAGCCAATCCTGGATGGACGGTGGTTTGAATCCTGGCATCCCATATGCCCTTGCCTGCCAGGAGTGATTTCTGAGTCCATAGCCCGGAGTAATCCCTGAGTGTCACCAGGTGTGGCCACCCCCCCACAGGAAAAGTTCACACTTAAAAACTATGTTGCACTGGTGATGGGTGTCCTCTTGTATGACTGAAACACAACCACAATCATGTTTGTAACCAAGGTGCACCTCAAAGGAAATAGTGCCCAGGATACAAGAGCCACCCACTGAGTGGGAGAAACTATTCACCCAATACACATCAGATAAGGGGCTAATCTCCAAAATATACAAGGCACTGACAGAACTTTACAAGAAAAAAACATCTAACCCCATCAAAAAATGGGGAGAAGAAATGAACAGACACTTTAACAAAGAAGAAATACACATGGCCAAAAGACACATGAAGAAATGCTCCACATCACTAATCATCAGGGAGATGCAAATCAAAACAACGATGAGATACCACCTCACACCACAGAGAATGGCACACATCACAAAGAATGAGAATAAACAGTGTTGGCGGGGATGTGGAGAGAAAGGAACTCTTATCCACTGCTGGTGGGAATGCCGTCTAGTTCAACCTTTATGGAAAGCGATATGGAGATTCCTCCAAAAACTGGAAATTGTGCTCCCATATGATCCAGCTATACCACTCCTAGGAATATACCCTAGGAACACAAAAATACAATACAAAAACCCCTTCCTTACACCTATATTCATTGCAGCACTATTTACCATAGCAAGACTCTGGAAACAACCAAGATGCCCTTCAACAGACGAATGGCTAAAGAAACTGTGGTACATATACACAATGGAATATTATGCAGCTGTCAGGATAGATGAAGTCATGAAATTTTCCTATACATGGATGTACACGGAATCTATTATGCTGAGTGAAATAAGTCAGAGAGAGAGAGAGAGAAAAACGCAGAATGGTCTCACTCATCTATGGGTTTTAAGAAAAATGAAAGACACCCTTGTAATAATAATTTTCAGACACAAAAGAGAAAAGAGCTGGAAGTTCCAGCTCACCTCAGGAAGCTCACCACAAAGAGTGATGAGTTTAGTTAGGGAAATAACTACATTTTGAACTGTCCTAATAATGAGAATGTATGAGGAAAATGGAGAGCCTGTCTAGAGTACAGGCGGGGGTCGGGTGGGGCGAAGGGAGACTTGGGACATTGGTGATGGGAATGTTGCACTGGTGATGGGTGGTGTTCTTTACATGACTGAAACCCAAACACAATCATGTATGTAATTAAGGTGTTTAAATAAATTAAAAAAAAAAGAAAAAGAAATCTAAATTTTCAGTTTTGTGCTTCTAGGCATTTAATATAAAAACAATATAGTAGCTTTTATATTTTTAAAACTTAAGCAAGCAGGAATAAGTGTTTTGTCCATTTTAAAAAGTCCATTGAAAAATGAGTATTTGATTGGTTTTATAAAATACTGCAAATCACTTTCATGGGTTTAAAGCATTTGGTTTCATTAAAATTAAAAACTGCGTATTTGCCAGCTTCAATTTTCAAATGACCTTTGAATGAATGTGGTTCTTGGCTTTTATGGGGAGACTTCCCAAATGGTGCTCAAGGAGTCTGAGTGCCACCCCTGCAATAGTTCACCACTAGTTCGTTTCTTAGGGCCCACTGGGAAGAAACCACCTGGAAAACTCCAGTGGTGCATGAAAGCCTTGAGGATATCCCATGACCATACAATGAAGACCAGAGATTGAACCAGGGTCTATAATATTATTTCTTAGATCCAATGTTTTATGCATTTCATTCTTTGATTATCAAAGCTGGCTTAGGTTTATGTCTTTGGTAACAGGAGAAAGAACCTTGTTCTACTTCAACATGAATCGTTTCATACATAAATTTGTCAAACTACAGATTCACCTCTGGCAAGAATTCTTGTGTAGCTCTCTAATGATGTTGATTGAAGAGGAATGAATAGATTTCTGATGTAATATTGAATTTTTAATGCCTACCTAGATGGAAGTTAATGATTAACATTGAACATTTCTGATTATTTTTCTATTAAATAGATGTGAAAATATGCAAATCGCTAATATATAACATATAGAAGAAAACTAAACAGAACTGAAGTTACGATAGTACCATCAAGTTAAGCATTGTCTAAGAAAAGTATATTTATGTTATTCTACTCCAAGATTTAATATTCCTGTAAGGTTTAATTGCCTAATATTTCTGAAAGTTTATGGAAATGATTAAATAAGAAGTATTGACTACCTAATCTCTGGCATAAAATAATTTTCATGATAGAGTTCAAAATTGCTATCTTCCATATATTGAACTTGTCATGCTGAAATGCAAGTTTTATTTATAGGAAAGAAAATTCTATATAACATAATAAAGTCAGGGTTTTTGACTGTATCTGTTGTTTATATAAATTATAGGAGATTTCAGTTAGAGAAACTTGAAGTAATAACATTCACTTGAATAAAAGCAAAGATTTACTGTGACAACTAACATGCTTTATGCAACCTCTTGAGAACTAAAATGCATATCTTCCCATGCCACTTGATTTTATAAAAGAAAAATAATAGGGGAAGGTAGAAACGCAAGATGCATTCGTGATCAATAGAATTGATTCTTTTAATGTAAAAGCAGAATATCTTCATAGTCTTCAAGAGTAAATAAGGGGATATTTAATCAAGATTGACCTCAGAGCTGTAACTGCACTAAACATAGTGATAGATGTAAAATCAATATAAGCTAGAAAGAAGAGAGGCATGGTGCTGGTTGAACCATTCCTAAACCATTCTCTACAACGCAATTGAATGTTCTATTTGTGAATTGGGATGTAAATAACTGGAAGTATTAGATTCTTGACTACCACATGGGATACTAGAATATGGTAAGAGACTAGGGAAGTAGTCTTATTTTTCATTTTCAAGGTATAGATATTTATCCTTTCACCAACTGACTGAGAGTTAGAGAATGAATTAACTTAGACTTTCATTTTGTTCAACTTTATCATCTTCTCCACTTGATAATTTATAAGTTAATATATTTGATCTCAAGGGACCTTTTAGAGGACCAAATGAAGGACACTTTGTCCACACATGAAGACAATTTACGATCTACATAGTATGCACATGTTAAGCTTGTCCAGATATTAAAAAATGACAAGTTTTACTATTTTGGCTTTTAAAAAATTCTGACACTTCAGGAATGCATTTTCTTGAAAATTTTAGCTGGCAATTATTGTGCTGACAGAGAATTTTTTTAGAAGTGTATGCAATAGATAGTTTTACAAAATCACCATTTGGGATCAATAAAGATTATAGTCAAACTCTTCGTTTCTACCATTCTGAAACTCAGAGTTTGAGTTTAAATAAAGTCCACTTTGGCATTATACTGTTATTTAATAACATAATAAGAGGGTGAGAAAAACTTCACAACATTTTAATCTACTCCCAAATATATTCTAAGTTTTGAGTGTCACAAAACTTTACACACTATGGTGTTAGAAATTTTATCCCAAGGCAAATCTGAACCAGATATCATCATGAAAAGCAATTAATCAGAACAGAAATTTATTGTTTCTTACTATCCTTCAGTTTTTAACATGCCAAATTAGATAAGGATATATAATATATGGCTAAAATAAGGAAGTCATTGTATACTTTAGTAGACTTTATTTGTAACACTGAAGCAGAAAAATAAAGATGTGTTCTTATATATAAGTCACGTGGATATAATCTAATAGTAAAACAATTATGGTGAAGTTAAATATTTATTTCACAGTGGTCAGAACTTCAGGATGTTAGCCATAATTTTGTATTTAATCCAATTCCCTCACTTGTTCACTGTGACACTACATGTTTGGGGGGGGTATTTTGGGCCACAACTGGTGGGTCTCAGGGGTTACATCTGACTCTGCACACAGAAATCATTTCTGGAAGGCTCGGAGAATATATGGGATATGGGGGATCAAACTAGGTCAGTTCCACCCAGGCTGGTTACATGCAAGATAAAGCCCTACCACTGTGCTATTGCTCAATTCCCTACAAGATTTTGTATAATCTCTGTGAGGTTCAATTTCTATACTTTAGGTCCATTTTTTTCTGTAAAATTTATTGCAAGTACAGCAATATCATATGTTTTAAGTCATCCCTGAATTGTATTAGATTCTACTAATCCACACTACTATTATCATTCTTTTTTATTTATAATATCTTTATTTAAGCATCTTGATTACAAATATGATTGTGATTAGGTTTCAGTCATGTGAAGAACACCTCCTTTCACCAGTGCAACATTCCCATCACCAATGTCCTAAATCTCCCTCCATCCCACCCCTCCCCCACCTGTACTTTAGACAGGCTTTCCAGTTCCCTCATTCATTCACATGGTTATTTTTATAACTTCACTCACCACTCTTTGTGAAGTGAGCTGGAAGTTCCAGCTTTCCTCTCATTGTCTCAGGATTGTTGCAAAAATGACTTTTATTTTTCTTAAAACTCATAGATGAGTGAGACTATTCTGCATCTCTCTCTCTCTCCCTCTGACTTATTTCACTCAGCATGATGGATTCCATGTACATCCATGTATAGGAAAATTTAATGACTTCATCTCTAATGACAGCTGCATAATATTCCATTGTGTATATGTACCACAGTTTCTTTAGCCATTCGTCTGTTGAAGGGCATCTTGGTTGTTTCCAGAGCTTGGCTATTGTGAATAGTGCTTCAATAAATATAGGTATGAGGAAGGGATTTTTGTATTGTATTCTGTGTTCCTAGGGTATATCCCTAGGAGTGGAATAGCTGGGTCGATTGGGAGCTCAATTTCCAGATTTTTGAGAAATCTCCATATAGCTTTCCATAGAGGTTGGACTAGATGGCATTCCCACCAGCAGTGGATAAGAGTTCCTTTCTCTCCACATCCCCTCCAGCACTGATTGTTCTTGTTTTTTGTGATGTGTACCAATCTCTTTTTTGTGAGATGATATCTTATCATTGTTTTGATTTGCATCTCCCTGATGATTAGTAATGAGGAGCAATTTTTCATGTGCCTTTTGGCCATTTGTATTTTTTTTTATCAAAGTGTCTGTTCATTTCTTCTCCCTATTTTTGAAATGAATTAGATGTTTTTTTCTTGTAAAGTTCTGTCAGTGCTCTGTATATTTTGGATATTAGCCCCTTATCTGATGGGTATTGGGTGAATAGTTTCTCCCACTCAGTGGGTGACTCTTGTATCCTGGGCACTATTTCTTTTGAGGTGCAGAAGCTTCTCAGCTTAATGTATTCCCATCTGTTTATCTCTGCTTCCACTTGTTTGGAAACTGCAGTTTCCTCCTTGAAGATGCCTTTAGTCTCAATGTCATGGAGTGTTTTACCGACCTGTTGTTCCCTTCAAGTCCTCAGGGTCATCTGAGGCACAGCAAGAGGGCAGAGCCAGCCAAGAACTCTCTGTAGCAGGAAGGATCCAGGTAGGAACCCTGATGAAATCCAGTCTGAGGCGGCTGCAAACACCATGGCCCAAGATGGCTTCTGCGCCCTTCTGACACCCAGCAGAACCAGCAGGAATCAGTTTGTGTACATCCAGACCCATCTCTGAAGCAGGCAGGATCACTGGCAGGAACGCTGATGAAATCCAGTCTCAGGCATCTGGAAACTGCATGACCCAAGATGGCTTCTGCACCCTTCTGACTCCAGGCAGAAACCAGCAGGTATCAGTGTGTGTACCTCCCGACCCACCTCTGAAGTAGGCAAGGTCACTGGCAGGAACACTGATGAAATCCAGTCTCAGGCAGATGAAAACAGCATGACCCAAGATAGCTTCTGCACCATAAACACCCTCGAATAGCTAAGCACTCCTAGGGAAAAGGAGTATGGGAGGCATTACTTTCCCCAACTTTAAATTGTACTACAAAGCAATAGTTATCAAAACAGCATGGTATTGGAATAAAGACAGACCCTCAGATCAGTGGAATAGGCTTTGCTTGTCTGTCTTTCCTGAGTACTTGAAGCTATCCTCAGAGGCCTAGAATGTGCACCCCCCCAAAAAAAAAAAAAACAAACTGTAATCTAGAGGCCACACAAGAGCAAGGCTGCTTCGCTTTGCTTCATGGCCACACACTCTTTCTAACCAATGAACCCCACCACAACACGCAGAAAAAATCACACTACAAGCATGACAATAGAGAAACCTCGCAGGCAAACACCATGCACAGAGAATGAAGACAATTATCATTCTTTTAATTACATTTAATCTGCTGACAGAAAATCTTAGATGAGTGTAATTTTAAGGCACATATAAATTTTACTTGAAATGAAAGGTGTGTAAATGATGAAGGTACTAATGCATCCATTTATGACCAGTGCTTATAAGAAAGCATTTTCTTCTGAAATCGTTTTGTATAAAGGGTTATTATGAAAATTTGTGTAAAATATTCCATTAATAATTTTCAAAAAGACCTAAATTATCTTTCTAAAATAGAAATACTCATGAGAAAGGAAAATCATGTACTCAAATGAATTGTTATCTTAGTTTTCTCTAACAATTAGTCCTTATCAAGTTTCTGTGTATACATAGTACCTGTTTAAAAAAGCAAAGAGTGATAAGAAATATATTTTTCATCAGTATCTTAGGATGTAAAGTGCTCAGAGTTTGAAAAAGACTGTAAAGTAGCCAAACAAGCTTCAAGTCATAATTTCAAAAATCTGCTATTTTTATTGTTTGCTGCAGTTATTTGTAAAAAAAAAAAAGATGACATGAAGAGTTAGAATTTAGGAGCATGATTGCTGCTGCCAAACTTAAGGTTGTCCTTATTATTTTGTTCTCATTGTAATTTTATGGGTGAAGAAACAGACATTATATTTTGGTTTTTGACAAAAATGTCCGGGTAGTATTTCTCAATATATTTACTGTTATTTGTTTCTGTGAAGCAAAAAAAGTTTTTATAGAAACTTATTTAGAAAGATATGAGAGGAGACAGAGACAGATAAAGCTTTGAGAAAGAAACTCTTCTTCAGAGTTTTAATTGTAAGCAAACAGAGACAAGCAAGCAAGATAAGTGTTCAAGGGAGAACACAGGATTGAAGACCAAATAATATATTTATTATTTATTACTATATTTTGGATTTAAAGGGCCACACCTGAGGGTATTCAGGGGTTACTCCTTGTAATATGTGTATTATTATTGGGGGAGTAAATGCAACTTTTTCAAATTTTCACTTCTATAAAGAGCAGACTTGAGATTGAAATTCAAGTCTGGCAAATATGGAAACTCTTTTATTTCTACATTATATGTCTTCTGTTTTTGACTGTCATTGGCTTAGAGACAGAATCACAAGTATTTTTACCATTAAATTATATGTTAAATTAAGCTTCTTAAATTAATAAATTAACACACAGGTTTAAAAAATATAAAATATTAATAGGTAAGCTGGAACAAGAATTAAATTTTTATTACAAGTCCAAAATACATTTATTTAATAATAAAGATCATTAATAAACATTATTATAAGCTATTATACTAATAATGAACTATGGTATAATGATAAAATATGACTGTTTTGAACAGTCAATTGCTTTTGCATTTCAATATATTAACCATAAATGTAATGGTTGCACAATTAAATTTTGGATGATAATGCTACCAGTTTGAAGAGAAAGAGAAGGATATGTTTTAGTGAATTAGCAAGTGTTCTATTTTTTATTTCTCTAAATTTTCTTATGGGATATTGCCCTCAACAGCTTCTGTGTAAGCATATTTGGGACAAGATTATTTCAAAGTACAATTAACATTTTTGTAGTCTACTTTTAAATAATTTACAGTCAATGAAATAATTAAATATATTCCATGATGAAATATAACATTTTATAGAGAGTAAAGATTGCTTTTTAAATCTATTAACCACTGTAATCAACAATAAGAAACAAAAGCGGAACTTCAACCTTTTCTTTTTATATCTTTAATTAAGCACCATGATAACAAACATGTTGGTAGTTGGGTTTCACTCATAAAAAGAACACCCCTTTCAGTGCAACATTCCCACCACCAATGATCCCCATCTTCCTTCTCCCCCAACTCCTCTCTGTACTTGAGACAAGCTTTCTACTTCTCTCACTCATTAACATTGTGGGAGAGAGGGACTGGATTATAGAATAATGGGTAGGACTATATTACCTTGCACATGGTTCACCCTGTTTCATTCCATGCCTCCCATGTAGTTCCTTATTGCCATTAGGAATAATACCTGAGTGCAGAGATAGGTGTGTCCCCCAAAGCAAAATTAAAAAAAAAAAAGCTTAACAAAGAGAATTAGTAAACAAATAAGTTAGTTGATAATTCATTGTTAGAATTTCATGGAAAAAACATTTTAGTACCAATGTTAGTCCAAAAATGCCATAAACTCAAAACTTTACCAACCTCCAAATAATAGTTTATAAGAAGACATATAGCATTACACAACCAAAGATTTAACTTTCATATACATATTTTTGTAATTTAACTTCATTTTTTTTAACCATTGTGATTTGCAAAGTCCTTGTATTTGGGTTTCCAACATACAATGAATCCCACTACCAGTGTCCACTTCCTTCCATCAATGTTCCTCAAGTGTATCCCATATTCCCCCAGCCTGCCAGTATAATTGCCCTGTTTTAAGTTTAGATTGTTAAAGTTTGGGTCTCTTTATCCCACTGTTGTTGTCTTTGTCCTGAGACTGCTTGGCTCCTGTCCCTCATCTTTTAATATTGGTGTTTCTTTTCCTCTACTTAATTTCTTCCCTTTCCCTCTTTCTACTCTGTGTGTCAAGGGTTTTTGAGATAACTTTCATTTAGACCATTGCATTTCTTTATGAAGTTATTCTAAAAAAACACATATAAGTGATATTCTATATTTATCCTTTTTATTCTTTTTTTTTCATAAATCATCTAGTTCATTTTATGTGGAATGTAAAACCAATGGGTTTATAGATGGTTCTATGATCAGGTCACTTCATTTTGTGGCTCAGAGAAAATTATGGGATGCTGGAATTGAATCTGGGTTTGTGTCATGCAAGACAAGCACTCTAACCATTGTATTTTTTCACTAGCTTCTGACATTGGAATTTTAATATGATGTAGGATAAATATTCATACATGTATTTGTTTAATCTACCACAATTGTGGGCTCTATAGCTACTTAACTGTACTTTATTAGTCAGTTGATAGAAAGAAAAATATAAAATACCCATAAAGTATAATGCGTTTAGAAAAATAGAGTAAAATATTTCAAATTTTAAAATAAGGTTATATTAACATAAAATTTCACTTTTTATTGCATGATCTCATAGAATGAGCACTGTTAGAAATATAGGCTAAAAATAGAGAAAGCCAAAAGAAACTCAAGCTAGGCTTAATTCCCAATATTCTTACTTATACATATTCTAATGACCACACGTTTAGTTCTAAGAATTCTGCCATATGGCAGAAATGTCTTCTAAGAAATAGTGTGGAAAACTGCAGTTTTTGGAAAAATCAATTGATTCATGATGCTGAGAGCTGAAAGCATGCTATGCATTCTCATGAAGATCACACAGCATTCTTCTTGTAAATGTGACTTAAAATTTTATACAATCCATTCTGTTTATGTAAATTTATAAAATAGATGTCTTGAAAAAGAGTCAGTGGATATCTACAAATGTATTTTATAGGTTCTTTGACATATTAGCCAATTTATAAATAAACTTTTTTTTAATATATATAATTTTTATTTTGATCATAGTGTCTTACATATTGTTGACAATAACATTTTAGGTACATATTTACATAAAATCAGGGGGGATTCCCATCACCAATTTGTCCTCCCTACACCTCCGTTTTTGTCCTACCTCCCATTTCCTCTTCCCTCACCCCCAGGGCGGCTAGAATATGTGGTCCCCTCTGTATCCAACCCACTACTTAGTAGTCTTGCCCCTGTTTGGTCTTAATGCCTCCCTTATCTCCCCCTCTAATTGTAGGCAGGACTAGCTAATTCAAGTTGCATGATTTTGCCTGAAAAAGAGAAGATAAATAAACTGGGGTAAGAGTCTAATACTCCAAAAATGGATGGAATCCTTCTAGAGGCTTATAAATAAACTTTTAAATAATAAGATAAAAATATAATAAAGTAGACATTGACTGTTATCAAATGCCCTCTGTATCCTAATTTTGGTGATTATTCCTTCATCACTCTAAGTAAGATTGATTCAAGAGAGGCTGATCTACTTTCCTAACTTCCTCGGACTCAATAGAGAGAGATTAAACTATTTTCCTGACCTCTGTAAGGTTCAGGATTGTGCTAAAGATAAGTTTCCATGAAAATCTTTGGATTAAATAACGATGTATTTTGGGGTGTTTTTGGACCACACCCGGTGTCGCTCAGGGGTTACTACTCCTGGCTACGTGCTCAGAAATCACTCCTGGTTTGGGGACTATGTGGGACACTGGGTATCAAACCGAGATCTGTCCTGGATAAGCTGTGTGAAAGGCAAATGCCCTGCCTCTAAGCTAATGTTCAGGCCTTGCTAAGAAACAATTTTAAGAGTAAATTATAACTCTCTATGATGATTTAGAATATGATTCAATATATTTTTAAACTACAAGCCAAAATAAAGAGCATATATGTTATAGACATAGTGTGTCAAAAATATTTGCACATATACACATCTGTGTATGTAAATATATATCTAGATTCTATATCTGTATAAACAATGTTTTCTTTGATTATAAAATTAGAGAATTAACATTCGAATTAGAGTGAATATTTTATCTTTACACACCTTTGTTACCCTCAATATATTACGAATTCGATGTTTGCAAAAGAACACATTTTTTTCAAGGAAAGTGTACTTAATCAACCTTTATTTTGATGTTTTTGTAATAAATAGTATGCATGATATGAAAGCAGGTCAATAGAATAGAGTGCAAATAAATTTACACAAATTTTATTCATAGTACAATTGCATTAAAAATAAAAATTACAATTAAATTAAAGCTGCTTATTGTCCAGAAACTTCCTAGAAGGAGTTTTGTACCTTTTTTTGTCACCAGATTTATGTCCTTTGAGATTGTTGGAAGAAATAAACATCTATCAATGATTTAATATCAGCACAAGGCAGAAAAGACCAGCTCTTGGTATTGATTCTAAGGTAAATGATTTTGAACACTCACAGCCACCTGGAGACACATCTGGTGTGTTTATTTACTGCAACGATGACTCCTAGTTATTTAAGTGACAGATAGCATGACTCAAACAACCAGGTTTACTGATGAACAATCAAAACCTCAGTGCCACCTTGTTTTTAAATTATTTTACACCATTACAGGCCAAAATAAGACAAAAAGAACAAAAAAATGTCACTGGGAGAATGATGCCTGGAGTTTTCTTTTGCCATGTTTATGCTCTTAGTATAGAAAAGATACCAGAGTAGTTATAATATAACAGAAAATCTTTATTGAAACTTTAATAATTTTAAAAATACCCTTTTAAAATTATTTCCCTTTGCAAATTCTTTTAATTTTTACAGTCACCATATAGGGATCAGTCTGGATTCATTTTCTCGTTCTTTATTAGCAGTAACTATTAAGAATCCCATTTATATCTATATAAATCAATACCACTTCTGTACATATTTCTAGGATTCTATTATCTGTCTTATATTAGACACTTATTTTGTCCAGATCATTTCTAAAGTTTTTTCTATTTTTTCTCTATGCTTTTAGAGAAGTTTTTTTGCCCTCTGAATCATTTTATATAATGCTATCAAAGAGTTTCCTGAAACATTAGAAATGTACAGCAATTTTCAGTGAAAATACAGTTGATTTGTTTCTGGCAACTGTGCTGAACATCTATAAAAACTGCTGGATAATGATTTCTTCATTAACAAAAAGAACCAGAAGTTATTTATCTGGATGTCATTTTGTTGCTATAATAAGGAAAAGAGTGTGATCTTTTTAATTTACATTTTTGAAGGAAAATTAGCCTTTTAGATTTTTTAGCAGCTTCCTTTTGATGCCTGTTTTATTTTATTTTGGGGCCTATCAAGAATTACTCAGGGCTTACTTCTGGTTCTGTGCTCAGGTTTCATTCCTGGCAATGTTCAGGGTTCCAATTTGGGATGGCCACAAGCCAAACAAGCATCAATTCTGCTATACTTTCTTTAATCTGTCATTCTCTCTTGTTTAAATTTGCTCTTGCTTTTTACCTGCTTTTACCCATTTTAAGAGCACTATACCAGTTTACTTGCTTGAAATAGCATTTATATTTGAGATTTTTGTATTTGCTTTTTAAAAAAGTTTTTTGTCACAGTTAGCGTAAGCCTTATTCATATGATATGAAGAAAAAGAAATTCACATATATTCATTAATTCCATTATCCATAAACCAACCAAATAGATATTTTCAAAATTTCTGTTTTACAAACAAAAAAAAGTGAAACTCAGAAGATAAATAAATTTTCCATTCATGTATCTTATAGATTCAAGGTTTGACAAAAAAAATCAATTCTAGTGTTCAGTCTTGAAAATATGATACTAAATTTATATCTTATAGATATGTATTATACTTGCAATGGTCAATAGGCATTTACTGTCTATTTATTTACTGATTTATCAACGTACTTAGATAACTTGAGCTCCAAGAAAGGTGTAAGCGTATTTCTTATGCTTTACATTAAGCACTCCATAGTTTATATGGTCTATATTAAATGAATAATTTATTTTAGAATACTTACAAATCTTTGTGAAGTCAATTTTTCTAATAAATACAATGACTTTGAGATTAGATTATATTCGTTAAGTATGATCTCTGCCTATTTTCCAATAGTTTAGAAATCTTGAGGATGGGAGCCTGAAGGAAAAAATTTGATAGTTTGATATATGGGTTATGTAAACCACATAAGATTTCATGAAACAGAGATATAAAGCCTCAGGACTGAATGCACTATTATTCATCTTCTCTAATACTTTTTATCTTGTAGACCTCTTTCAACAAGAATTTTAAAACTTAATTTTAATATGATGTTATAGTAATATTATCATTTATTTTCCCTCATAAAATGACTCACAAATATGACTATAAAACTTAATTTTATCAATATTAATATGCTGCATTAAGATTGCTGTTGTATATACAATTCCAAAAATTTAGAATTGGTACTAGTTTAAAATTTTTCTAGAACTAGTTACGCCTCATTCCATAAGCCACACACAATATATACATATATGTATATATATACATATATGTATATATTGGTTTAGTATATATTGGTTTTGTTGACTAGATTTAGTCTTTGAGAATTCCACAATATTATAAATTGATGATACATTAATAAAATAAATATTCTTCCAAACTATATTTTACAGATAAGTATATTTAAAATTTAATAGTATGAAGAAGTTTATGCTAACACAGTTTAAAATTTACATAAAACATATAAATCCCACAAATGTGAATTTTTGTAAGAGAGGAGAGTTAAGGAAAATATAAGGGAAAATCTCAATAGGTATATCTTAGTATAAAGGTGTGAATTATTCTACAAAAAAGAGAGACCATTAGTATTATTCTATAGATACTACTTAAGTGTATGCATTTATAAGTAAATGATTATATACAAATCCCTATGAATGTAAAATAATAACACCTAATCAGATGTATAACTTTCAGTACAAACTAAATGTTCACTCGTTAATATGAACACTTACAATTAATTCGCAGGTATGTATGGAGTAAACAGAAATTTACTAATATATTAGAGAAACTACAAGCACC
Source organism: Suncus etruscus (assembly GCF_024139225.1). Taxonomy (NCBI): domain Eukaryota; kingdom Metazoa; phylum Chordata; class Mammalia; order Eulipotyphla; family Soricidae; genus Suncus; species Suncus etruscus. The sequence continues at coordinate 78,169,015 of NC_064859.1, forward strand.
TTTAGTGAATGTCATACTCAATCCAAGAGCTAAGGAATATGTCATGACTTTTAAAGAATACTTTAAAGAATACTTGAATACTTCTCAAAGATTGTTTTCAAGGTAATGAATACTCTAAAACAGGGGTCTCAAACTCTTGGCCTGCGGGCCATTTGCGGCCCTCTGTACAACATTTTGTGGTCCGAGGCGGGCCTTCTAATATCGCAATATTCGCCATTATTTGCTTACCAAATAATCGCACTAAAAATCGCATTAGTAAGAAAAATATCCCATTAAACATTTGCAAACCCCGAGTAGTTCCGTTCGGGGTATGCAAATGTTTAATGCGATTTTTTTTGTGTTTTTTTCTTACTAATACGATTTTTTATTGCGAATATTCGGTAAGCGAAATCCTTATGCGGCTTTGCCTGACCCCGACTTTGCCTCCTGCGGCCCCCAGGTAAACTGAGTTTGAGACCCCTGCTCTAAAATATTCCGTCTCTCAAGCTCTGTATGGTTCTTTCATATCTGAGAGATAATCTAGCTAGATAAGTATTTTTGGTAATATGTTCATTCCATTGATATTTTGTACTATATCCCTCATACTCTTCTGGCTGTAGAGTCTTGCTCATTTTATCAAACGCTAACACTATTATGGACTTTCCTTCGTACGTAAGTTCTTCTTAAAATTTTCTGCTTCCCTCCCCCAAACAAGTGGAAGCAGAGATAAACAGATGGAAATATACTAAGCTGAGTAGCTTCTGCACCTCAAAAGAGATAGTGCCCAGAATACAAAAGCCACCCACTGAGTGGGAGAAAGTATTCACCCAATATCCATCAGATAAAGGACTAATATCCAAAATATACAAGGTATTGACAGTGCTTTACAAGAAAAAAAGGACATAACTCCATCAAAAATGGGGAGAAGAAATGAACAGACACTTTGTAAAAGAAGAAACGCAAATGGCCAAAAGGCACATGAAAAGATTCTCCACATCACCAATCGTCAGGGAGATGCAAATCAAAACAACTATGATGTACCACTTCATGCACAGAGATTGGCACACATCACAAAGAATGAGAATAAGCAGTGCTGGCGGGGATGTGGAGAGAAAGGAACTCTTTCACTGCTGGTGGGAATGCTGTCTAGTTCAACCTTTATGGAAAGCGATATGGAGATTCCTCCAAAAATTGGAAATTGAGTTCCCATATGACCCAGCTATACCATTCCTGGGGATATACCTGAGGAACACAAAAATACAATACAAAAATCACTTCCTCACCCTATATTCATTGCAGCGCTATTTACAATAGCCAGATTCTGGAAACAACCAAGATGCCCTTCAACAGATGAATGGCTAAAGAAATTGTGGTACATATACACAATGGAATACTATGCAGCCGTCAGGAGAGATGAAGTCATGACATTTTCCTATACATGGATGTACATGGAATCTATTATGCTGAGTGAAATAATTCTGAGGGGGAGAGATATATGCAGAATAGTCTCACTCATCTATGGGTTTTAAGAAAAATTAAAGACATTTTTGCAATAATTTTCAGAGACAAAAGAGATGAGGACTGGAAGGTGCAGCTCATGACATGAAGCTCACAGCAAAGAATGACGAGTACAGTTAGAGAAATAACTACATTGAGAACTATCCTAACAGTGTGAATGAATGAGGGAAATAGAAAGTCTATCTCGAGTACAGGTGTGGGTGGGGTGGGGAGGAGGGATTTTTGGGACACTGGTGGTGGGAATGTTGCACCGGTGAAGGGGGATGCTCTTTACATGACTGAAATCATACAACTACAATAATATTTGTAATCATGGTATTTAAATAAAGATAATTAAAAAAAGAAAAAAATTCTGCTTTCAATATTCTGTTTCTTTCTGTGGAGTTTGTCATTCTGAGCACAATATGGGACCCTTCAGATCTCATATATCTCAATGCCTGTATTCTTAAACTTTGTAGAATTCATATCTATGGTTTCTTTAATTAGTGCTCCTTCAAATTTCCCTCTCTGTTCTTTTGGGACTCCTATGATTCTTGTATTGTTCCTCTTGAATTTATTATATATGTCTCTTCTCAGAACCTTCTTTTGGGTTTCTTAATATCACCTACTACATTATACATTTGTTCTACACTTTTCTTGTTTTAGAACTCATACTTCCTTGTGCTTTGCTGACAATATGTGCATCATTTCTTTAAGCTCATTAAGCATCATCACCATAGTTAGCAGTAAAATAATTTTCTGAAGAGTTACTGAGATGATTGGCACCAGTTTAGCTTTCTGTGTTATTGTTTTTATTTACTGAAGTGGTGAGGTGTTTTTTTCTGCGTGTGTGTTTTTCTCATTGATCTTTTGTTTTTCTTATTGTGCTGAGTATGAATCTTTATAGTTAACCCAATGGGTTAACTATAAAAAATGGCTTTTTTTCTTCCTGCCCTTTCCCCAACTATAGGACATATTATTGCAAGCAGTATGAACTTTAACGAGGATCAGTCATATGCCCATATGAAGCATATATGCTTCAGGAATTGTAGGAGGTAATTTTCATGATGCAATTGAGAACACAGAATTTGGGGTCGAAATATAAAATATAAAAATATAGGATAATATAGGATAAAATTAGTCCCAGTTAAACCAATAAGCATCCATATAAATTGAACCAAGTAAACTAAATATCTTATAACTTACCTCCCTTAAAGAATTCATATTTTTATATTATTGATTTGGATTTGGAAAAGTGATAATCCAATAATTCATTGGGTTATCAAGTCAGTAAATTGGTTCTGATATTTCAGAGAAGTTATCTTGAAATTATAAGATAAAAACAACTAAATAATTTTTACTTGAACCATGGAAGGTTTCATGGGACCAGAGTGATACCATAGTGGGAGGGCCGTTTGCCTCCATGAGGCCAACCCCAGTTTGATCCCCTTAATCCCTCTGAGCCTTCCAGAACTGATTTCAGAGCTCAGAGCCAGGAGTAACCCCTGAGTGCTGCCACATGTGTCCCCCACCAAGGGAAAAAAAAACAGCAAAAGGAGATCTAAAAAGTTCATTTTGGTATTTAAGTAAGATTTTAGGCTTATTTTTTTTATTAATATACTTACATTATATAGTATGGGTATTTTGAAAACTTAAGATTCGATAATTATTAAAAATATTTGGGGAGAGAAGATGTTGATTATAAAGTGAGAAATGTTAGAAAATGTCTATTTCTGAGCATTCTCATATATTCTGTTGCAGAAACTAAGCAAATAAAATTGATATTAACATCTGATATTAAACAGGGAAAATAATATAAAACTATGTGAAAACTCCAGACAATATTTAAATGCATAGTACATATTAATTTATGTTTTAATCATCCTTATTACTAGTTAAGATGACAAGAATTCCAAGGTATATTCAGCTCTTATTATGCTTGGCAGTTTGCCTTTTCCAGAGTGTGACTTAATAAATGTTGATTTATTAAATCTAAGGATTATTTTCACATTAAATGAATGTCACTGGATGTTTTAGAGCCACATTTTATGTAGTTGGAATTATGTATGACACAGTTAAGTGGTTTTTAAAATGTCTCTTATTGAGTATCATTATAGAAATATCTAGGAAGCTTATAATAAGTCAAATCTCTAGGTACCAAGCAAAATAAGAATCAATTTATCTAATAATAAATTGAGGACTATGGGTTAAAAACTTAAAGTAAACTTCTGAACCTCTAATATTTAAGACTTATTTTGTATTTTGTCCTGATGTGTGCACACATAGAATCCACTAATAGGTATATGATAGCTAAATCTTTGATTGTGTAGTGCAATAAAACTCCATTTTCTTTTTTAATGTGGAATGCTTCACAAATTTGCATGTCATCCTTTCACAGGGGCCATGCTAATCTTCTCAGTATTGTTCCAATTTTAGTATATGTGCTGCAAATACAAGCACATGTTATGTTTTCTTATAAGACTTACTTCTTTGAAACTTACTTTTTATAAAACTTATTTCATGTAACATAATGTCTTTCCAGTTCCATCCACTAAAATAAATATGTTTCTTCAAACTTTACAGTTGTCTTCTCTTAGGCATGGAATGTCAACACCATTCAGGATTCTGCTTAAAAGTTTCTTTTGGCTCGCATACTGCTTTCTAAAACTAGATCTATAAAATGTTTTATTTCTTAAGCACTTATATTGAATATTACAAATTTTTAAAATTATAATACAATAAAATAGTGCACAGATAAAGAGATAGTTCAAAGGGCTAGGGCATGCTTTTTTTCTATGGAATCTTTGTGATTTGATGCTCAGTATCACATATTACCCTGATCACCAAATCCTCCATGCAGATTTGGAATAGTCTCTAAAAACTATCAAGCACGCTTTCCACTGCCCAATTATAGTATTGTCTCAAGTATTAGGTAGTTAAAGTTTACATGCTCATACTAATTTGATAGGATGTGCAAGTAAGTTACTTGCTGAGAAAGAAAGAAGATAGTACAGGGTGGTAAATTGCTTGAGTTTTACATGACAATCATAATGTTGATCCATAACACCAAGAAATTCTATTTAAAAGTGATTCCTGAGAGGGCTGATGAATGGAACAGTGGATAGGGCATTCGCCTTGCACTCAGCTGAGCCTGGTTCAATCTCTGGCATCTCATGTGGTCCTCCAAGTCTGCCAGGAGTGAGTTCTAAGCACAGTCAGGAGTAAGTCCTGAGAGTAGCTGGATGTGGCCCCAAAACAAACAAAAATGATTCCAGATTATGTAGCCAAGCATAAACCCTGAACACAGATGAATGGCCTCTAACTAAAACAAAAATAAAGCATTGGACAACTAAAATCAGCAAATGATATGTTTTATTGCTTTCACGAATAAAAGTAGAAGGAATATAAGGTATTTATGTATGGTTAAAGAAACAGAAAGAGGGCCCGGAGAGATAGCACAGCGGTGTTTGCCTTGCAAGCAGCCTATCCAGAACCAAAGGTGGTTGGCTCGAATCCCGGTGTCCCATATGGTCCCCCGTGCCTGCCAGGAGCTATTTCTGAGCAGACAGCCAGGAGTAACCCCTGAGCACCGCCGGGTGTGGCCCAAAAACCAAAAACAAACAAACAAACAAACAAACAAAAAAGAAACAGAAAGAAGTGGAGATTAAGAAAGTAATATGAAAATATTTGGAAGAAAAATTAGAAGTTTTGTAGATAAAAAGTCATAAAGGAGTTATTCAGTAAGACTGAATATTGAATTCAACAGCACTTCTGAGAATTCTCAATATATTTATTTAAATTTTTTTTGGGGGGGTTTTTGGGCCACACCCGGCGGTGCTCAGGGGTTACTCCTGGCTGTCTGCTCAGAAATAGCTCCTGGCAGGCACAGGGGACCATATGGGACACCGGGATTCGAGCCAACCACCTTTGGTCCTGGATCGGCTGCTTGCAAGGCAAACACCGCTGTGCTATCTCTCCGGGCCCTCTTTCTGTTTCTTTAACCATACATAAATACCTTATATTCCTTCTACTTTTATTCGTGAAAGCAATAAAACATATCATTTGCTGATTTTAGTTGTCCAATGCTTTATTTTTGTTTTAGTGCTATCTCTCCGGGCCCTTATTTAAATATTTTTAAAGAAAAGTATTAAACACATCAGACTCTAGATTCAATTATGTATAATATACATTTTAATAGATTTAATTGTATAGAAAAGGGTGCTTGCTTCCTATGCATCTGATTTGAATTGTACACTTGGTCACAAATATGGTCCTAGTCCCTTCAGGAGTGATCAATGAAAACACGTAGGCGTTCAGATGTGGCCCACCACCTAAAAAATAAAAACAACCCAAATATGTAAAATAGTTTTTTTTTTAATTTTGAGCCATACCTGGCTTTGCTCAGGGGTTACTCAGGGCTCTGTGCTCAAAAATCGCTCCTGTCAGGCTGGGGGGACCAGATGTATTTCCGGGGATCGAACCTGTGTCCGACCCAGGTCAGCTGCATGCAAGGCAAATACCATGCTGCTGTGCTATTACTCTGGCTCCAAAATAGTAATTCTTCTAAGATCTAGCAAGTACCTTCAGAATATTGTCCCAACAGTTAAACACAAGGCTTATACTTGTGGTAGGAGATGTCAATGCTAATTTAATGACATTTTTCTTTTTTTTTTTTTTTTTTTTTTGGTTTTTGGGCCACACCCGGTGACGCTCAGGGGTTACTCCTGGCTATGCGCTCAGAAGTCCCTCCTGGCTTGGGGGACCATATGGGACGCCGGGGGATCGAACCGCGGTCCGTCTCCTAGGCTAGCACAGGTAAGGCAGGCACCTTACCTCGAGCGCCACCGCCCGGCCCCAATTTTTCAAATTAATTGAATAGTAGAATTGACTTTAGTTAGAGCAATTAGTTTTAGAAATTGCATAAAGTTTTACTTTGTAATTATTTTCAAAAGACATAAAATACTATTTCATTCCCCTCAAATATATAAATTTTAAAAGAAATTACATCAAAGTTAATTAAATGAGTTAATTCATAACTAAAGTTTTGAATTGAAGAAATATTTTAGTTTTGCTTTTCAAATGAATTTTTTGAGATCAATGGACCTAGTTAAAGTGCTCTGATCTTAAATTTTCAATAGAGATGCATTGAGCATGAAGTTATTAAAGCCTACCCTTTTAACCCCTTTAAGAGATAAACTATTTTCAAACACCTAATGTTCATAAACATTGATTTTTTTATTTTTATATGTTTTATAACAAAAACATTTCTTCGTTTGTCCTATGAGTAAGATAAAAATATTGAATTTAAAAGAATCTTTGGAACTTTAGTTTGTACAGACTTGACATTAGGGATGTTTATTCATTGATGGTAAAATTTCAGCTATTTCAGCCTTTTATTTTGGTTTTGTTTTGGTATTTGGTTCACACCTGGCGATGCTCAGGGGTTACTAATGGCTCTGAGCTCAGAAATGACTCCTGGAACACTGGGGGGATCATAAGGGATGCAGGATTCAAACCACCATCAGAATTCGAAGCACCATCCATCCTGGATTGGCTGTGTGGATGATAAATGCCCTACTGCTGTGTCATCTCTCTGGCCCTTATTCCAGCCTTTTGCAAAACAATTTAGATACTTATCTCAATTTTTTCTACATAAACTCTTAAAGGAAGGCATTTTAATTATTTGGGGGGAGGGCTCAGTTGTGCATGAGGAATATTCTTACTTCTCTACTCAGCAATCATTCTGGTAGACTTAGGGGACCAAATGTGATACTAGGGATTGAGTTTGGATTAGCTACATCCTAGGCAAATGCCCTACCCACTGTGCTATCACTCTGGCCCCTCCCTATTTTGTACCCAATGTCATTACTGTCTTTTAACTTATTAAGTAGGGTTTTGAGATTTTGTAAGGAAAATTTATTGGTGACAGAATTTGCCATAAAAATAAAAATTTGCATATAAATTTGATTGTATGATAGATATGCTGTTCCCATACTGATATATAGTTTACAATAACTTAAAAAACACATTCAGCTCTAATTTCACTCTATACATTACATATATTTTATTTTCAACTTTTCAAATGTGCCATTCAGCCATTACATTTCTGCTGAAGACGCAAGCTGTAAGTCTCACTAAAGCGTGACAAGCTTAAGAACATAGTCACTGCATTTTTTTCCCTTGAACACTTAACAGGTCATTTGATAAGACATTATGGAGGCAGCACAGCTTAGTGTAATACAAGTATCTTAGATGCAGATTGATGTCTGTCCTCATGAATGAGAAATTAGGTAGTGAGGAAACAAGCAATGAAGCAACATTTTGTTTTCAGTTAACAGCAAGTAGATGATAGCTCACTGGTACTGTCCTTAATGTTAACAGTTAAAATATAAAAGCAGGACATTGACTGAAGAGACATTTAAATAATATGATTACTACATCATAGATTTGATCAGGAGTCTGGTAGAGTATCTGAGAATAATTAATCTTTCAGTTGAAGGGTCTTAGAGAAAAATAAGTACAAACAGAAAAAGTAGTGCCTTAAAATAAAATAAACGAACTATTTTTTTTGGGGGGTCACATCCTTACTCCTTGATCTGCTCTTCGAAATAGCTCCTGGCAGGCTTGGTAACCATATTGGATAATGGGAAGCGAACCTGGGTTTGTCCAGGGTCTTCCAGGTGCAATGCAAACGCCCTACCATTGTGCTATCTTTCTGCTCTTTGTTTTTATTTTTTTTTGGCCTTTTTTGAGGTTTTGGGGCCACATCTGAGGGTACTCAGGGGTTACTATTGGTTTCTCTTTTCCTAAGTGTCCACTCATTCTGGTAAGTAATAGATGTACAGATTACAGACTGTGGCCAAGAGAATAAAAACTAGAATAATTTGGAGAACAGAATTGGTTTTATGGCATAGAGATGGTGGTACGTTTTCCCAAATATTTCATGAGGTAGAAGACTAGGCACTACCGGCAGGAATATTGTGGGTGGTACATTTCGTCTATGAAGAGATATACATGCCACCATATGTGAACCACTAAAGAAAATAGCAACTCTGGCTCATATTCTGAGATCCCCAGTTCTCTGCTTTTGTAAGCCATTGAGCTGAGAAGGCAGTTTTACATTTGTATACAATTAACCATGGAAAGAATGATGTTGTGATTGCTTAAATCTCTATTCTAAGGTGAAGAAGGAAAGGCTGAGCACACAGATTTTACAGAAAGTGACCTATCATGGAGTGACAGGGCTGTGCTGAAGTCATCTACAATTATTGTGCTGCTATTGATGTCTTTCTTCAAATCTGTCAGCAATTGTTTGAAATATTTTGTTGGCCCCTCATTGGGTGCATATTTATTTACAGTGTGATTTCTTCTGGTTCACATATTCCTTGATTGTTAACTTTAGTTTTGTGTCTGCCCCTTCCTAAAGAAAAAGAACTGAAAGGAGCCAGCATCAAGAGTAGGCTGCTGCTTTAGTTCAGAGCTTCAAATAGACAGCCAGAGAAAATGAGTCTGTCTTGTCAACAAAAATCTAATCTTGAGGGACTTTTGCAAAGAACTTTTGCATCAGGGAACAAGAATAAAATTCAAGTAAATTTGTTTTTCAATTGGGAAACTAGCAAAAATAAATTAATAATAGTAATGAAAGAGAAACTAGTAGTAAAAATTAGAACAAAAATCAATGATGTAGAAATAAGTAAACACCCCCCACAGCGTGCACACGCACACTCACTCACACACACACACACACACACACACACACACACACACACTATAGAGAATCAATGAAACTGGGCTCATGAATTCTTGACCCAATCTCTAGTTAAAAAAATAGAACGGGACAGCAACGATACATGCAAAGAAATATAAAAGATCACAATAGGTTACTATGAACAAGTTTATACCGAGAGCCTAGAAAGGATGTATATATTTTTGGAATCATAATATTTTAACACTAAAGAAGGATGGAAATGAAAGCCTAACATTTATTCCAAGAAAAAAATATTAATTAATCACTGGAGAATTAATAAGAGGCAAGATCTCCAATGTATAAAAATGATAAGTGGCATGTGGAATATATATACATGATGTAATGCTATTCAGTTATAAGCAAAAATAATATAAATTTTGTTTCAACTGAGATGAAACTAAGGGTGTTACTTGGAGGGTGATAAGTCTGAAAGAGGACTATATCAGGTAAGGTTATGCATATGTAGTAAGTCACAAAATTTAGTCATGAAATGAACAGTTCTGGAAGTAAACAACCCTTGGATATTGGACAGTGGAATTGAGGATAAATTGGACTGAGTGTAGGGAGGTTGCGAGCAAGAAGTTTGAAAAATGAATGGAAGATGTTGACAAATCTTAGATATTGTGATGGTGATGGCGGTTCAGTAATTACCTTGTGATCAAAATCTTTACTATCAGAGGCCTGAGTGATATAGCACAGCCTGTAGGGTGTTTGCCTTGCAAGTAGCCAACTTGGGTTTGGATCCTGGCATCCCATGTGGTTTTCAGAGCATGCCACATCAACTATAATATACTTAAAAGAGTAAATAGAGGGGCCAGAGAGATAGCACAATGGTAGCGCGTTTGCCTTGCACATGGCTGAGCCAGGATGAACCTGGGTTTGATTTCCGGCATCCCAGAAGTGACTGGGCATCAGAGCCAGGAGTGCGCTGCTGGGTGTCCCCGCCAAAAAAAAAAAAAAGAGTAAATAGAAACTTATCATTAACAGTGTTGTAAAACATATTGGCTAAAATAAGAATGTAAAGATAATATTTTGAAAGAGAAAGTATATAAAATAATCACAATAAATAACATTTACAAATATTAATAACTACTTAAAGTTTTCTGAAACACAGTCATGCTCATTTATTTTTCTGTTCTTGCACTGTCATAACAGAGTTGAACAGTTGCAAAAGATATTGTATGGCTGCAAAGACTAAAATATTGACTCTTACCTGTTCAGAATAAAAAATTGAGTTCTTGTTAAATTATACAAACACTATTTTGGATCATTATAAATATTAAGATAAAAACATTATTGTGATTTACTTACTTTTCTATATTTTAGATTTTCAGAAGTCTTGTGATGGGAGACGAAAAAGAAAATGGCCTAATACTAACAAATAGATATAAAGGAAAATAAATAATTCCTCTTCAGTTTCCCAATAAAGTACAGAAAACTCCATTTCCATCAAAATGCATATTTCTGCTCAATTGGGAAAGGGGAAAACTTGAAATGTTTTGCAAACTGACTTTTTGATATTCCCTTGTTCCCATTTGCCACAGATCCTTACAAATGGCTTCAGATATTGTGGATTTAATCTAAGTGAAAAGTGCTACTTTCATTCACCAAGAGAATTCAAGTGTTTCTATCTTAATAGACTCATTCAGAAACCCAAGAATGTCAAATAAGTGTATGAAATCATGAATTATTTTTATATTTTATGAGCTGTGTTCTTGTTTCTATAGATGCTGTCTGGGCACAGTGATTTTCTGAGAACAAACAGTGCCTTCCAGGATCCTTTACAAGATTTTCCTACGCATTTTGATGAATGAATTTTCATATTTCTGCTTCTTCTTTTTCCTAAGTATTTTATATCATTCATTTTTTAGACAGAACCACCTTCCTGAAATAGGTTCATGAAAAAATATTTATGATGACTAGAATACTGTAAAATAGAACTGAGATTGTGCTTTTACTGCTATATAAATTATCTACATATAAAACAATTTCATCTTCTTACAGAATTGTGTTTTAATGTATTTCTCTTACTAGCTTGTAGTTTTAGTACTCTGCTGAATTTAAGTATTGAAAGCAGGCATTTTGGTCTTCTTAATAATCATACATAGAAAATATTATATCTATAAACATTTAGGATTATATTTTTGCATGGTGTTTCATAAATGTTCTTTGTCAGTTTGAAGAAATTGCTTTTTATTATTTTCTTCCTGAGTTATTGTGTGTATTCATACGTTTGAAAATACTTTTTATTTACCTATTTACATTACTGTATAGATTTAATTTTTTTATTTTCAAGTTGATTTCTATTTATTTTAAATTCTTATTCTTCCTTTTTCATACATGTCTTTTCTGTTATTTATGTTATTTTTATATATTTCTTAATGCAATATGTAAGTACTTAAATATTTTGTGTCGATCTTATTGAGAAATATTATCTGAAGCTTTTATAATATATTTATCAATAAATTGACAATAAATCAATAAATTATTTTATTAATAAATACATTGATTAATGAGTTGGGATTGTAAACTACTTCTATATGTATAGAAACTCTTAAATAGGATTAATGTTAATTCTCCCCAAAATGTTCCTTCCTTCCTTCCTTCCTTCCTTCCTTCCTTCCTTCCTTCCTTCCTTCCTTCCTTCCTTCCTTCCTTCCTTCCTTCCTTCCTTCCTTCCTTCCTTCCATCCATTTGAGCTGAACATGCATGCTAGTGCTCAAAATTTACTTCTGGCTCAGTGAATATTTTATATTATACTATCTCACTGGTGCCTATTTTGCTAAACTTTTAATTAGTTTTCAGTACTCCTAAACTAATGTGAATTCCCTTTATGCCTAGTATGTTAGGAATTGATATTAAGCTCGCTATAGGTCAAGTCACATGTCTCTTCATCTTAATGTCTATAAAATATAGACATATATTTTCTCCTTTGCTTTTTCCCTTTTATTTCTTTGCCTTTTACTTTTCATGTGAAGACATGTAATATAAACTATCACAAACATTTATGGGAGTATACAGGGAGGTAATGAGGACACTATGCACAGAGGGGAAGGGTAGGAAGTAAGTAAAAGGATGTGCTTATTGTGTCGCATCATCCTGCTGTTTCTTTATCCTTCCTTTAGGCAGCTGTGCTTGTGATGTTCAGTGTTGACCTTGGATTCTAAGAATGATGCATGAGAAAAAGCTCTTGATAAGTGCTGGTGTACAAGTGCCCTTCCTCTGGAAACACACTTTCTGAAGGAAGGGACAATGATATCCATTGTTGACACTGGGTTCTCAGGATAATTCTTGAAAAGATTCTCATGAAGCCCTGCTACCGTCTTGGTCTCTTTCAAAGTTTCCTCTGCACACCAGCACCTCAATTTATAGCTGTCTGATACCTCGGGTGACCAATGTGGTGGCAGGAGCAGAAACACATGGGAGCTTGAAGAATGTCATCAGCACCAATTGCTAGGCCACAGAGCCAGAGTCGTCTAGATTCTGAAGCTTTTCTAGAACATCACTTTTCTGCGTCCCAGGGGGAGACGTGGCCCAGCATTGGATGTGAAGTGTTCCAGGAGCTGAAGACTCACTTTGAGGTACTTTACCTTCCCTTAAAAGAACTAGAAAGCAAAAGGATTGTCTCAGTCTTCATGAGCTGTGGAGAGCTGAGACACATCCCTCCTTCAAGCAGTTACACAGAAGCCAGAGATTCGCTGACTGTCTCTTTCTCCTTCTGTTTTGTTTTCCAAGCCTTTTGTTATCTTCAGGAATGCCCTTCCTCTATTGTCTTCTTTATAAAGTAACCTTCTTTCCCTCACCTTAAATGTCTCTACTTCTGAAATATCTTCTGCTGTAACCCAAGAAGGATTATCACATCCTTTGTGCTCTGATAGCACTTTGCATAGGAACTTGCTATGCAGAAATTATTTATGTGAACTCTTTGTCAGCACATCACAAGGTCCTTGAAGATGGGTTCTATAACTTGTAATATCTGTTTTGCCAATATGACATGTAGTGTCTGACACCTAATTGATACTCAGTAAGTGCTTCATAAACCTTCATAGCCCTGAAATTCTCATAAACTTAAAACTTTAATAAAAGCTGTATCTTTTCCTTCCATAGTTTTTTTTTTCTTTCTGATGTGGTCTATGTGCAGGAAAGAGAATGACTTGTGATAGACATTCTTTTATGTAACTTACAGTCTACTTAAGGAGACATATATAATTCACATTAGCTCAAAATAGCTTGGGCATAGCATAAGTGGGTCTGAATAATATTTAATTCATCACATTTTAAATGATCCAACTAAGGACAAGTGAAATTGTCGAGAGTAAACTATTCTTTTTATCTCTGGCACATATAATACAAGGATTTTTTTTTCTTTGACTGTCTCATCAGCTATCTGATAGCTTGTTATGTAGAAAAGGAATTTGGGTTTGTTTTATTATGTATTAGGCTATATCAGTAAGCAGTATTAGAATTTGGGAGATCATAACTTTTCCAGAAACTTTTTTTTTTTTTTTTTTTTTTGGTTTTTGGGCCACACCCTGTGACGCTCAGGGGTTACTCCTGGCTATGCGCTCAGAAGTTGCTCCTGGCTTCTTAGGGGACCATATGGGACACCGGGGGATCGAACCGCGGTCCGTCCTAGGTTAGCGCAGGCAAGGCAGGCACCTTACCTCCAGCGCCACCGCCCGGCCCCCAGAAACTTTTCCAGAAACTTTTAATCAGCCAGAAAGACACATTTCGACAAAGATACCTTAGAAAACACTTTCAGAAATAATCAGTGAGTACTGAATGAACAACAACTTGTCAGAAATATAGAATGGCACCATCAAACAAAATACTGGAAGATATTGATATGTTTATAAATAGTAATATATTCTTTTTTTTTTTTTTTGGTTTTTGGGCCACACCCGGTAACGCTCAGGGGTTACTCCTGGCTATGCGCTCAGAAGTCGCTCCTGGCTTGGGGGACCATATGGGACGCCGGGGGATCGAACCGCGGTCCGTCTCCTAGGCTAGCGCAGGTAAGGCAGGCACCTTACCTCCAGCGCCACCGCCCGGCCCCAATAGTAATATATTCTAACTTCAAACATCAAGTGTATTTTCAGCCTATATGGTCTCCAGAGCCTGCTAGGAGCAATTTCTGAGTACAGAGCCAGGAGTAACCTCTGAGCACTGCTGGGTCTGGCCCCAAAACAAATAAAATAAAAATGAATAGAATGGAAAGTCATTATAAGGATAGTATGTTTAAATAAACATGTATAATTTGAATTCAGTTATAAACTAGCCACAGGTGTATTTATTGTTGTCAGACTAGGATATCTCTTCTATTTTATTCTATTATTATTAAATTCAAGACTCATATGGTTCATTTCTTCCAATTCAGCCTCAAATGGGATAATCTAATTAATAAGATGGACCTTTAGCTAACTCTCTCAAATGAGAGACAATTCTCATTTGAGATATTAATTGTGATATTAATTTGTTTTTGTTTTTGTTTGGAGACCACACAGGGCTGTGCTCAAAGGCTGTTCCTGACTCTGCAAGCAAATTATTTAACCCCTTATTTATATTTTTTTTTATAATTTTGAGTAATTTGAGTAGTATTTTTATAATAGAATTAAGCTGACACTTCAGAGGGTTCTAATGTTCTCCCCTCCCTTTTCCAAAATCGATCCCACTTCATCATGGGTGTCTTGTACCAAAGTGAAACAGAAGAACCTTCATTGACATATCAATTTTATAGAAAATACACAGTTTCCATGAAGCTTCTTTCTTGCTGTTGCCTAATCTATGTTATTTTTTTTAAATTTATAACAGCATGTATGCATAATACCATTTTATACTGAATAATTTTACTAACATAAACATAATCTTTGACCTACCGACTCATACCTAGTCTCAGGTAGACTGATTATTACTGTCCCTATTGTTCTACCTGTTTTTTTGAATCGTATATCATTTGATCTGAATAGTATCAAGTCATTTTAGATTGGTTGCTTTCACTTATAATGATAGTTTAGGTCCCTGCAGCTATTTTAACAATTAAATGACTTCGTATTTTGATGCTGGATAGTATTCCATTGTAAATTATCCATAGTTTACTTGCTTATTATGTTTGACAATTAGGCATAAAATTTCTATAAAATATGTATAAGCTCCATTCAGGTTTTATTCATTTTTTAACTTTGTTTTATTTGATTTATTTTATTTTTATGTAATTCATTTATTTTTCATATTTTAGTTAAATAAAAGAGAGCAACAAGTTTATTCTAGGGTAAGACTATACATTGCTTCATAAGAGTTTTTCAAATTATTTATCCAAGTAGCTATATCATTAAATTTTTATTGTGATCATAATGGGTTACATATCTTTCCCAGTAGTATTTTAGGCACATATTAACATTGAATCAGGGGAATACCCATCACCAAATTTGTCCTACCCCCATCCCAGTTCCCTTTCTGCAACCCATATACCCCACCATCCCCCCACCCCCGTGCTGCTAGGTGGTCCCCTCTTTGTTTAGCTTACTATAAGTGGTCATATATCTGTTTGATCCTGGTACCCTCCCTTGTTTCCCCCTCTATTTAAGAGGCAGAACTAGATAAATCGAGTTATGTGGTTTTGTTTGAAGGAAAGAAAAGCAATATAATGGGGTACAAAATAAGAAAAAAAAAAGAAACAAAAAAAAAGAAGTCAAATATGCTGAAAATGGGCGGAGACCTTCTAGAGGCTTTCAACCTCAGTTTGAGAGAGGACATGAAAAAGGTAATTGAAACACCACAACAATACAGAAAGAAATAGCAAATAAAATATTCAGCGAGCACTACAGCAATAAAGACAAGTACCACACAATAGTATCAGTTCTGAAACCAAATCATGCCGGAGTGCAAAAAGAAAAAGATAAGATAAAATAAAATAAAATGAAAGATAATATGAAATTGGAGATATTAACTTCAATATTCAAAATAAAGACGTCAAAAATTGATCAATCAATAAATAAATGTGTGGAAAGATGATTATTTTGTGTGTTTTTTTTCTTTTCCCCCCTGCATAGGCACATTAAGTATTGGGGATATTATAGAGGGAATTCCCTTGGCCTAGGAGTTACAGGCTTTTCCACCTCTGAAGTATACTGTCATGGGAATATATCATTTTTAGTTTCTTAAAGTATCATGTCATAAAATCTCTAAGCATAAGCTCAATTTTAATTGCTATGTATATGGTATCTGGAAATTATTATCTGTGTTTTCAATTTGTTGTTTATGTATTCTCTTTATAATTTCTATCTTGGTTCACTAATTTAATTATATAATTGTGTGTGTGTGTTTGTAGGTGTTCCTCTGTGCCACCAATTTTATTTTTCAAAATTCCAAATAGATGTTGTTATTCAAAGTCTACTTAAAAATAGCTATTGTCTATATCGACTTTACAATGTGAAATATAAAGACCCAGATCCTTTTATTTAGCTTGCTCACTTCTAAAGGATGGATGCACTACTAGAGCCCAGTGATACTACTGAAAATGTTAGAGATTTCATCTTTGGCTATTATTTTGTTCTGGAAAATCCTAATTTTTTAATTCTTTATAGATAAGTGTTCCCAAAACGTGGCTTAAAATTTTCTTTTCCCCAATCAGTTCTATTATCTATTTGAGCAACTGAAATACAATGTCAATGGTAGAATTATTCTGATTAAATGATATATATTGGGATTTTCATTAAATCACTTACCAACTATAAACTACTGAGTGGTATCACTAGTAGAATAACCACAGATTTGCAGTTATAATAAATTGTTGTGACTTTCATTATTGATTAATTAATATGGAGAAAATAAATGTCCTACTTTTGCAATTTATTAATGTTTACTTAAAATTATAATGACAAGTAAATTTGTGTTGTAAGCAAATGATGTCCTATAGAAAGTGAATGAAATGTTGAGTGGCTAATCATTAACTTTAAAATATGTTTAAAAGCCACAGAACTTCTTGACAATAATTATTACACAGATGAGAGAAAATGTGACCTCTTCATTTGGTCTCTCTTATTTAAATTTAGCCTCTCTTCATCAAAGTTGTAAAGATAATGTTGAATCCTCACATGCTAATGTTTGATATGCAAAACACTTACTCTGAATGATACAAAAATCAAAACTCTGAGGCAGGTAAGGTGGCAATTGGGTTGTTGCTAGATCCCAGTTTTTCTCAATGTGGGAACATGTGTGAGTACAGGTAAAAAACAAACAAACAAACAAAAAAACATACTTTGGGGCCGAAGCAGTGGTGCAAGGAGAAAGTCGATTGCCTTGCTCATGCTAGCCTAGGACTGTTTGATCCCCCAGCATCCCATATGGTCCCCCAAGTCAGGAGAGATTTTTGAGCAAATAGCCAGGAGTAACCCCTGAGTGTCACTGGCAAAACAACCAAAAACCAAAATAAATAAATAAATAACATATGTGAGAGGCCACAACATGATTTAGGTGGCCGATGGTAGGGGGGAGCACATTAAGTAAACAAGGTGAAGAAGAGTCCATAGTCTAAAATGGCATGAGAAATTTTGCATTGCATAATCTTGAAATGCTAAATAACTGTTGAAATGCTAAATTGTTGAGAAAGGTCTAATATAATAAATTATTCCTCTCCCTTTTTTGAAAATTCTGCAGAAGCTAATGATCTCAAGACAAAATATTCACCTGTAGATTTTTTTATATTTTTTTATAGTCATAGGTAAAGAATAAGATCAAGTTGCAGCAGTATCACTGAGCCTTGAACCACTAACTTGCGATAGGAGAAAAGATACCATAATCCAAAGAATATGTAAAACCTAACCAAATTGCAAACACATGATAAATTGAAGCAATTAAATCAGTTGGTTTCTCAGATTTAGATTAAAAGGAGCATACAACTTATAAGGAACATATCCACACTAAAATTGAGAACACAGTATTCTGCATTCTGGTTAGACCTTGGAGAGGCTTATAATGTCACAATTTTCAGGAAGTTTTCATTGGAAGTTGTGACCATAGCTAAATAATATGTAATTGAGAAGGGGCAGGAGTGATACTACAGTGGGTAGAGCATTTGGTTGCATGCGAACAAATCAGGTTCAATGTCTGGCATCCCATATGGTCCCCCGAGCACCATCTGTAATTATTCCTGAGTGTGGAGTCCAGAGTGATCCCTGAAAACAACTGGGTGTAGCCCTAAAACCAAAAGAAAAAAAAATGGTTAAATTGATAAAAACAGGAGGGATCAAAATATTCCAACCCAGACTCATGTAGATTGAACTGCCACAGAATTTATCCTTTCTGACCAGGCGACTAAAAAGTATTTTCAGAAACTGATTTATTAGTTGCAATAAATTTTTTCATCTTAAAGAAGAAAGAATAATTAGGGATCTGTGAGGTTGTAGTAGGAAGGATGTTGTCTTGCACACAACCAACTCTGGTTTGATCCCCTGAACCACATGTGGTCCCTTGCGCCTGCCTGTAAGGAGTACCTCCACTATGGTCCCCAACCCACCCCCAAAACACACACACACATACACACACACACACACACACACACACACACACACACACACACACACACACACACACACACACCAAAAAGAAGAAAGAAGAATTCAATTGACCTTGCTAGGACCTTTTCCAAACTGCCTAGGAAAAGAAGTTCAAACTGTTTTTTTTCTGAATTTAGAGTTCAGAGATCTGAAATCAGGAAGAAGGGGAAAACTAGATCCATGAGATAGGAATACGTTAAAAAGGGAAGTTCCATGGAGATCTCTAAAGCTGTTCAGAAAAATTCCTTTTTTTGTGTAAGGATCTTTTTTTCCCCACAAAGAATATAATACCTAAGAGGAATTAACCAAACTAATAGATCACAGGATAGGAGGGGAAGCTAGCAATATATTCCTGTTAAGATTTTACACTGCATGTTTAGTAGTACATTTTGAATTTAAAGTTGTATAATATAAATCTTATAATACTGTCTATTAATTCCTGGTGAAGATTCTTTCCTCCCACAATTTTTATTATTTTCTCTTTATTTCTTTGTCCTAATTGAAAGCACACTTCACAGCTTTATGCAGACATAAAGAATAAGGTAGGCGGTAAGGTCATTCTAATATGTTTATGGTTGGGTGGAGGTGGTACATTGTACTGCTTTCTCAGCAAAATGTTCTTCCTCTCTCTAGTCTAGACCATAATTTTTCACTGAATTTAAATTTCTTAGTCAGAGTTAATCTACTGAAATATTGAAAGATATAAAATGTAAAAAGTTAAACCTATTTTAATCATTTATTTTATTTTTAAATACATATAGTACCTTTGTCACTTGATAATGAGCAGAATTTCTTTCCCCCTTTTTTAAAACATAAGCTCGTTATTATTTTAAACACAGTCTTGAAATTTATTTGAAACTGATTTATCCCATCAGGTGAGAAAATTCAATCATTGGATTTCATTAGATGTTTCATTGAATATGATTGCTATTCTAAAACCAGATGCTGATAGCAATCATCCTGAGTAATACCATTTAAGTTACCTATTTTTTGTGCAGAGTGGGAGGGAGTGGGCACACTTTCTGTGTTCAGGATTGACTTTGTGTTCTGTGTTCAGAGATTACAGAGAACAGTATGAAGTTCCAGGGGATTAAATTCAGTTTGGGCAAATGCAAGTAGGCTCCCTACATGCTGTACTATTGCTCTGACCTTCTGTTTTGATTTTTGTATACTCTTCATTCTAGATTTTCCACCTTAAGTATGGTTTTAGGTGTCCTACTAAAGTATTATTTAATGTACTGATAACCCAAATGTATATTTCAACAGTCTAGAATTTTCTCTCTGCTCTTTATATTCAACATCTTACTTGACATATAATGTATTAACCCTCTCAGTTGTTCTAACCAAAATTTAAACTATTAATTTGACTTATAACAAATTTAGTTATGATCATAAAGATGCTAAGGTAAAAAATGTAAAAGTCATCCTTAATTTATTTTTTATCTTTCAGATACACTCCATCATTAAATCCTAAGGCCTCCAAATATATATTCATTTTTATAGTTTTTTTTTCATCATTAGACCTATTTCAAATCAATAAAATTAATCAGAGAGCTATTCTCTTGGGGCCGGA
Source organism: Suncus etruscus (assembly GCF_024139225.1). Taxonomy (NCBI): domain Eukaryota; kingdom Metazoa; phylum Chordata; class Mammalia; order Eulipotyphla; family Soricidae; genus Suncus; species Suncus etruscus. The sequence goes on from NC_064859.1 coordinate 78,189,365, forward strand.
GAGATAGCACAGTGGCATTTGCCTTGCAAGCAGCAGATCCAGGACCTAAGGTGGTTGGTTTGAATCCCGGAATCCCATATGGTCCCCCTGCCAGGAGCTATTTCTGAGCACTGAGCAGATAGCCAGAAGTAACCCCTGAACACCGCCAGGTGTGATCCAAAAAAAAAAAAAAAAGCTATTTTCTTCATTTAAATCTTTTAAATACTCATTAAAATACTTCTCTTTATAGCATGATCAATTAATTTCTGTTTTATTACTTGTGTATTTTGTTTGGTTTTGGTTTTGGAATTATGCCTGGTTTACTCTTGGCTTCATGCTCTGAGATCACACCAGGTGTAGTTGGGGGACCTTAGGTGGTGCTAGGGACTGAACCATGTCAATTTTGTGCAAGTTAAGACCTAATAACTGTAGTATATAGTATATATTAGTCTTTCCATTCCCTCTATCATACCATCTATCTGTTCAATCCATCTGTTGAAGAGAGAAAGTTGTTCTTTTCTCAGGGATTTCATATTTATTTCATATGTCTTTAGAAAACTTGTCTGAATTTTGGTTTAACAATGCATATGCATGAACTCCCTTATGAATGTGGAAAGAAATTATCCTTTCAAGACTTGTATTTTTTGTAAATATCTACATCTATTATGCTTCCTTTATGAATTTTTGTTTTTTTTCCAATTAGATTAAAATATTCTGTGTTATGAACATAATTTAGTTTACTAATTAAATTAATCAATGATAAAAAGTGGTACATAGTTGGAATTTATGTAATATTTATTGAATACATAAATTCATAATAATAATTTTATTAAAATTAGTTTGAATGTCAAAGAAATTTTGTATTTTAAAATGTAGATGATGAATGTAAGAATTGTTTCTGAAACATACTTTTGAATTATTTCAAGGTGTTAGTTTGTCATTTGATTAGAACCAAGTCAGAAAACTAAAAGATCTTGTTCCAGTCAGTCTCACAGACCAATAGAATGAAAATATGATTTATGATATGATCACATGATATAATGTAAGGCAATTTACTTAAATTGTATTTATTTCCTATTGTTTTCTTTCTTTTTCTAATTTTTTTATATAATTTTTATTTTGATCATAGTGGCTTAAATATTGTTGAAAATAATATTCTAGGTACATATTTACATAAAATCAGGGGGGATTCCCATCCCTAAATTGTCCTCCCTACACCTCCGTTTTTGTCCTACCTCCCATTTCCTCTTCCCTCCCCCCCAGGGTGGCTAGAATATGTGATCCCCTCTGTATTTGACCTACTACTTAGTAGTCTTGCATCAGTTTGGTCTTGGTGCCTCCCTTATTTCCCCCTCTAAGTGGGGGCAGGGCTAGCAGTTCAAGTTGGGTGGTTTTGCCTGAAAAAGAGAAAATGAGTAAACTGGGGTAAGAGTCTAATACCCCAAAAATGGACAGAATCCTTCTAGGGGTTCTCCTCATCGATTTGGGAAATGAAGGAGAAAAAGAAGGTGAAACACCCCATCAGTACCAAAAGAAGTGTCAAATATCCAGTGAGGTCTCCAGTTACATCGATAAGCACCATAAAAAACTGATAAAAAAATACAAACAAAAACAAACAAACATATAAACCAAAAAAACTCGCCGTGGTCTTGAAATAAGAAACATGGTGTAGCACATAACGAAAGAAAAGAAAGGAGAGAAAAAAAAAACAAAAATAAAAAAAGAATAATCGGGGACACCAATTTCAATAATCACATCCAAACCGAGAAATCGACCAAAATAGGTAGGTAAATAAAAATAATAATAACAATAATAAATGAAGGTAATATATATATATATATATATGTATATAAAAAATATCCAAGGTTTTGTGCTTTTTGCATTTTTGTTTTTTCCCTCTGCCCTGGCACAGTAAATATTGGGGTCATTCGAAACGGAATTCACTTGCCCTATGAGATATGGGGATTCTCCGTCCTTGGAGTATACTGTCATGGGATCAGTTCTAGTCTTTGCTCAGGATCATTACTCTCCCGGTGGTGTTTTTTTTTTTTCTTTTGTTTTGTTTTGTTTTTTTTTTTGTGTGTGTGGAAGACTTCTGCTTTGTCCAGGGTGATACATTCAGAGCTCTGTGTTTAGTGGTCTCAGTATCTGTACAGATCCTGAGGTGGGCCTTATGGTGAAGTCAGTCTTTGTGAATCTAGAGGTTCTGTTGCCTCAGTGCCATTTGAATCCATCTTCTGTGGTTGGTGATCTTGGTCTTTGTACTGAACCTAGGATGGCATCTAGGATAGTGTCTTTCTTTGTGCTTCCAGAAGCCCCTTTCCGTTACAGTTGTCTTTGCCGGACCTTTGGAACTGGGGATCATGCGTATTGTGCTGGTCTTAGTTCAAAGCCTAGACTAGGGCTTTTTAATTGGTCCCAAGATGTTTACAGTCTGGTCGTGGTTCTAGCAGCCAGTCCTCTGTAAATCACAATCTTGGCTTTTGGACTTACCAAAGGGTGCCGCGTCTTCTGGTTTTGTCTTGTCGTTAGCTGGTAAGGTAGGTTAAACTGCTCTAAGGTCAAGTTGTTCACGTTTTCTTCATTGTCGGGATATCATGTTAGCGCTGGCCCTTGTTGTTGACCCTGCAGTATTGAGGCCATCCCAGATGGAGTTTGTTTCTTGCAGCTGTTGTGAAGAGCTGTGCCATTTCTATGCCTGGGCACCACGGTTCAAGGCTGGATGAATGGAATCTGATCACCTGAGGTCTAAGTTGGTTCCACATGACATATTTTCAAGGTAGGAGATATCCCTGTATTGTAAACAACTATGAGTTCCTATCTCTAGTAGGTAAGAGCTCTTGTTTTTTGTTTTGTTTTTTTTTTTTTTATGTAAGATTTCCCCTTTATTTAGTGTGCCTTTGCAGGGGGAAGTGGTGCTCCATTATATTGTTGGTGTATTTGGGGTGGACAGAGTGGATAACAGAAATAGGTCTCATACCCAAAAACGATTAAAAAAAAAGTGCATGTGCCCACAAATGTATATGTAGGGCTAACATTAAAAAAAAGGAAATATAATGACTTAGTGAAGTTTTTAAAGGACCAAAGTGGTGCAAAAGACTACTTTACAATTGGGGGAGAACAGGTAAAGAGGTGGTGTATTACAGGTCTTATGCCTATGTTGGAAGTACTGTTTTTCCCCTTGAGCTTTTGGATTTTTCTTGTGGTGTGTGGGTTCCCAGGCATCTTCCAATTACACCCCCTGACCTTCTTCAGATTGGTAAAAATTTGCGGCAGGGAGGTCTTGGAAGAGTTCTTGCATTGGGGATACTATTGGACCTAAGTCTGGTTTCAAGAAACAGTCCACGTTATGGGGAGTTGGTAGGGAGGGTCTCGCAGCATGAGTCCATAGGGGAGTTGGCTGTCTTTTCTTGCAGGAGATGAGGTGTGGTTTCGGCTGGGTGTCCCCTCCCCTGGGTGCTAGGTACTGGTTCGTTGGGTAGGAGGTCGATCTTGATGCCTAAAAGATTAAGGACTGAGGGTGGAGAGTATTATTATGGTGGGAGATCTGGATGGGCTTGAGGGGTGAAGGGATAGTTGGATTTCCGGGGGGAGGGGAGAAAGGGGAAGGTATATGGGAGGGGTATGAAGGTAGAGAAAAGAGAAAATACCATAGAAAAGAAAGGGGGGAAGAGAAAGGGAAAAAAGTAAAGAGAAGAATAGAAGAGAAAAAGAAAAAAGAAAAGAAGAAAAAATAAAAAAATAAAAAAAATAAAGTAGTGAGAAGAAAGGAGAGAATAACAAGGGAATGTTGGTTTGGCTGAATGTGTTCGATGGCTAGAGCCTGTAGTTTAGGTCTGTACGTCGCAGGTACTGCTTTGGTGGTCTGACTGGTCACGTGGTTCAATTCCTAAAAGAAGGTTTAACCTAGAAATAAAGTGTATGTTAAGGAGTTTTCTCGTGGCCATCTCGTAGTGCAAGCAAGGTACGGTATCTCGTGTGGTATCCCGAGTTGCCGTCTTAGTTTGTCCGCCCTTTGTATCTAAGGGCACCTGTGGGCAGAAAAGCTGAGAGGTTATTTAAAGTATAGTAAGGTAAAGGGATTAAAACGTAGTGTTATGGTATGTTGCCATCGCATTCCGTGATTTCCCGTGGTGTTCTATACTTGTGTTCCTGTTAACGATCTCTAAGGATTATTGTGGACCTTTGTTGTAGGAGTCTGATTACATACCTCTCTATGTTGCTGTTTTCTTTGTGGTATAATGTGCAGTCAAGAGTTTGCGTTATTCCTTCTTCATGTATTCTGGACACTGCTCCCATGTATATGTTGACTATTACATTGTTTAGAATTTCTACCCTGTTAAACCCTGTTATATGATTGTTAGGTATTAGTTATGTATAAAATATATGTTCTAGGTGTTTAAGAATAGTGCTACCATTCTGTGTTTATCTTTTGTCTTCTGACTTACTTCGTTTAACATAACATGATCTAGGTCCATCTACGTTGCTGCAAAGTCTGTGATTGTATCATTTCTAACTGCCATGTAATATTCCATTGTGTATATGTACCACATCTTAATGATCCATTCATCTGTTGTTGGACATCTAGGTTGGTTCCAAGATTTGGCTATTATACTGAGTGCTGCGATAAATAGTGGGGTGCATACGTATTTTGGAATGAATGTCCTTCCATCTTGTGGGTATATGCCTAGGAGAGCAATTGCGGGGTCAAATGGCAGCTCGATTCTGAGTTCTTTGAGCACTCTCCAGACTTTCCTCCATAGGTGTTGGACTAGGGGGCATTCCTACCAGCAGTGGATGAGAGTTCCTTTTATACTGCATCCCGCCAACAAAGGTTGTTTCCGTCATTTTTGATGTGAGCCATCCTCACTGGTGTAGGTGGTATCTCATTGTTGTCTTGATTTGGATCTCCCTGATGATGAGTGAAGGTGAGCATGTTTTGATGTGTTTGTTGGCCATCCTTCTGTCTTCCTCAGAGAAGTGTCTATTCATTTCATCTCCCCATTTTTTATAGCTTTGTTTGGTTTTGGGGGGCTCAGCTTTCTGAGTGCTTTGTATGTTCTAGATATCAGCCCTTTATCTGATATGTCGAGTGAAAAAAATTTTTCCCATTGTGTTGGCTGTCTTCTTGCATTAAGTAGGGTTTCTTTTGCCATGCAGAAGATTTTTAGTTTGATGTAGTTCCATTTGTTTATATTTGATGCTAACGTTCTTGCCATTGGTTGCTTCATTCTCAAAAGACCTTTTTGATATATAGGTCTTCGAGTGTTCTGCTATTTTATTCTCGATAAACTTTATGGATTCGGGTCTGATTTCAAGGTCTTTGATCCATTTTGAGTTGATTTTTGTATAAGGAGTAAGGTATGGGTTGATTTTTCACTTTCGTACATGTGGTTTTTCCAGTTGTACCAACACCATTTTGTTGAATAGGCTTTCTTTGTTCCATTTCAGATTCTTGCCTCTTTTATCAAATATTAGTTGGCTATATACCTGGGGGTTTATGTCTGGGAATTCTGTTCTGACCCACTGGTCTGAGGTCCTGTCTCTGTTCCAGTACCATGCTGTTTTGATTACTATGGCTTTATAATATAGTTTCAAGTTAGGTAAGGAGATGCCTCCCAGCTTCTTGTTTTTCAGTATTTGTTTGTCTATCCTGGGGTCTTTTGTGGTTCCAGATGAATTTTGTGAATGATTGTTCTAATTCTTTGACGAATTGTGTATCTGGATTTGGATAGGGATTGCATTAAATCTATATAGGAGTTTGGGTAGGATAGTCATTTTGATTATGTTAATTCTACCTATCCATGAGAATGGGATGTTCTTCCATTTCATTAGATCACCTTCAATTTCTTTCTGAAGTATTTTGAAGTTTCCCTGGTATAGGTCTTTCACTTCTCTTGTAAGGTTGATTCCTAGATACTTGATATTTTTTGATACTATCTTAAATGGAATTGTATTTTTAATCTCTCTCTTCCTCAGCTTCAATTGTTTGTATATAGAAACGCTACTGTCTTTTGTGTATTGACCTTGTAACCAGCCACTTTGCTGTAGTGGTTAATTGTTTCTAGGAGTTTTACTGTGGACTCTTTAGGGTTTTCGATGTATATCATCATATCATAGGCAAATAGAGATAGCTTGTGTTCCTCTTTCCCAATTTGAATTCCTTTGATTTCCTTCTCTTGTCGGATTGCTATTGCTAGGACTTCTAAGGTTATATTGAATAAGAGTGGAGAGAGTGGACAGCCTTGCCTAGTTCCTGATCTTAGTGGGAATGCTTCTAGTTTCTCACAATTGAGTATAATGTTGGCTGTAGGCTTTTCATATATAGCTGTAACTATCTTGAGGAAGGTTCCTTCTAGTCCTATTTTGCTGAGTGTCTTTAACATGAAAGGATGTTGGATTTTGTCAAACGCCTTCTCTGCATCGATTGATATGATCATGTGGTTTTTGTCTTTCATGTTTTTGATGTGGTGTATAATGTTGATTGATTGTATGTTAAACCAACCTTGCATTCCTGGAATGAATCCCACTTGATCGTGATGTATGATCTTCTTGATGAAGTGCTGGATTCGGTTTGCTAAGATTTTATTGAGTATCTTTGCATCTATGTTCATTAGTGAGATTGGTCTGTAGTTTTCTTTTTTGGTAGTGTCTTTGCCTTCTTTGGGAATGAGTGTGATATTAGCCTCATAAAAGGAGTTGGGGAGGAATCCTGTTTTTTTCTATGGTTTGGAAGAGCCTATGGAAAAGTGGTAGTAACTCTTCTTGAAATGTTTGATAGAATTCACCTGTAAATCCATCTGGGCCTGGGCTTTTGTTTTTAGGGAGTTTTTTAATTATATCTTCAATTTCCTCTGAGGTGATTGGTCTATTTTGGATCTCTAGATCTTCCTTTTCCAGTCTTGGAAGAGGGTGTTTTTCCAAAAATCTATCGATTTCCACTGGGTTCTCTAGCCTAGTTGAGTATAGATGTTCATAATATGATCTCATGATATGTTGTATTTCTTGGGGTTCTGTTGCAATATCTCCCCTTTCATTTGTGATCCTACTGATTTGGGTGTTTTCTCTCTTTTTTTTTGGTGAGTTTTGCCAATGGTTTGTCTATCTTGTTTATTTTTTCGAAAAACCAACTCCTGGTCTCATTGATTTTTTTGTATTGTTTTTTTAGTTTCTATGTTGTTTATTTCTGCTCTAGTTTTTATTATTTCTTGCCTTCTGGATGTGGTTGGATTTCTCTGTTGCTGTTGTTCCAATTCTTTGAGGTGATCTTTTAAACTGTTGGTTTTGTTATTTTCCTGTTTCTGGACATAGGCCTGTATTGCTATGAGTTTCCCCCTAATTACTGCTTTTGCTGTGTCCCATAAATTTTGACATGTTGTCTCTTTATTGTAATTTGTCTCAAGGAATCTTTTTATTTCTTCTTTGAGTTGTTCTTTGACCCAGCTGTTGTTAAGCAGCATGTTGTTTAATCTCCAGGTATTAGTTTTTCTCCATTGCTTCTTCTTGACATCGATTTTGAGCTCTGTTGCATAGTGATCTGAGAGGGTACTTCTAATGATCCTTACCTTTGTGGTCTTATATAGGTTGGCTTTGTATCCTAAGACATGGTCTATTCTGGAGAAGGTTCCATGTGGGCTTGAGAAGAATGTGTATTCTGCTTTCTGGGGGTGGAGGGCTCTATATAAGTCTATTAGCCCTAAATCTTCTAATTTTTCATTCAGAGCTCTTATTTCTTTCCTATTTTTCTGTTTGGTGGATCTGTCCAGTGGTGATAGTGGAGTGTTGAGGTCCCCTGCTATTATCACATTTCCCTTCATGTGCTTCTCCAGCTTTGCCAGTAGTTGCCTCACATATTTTGCTGATTCTACATTAGGTGCATAGATATTGACCAGGGTTAGTGTTTCTTTATCTAATGTTCCCCTGATCAGTAAGTAGTGACCCTCTTTGTCTCTGACCACTTTCTTGAGGTTGAATGCAATTTGGTCTGATATGAGAATGGCTGTCCCTGCTCTTTTTTGTTTTCCATTGGCCTGAATAATTACTTTCCATCCTTTGATTCTTAGCCTATGCTTATCCTGTAGCTGTAGGTGTGTTTCTTGTAGACAGCAGAAGTCCGGTTTATTTTTCCTAATCCAGTTCTCTACTATGTGTCTTTTAATTGGAGAGTTTAGTCCATTAACATTTAGGGAGATTATTGAGAGAGAGGACTGTTGTGTAGTTGTGTTGTGTAGGGTAGCTTTTGTTACAATCGGGGGTTTGGATTGTGTAATTCGTCTCTGAGTAGGTCGTTTAGGATCGACTTTGTTTGGACAAATAGCTTTAGTTCGATCTTGTTTGAAAATGTTTTCACTCTGTTCTCCCATATGAATGATAATTTTGCCGGATATTGGACTCTAGGTTGGAAGTTTCTTTCATTCAGTCGTTTAAATATGTCATTCCACTGTCTCCTTGCTTGGATTATTTCGATTGGGAGATCTGGTTTGATTCTTATGTCCCTACCTTTGTACTTGAGGTTTTTTTCTCTCTTATTGCCTTAAGAAGTTCCTCTTTCTCTTTGTTTTTTGCCATTTGGATTACTATATGTCTTGGTGTAGGTTTATTAGGATCTATTTTACTAGGAACTCTCTTGATTTCCTGGATTTGCCCTGAAGTTTCATTCCAAAGGGTGGGGAAGTTCTCTGCTATTATATCTCTGACTACTTGTTCTTCTCCTTTCCCTATTTCCTCCCCTTCTGGTATACCCATGATTCTTAGATTGTTTCTTTTGTCCTTGTTCATTAGGTACTGGACTTTTCCTTCCAGTGCTTTGCCTTTTATTTCTTTGTTGGTTTCTTGGTCATTTTTTGTTTGCAGTTTTCCTTCGAGTTCTTCGATGTGTTTCTCCAACTCTGTGTTTCTGCTAGTAAGGCTTGTTACTTTGTCTGTTAATTCCTTCACTTCTTTTTGTATGGACTCTCTCATACTCTTTAACATTTCTTCTTTAATTTGGGTGATTTGTTCCTCCATAGATGTTTTATACTCGGTAGCTAAAGTTTCTCTCATTTCTTTAATTAGTTCTTGCGTTTCCTTCCTCATTGCTGCTTTTAGGTCGCTTTCCCACAGATCTGTGCGTTTTGGCGGACTTGGAAACTTGTAAAGGTTTGTCTCCGTATCTTCAGATCTTAGGGTTCTCTTTGATTTACCCATATTTCCTTGTGTTTATTGCTGTGCTTTAGAGTGCTGTTTCTTCCAATTTCAGCCTGTTTTGATCCCCTGTGGGGTGGGAATGGGTCCCCTCCCTGAGGGTGGATCTAGTGGTACAGTTGGGTGGGATTGTTGCGGTTTGGCTCCTCTTGTGCTCTTTCTGTGGTCTGATTCGTTGCTTTGCCTTATTGTTGCCAGCTATTTCTGGGAGGCAGGAGATTCTCGATGAGGGGCGGGGCCCTTTCACGCTGTCCGCGTGGCTGTGTGGAACTTCCCTACCTTCCCGTGGGCAAAGGAGCCCCAGCAGGAGCAGGGCAGCCGTTCGCGGGGTCGGATTGGGTGGGCGGACCTTCCCTACCTTCCCGGGGACACGGGAACCCGCAGGAGCAAAGCAGCCGTTCGCGCGATCGGGGTGCACGGGCGGGGCTTCCTTACCTTCCCGGGGGCAAGGGGACCCCAGCCGGAGGAAGGGAGCCGTTGGCGTGGTCGGGGTGGGCGGGCGGAGCCACCTTACCCTGCCGGGGGCTAGGAGACCCCAGCCGGAGGAAGGGAGCCGTTCGCGTGGTCGGGGCGGGCGGGCGGAGCCTCCTTACCCTGCCAGGGGCTAGGGGACCCCAGCCGGAGGAAGGGAGCTGTTCGCCGCCGGTCGGGGCGGGCGGGCGGAGCCTCCTTACCCTGCCGGGGGCTCTTTTTCTAATTTTTTTAATTTTTATTTATTTATTTATTTTTGTTTTGGGGGTCACACCCGGCAGTGCTCAGGGGTTACTCCTGGCTCCATGCTCAGAAATTACTCCTGGCAGGGCTCGGGGGATCATATGGGATGTTGGCATTCAAACCAATGACCTTCTGCATGAGAAACAAATGCCTTACCTCCATGCTATCTCTCTGACCCTGTTTTCTTTCTTTTTTAAAAAATAAATTTTATTACTACCAAAGTGAATAACAAATATTTCACAATAATATTTAAGGTACAATAATGTGTTTTCTAATGTAATAGAAATAATTCTAGTTTACTAATGGGAGCTAAAGAATGAAATACTTGGAGAATATTTTGAGTTTATTTTATAATTCTAAATTGTAATACACAAAATGATGAGAGAAACTAGTATCTTATTAATTTATTTTAGAACTTATATATACATACACACATAGATATAATTTTTTATCAATTTGTATGCTTTCTGTTTCCATCCCTTTAACATTGACTTTAGATTAGAAGGTTCATTATTATAGATTACAGGTTTTTCTAATCAAATGAAGTATCCTTTACTCAAAATAGGGATCATGTTAACCAGAGAAAAGAGATAAGTAGAAAATATGTTGGATTATTTTGTAAGTTTTTTGAATGTTTTAATAAGAATAATTTATAAGTGGCAACTTCAAATAAAAATTTTAAGTGTTAATCAAGTGAATTAAGTCAAATTGGCTTTTAAAATATTTAAAATAAGAGCATTTATAAATAATGTGATTAAAGTATAAGGTAGCCTAAGATGTGAGTTAGTATATGTATCTATCTTTGTAAATGTGATAAAAATATCATTATTTATATCTGGTATTAAAAGGGTAGAATGAAAAATTTCTTTGAATGCTACTCTTGGCAAGCCCAGGGGACCAGATAAAATGCTAAGGACTAAATCTGAGTCAATTGCTGCAAGACAAGTCTGCAATACTATTGTTAGAGCCCAGATTAAGAGAGGGTTAACAAAGTTATAAAAAGTATTTTAGGAAGAAAAAATTCAAGGACTGTAATGAAGATTTTTTTTTTGTAAGATCTTAGATGAAAAGTGTTGCAGACCTGGGTTTACAGGTAGTTTTAAGAAATTTGGTAGGAAAAATAAAATCAGGGAGTGAAATGTTTTTTATGCAAATTCACAAAGTGAATAATAATCATTGTCTATCAGCCAGAAAACAGACCCTCATTATCCTGATAGTAAATTTGACTCTTCCAGAAATGCAAAAGATTAATTTCTATTTATAAGACAAAAGACAACAACATTTAATGGTAACAATCTGAATAGACCAAGATACACATCCTGGGCACTCTTTTCCTGAAAGATTCTATCTTCACTATTTCTGACACTCTTCTTAGTCTTCGAAGCATCTACAAATGTCTTAGTTTGCTGTCTTGATTTTTTTAAAATAAATAAGTTATTTAATTGAATCACCATTAGATTCACAGTTACAAAGTCGATCATGATATACAATGTCCAACATCCATCCCTTCATTAGTGCACATTTCCTATTACCAATGGAATGTTCCCAGTTTTTCTTCCTCCCCCTGCCTCTTGCCTGCTGTCTTCCCTACATGCATCTACAGATTCTAAATGACAGTTTTTGTAACAAAGCCTTTTCTTAGATTGTCTTATATCAAACTACACTAGAGAAATCTTATTTATATAGGAAACTGCTTGGTCAAATCACTGATTTTGGAGTGGGAGGATTTTAAACACTACTCATGGAGTCCAGAAGTCAGTTTGGCAACAGTAAACGTGGTCTGAGGATGTCAACAATTCTTTGCCACTTGGCACAGAGATGCAGGAGCAAAGAGCCAACAGAAATAACATATCAGTGCAACAAAGACATCCAGATCATACCTTGTGGTGTCCAGGTGTCACCAGGACTATACATGGCAGTGCTTACGGAGTTATACACTCATAGGTTGAACCCAGGGATCATGGTGCTAGGCAGGCTATCCAGCTCTAGAACTATCTCCTTGGATTCTTTTTACTGTATATATTGTTGTTTGGGGGCCACACCTCACAAGGCTTCTGACTTTGCACTTTGTAATCATTCCTTTTGGTAAGGGGACAATATGGGATGCCGAAGATTGAACCTAGGTTGGCCTCGTGCAAGGCAGACACTTTTCCTGCTGTACTATTTCTCTAGCCCCCACCATTTTTTAAAAATTATGCAGACTTTTTGAGAACTAAATAATGAGAAAGTTATTTACAACATGTCACTTGAAATCAAAGATTTAATGTTTATCTTGCTTTTTATAACTGACCAGTCTCTATCATTTTCATGCTATTATCTTTCAGTCTCATCTGCTGGTTTAGTAACACTGGTGACTTTAAAGTTTTTGTTATGATTCTATACATTTGGTAATTGTTATTTTTAAAGCCTGGAGATTCTGTCTCCTCTTTGGCTGAAGTGTTAATATCCTTCTCTCTATGCAATTATCTACTGTTTTTTTCCTTCAGACAACTGTTTAAATTACTTCTTCAGAAGCATCAGACCTCATTTCCAAGGTCATCTTATTATATACTTTTAAATAGCTGGTTGTTTGTGTCACAGCATTTTTCAGACAGGTAGAATTTTGTCTATATTTTCTTTGCATGCTAGAAACATGCTTTCAAACCTTATATTTTATTCTGTCATGTCAAGTTTTAGGAAAAAAAAACTACCTTTAACTGATGACTAATTTTTTTTTTGCTGGATAAATGAAAGGACATGCTGTAATGCAGTATGTAAAGCCACAGGCAATGAACTGTTCCTATAATTTAGTGGCATTGAGTGATAGACAAGGTGTATTTGCTGATAGTTTTCTTATCCTAAAGCACAATGTCTTCTGATATAGATTTTCCATTTATTTAGCAAGAAGTTTACCTAAGTGTGTTTGAGGACAGGATTTAAAATGCATTTATGGGGTCAGAAATCCAGTTTTAAACTTAAAGAAATTTGGGATAGTGAAAAACTAAGAAAACCACCCTGTCATTTTAAATATCTCATGACAGGGTTGGGCTTTGGTGAAAAAGGACACTTTCTCCTCTGTTGGTGGGAATTGGGACATCTGCTTAAACCTCTACGGAAAGAGAGATGGAGATTTCTAAAAAAAGGAAGAAAAAAATGGGATTAGAACTACCATGCTCCAGTGATACATCTTTTTGTATCTACCTACAAAACACAAAAATATTAATTAGAAAGGAGATATACAAACCTATGTTCATTGTTTCACTTAGTACAATAGTCAAAATATAGAAACAACCCAAATAATAAACTGCAGATTAATAGATCTAGAAGCAGTGATACACACACACACACACACACACACACACACACACACACACACACACACAAGCACGTACAGTGGAAAGTTCTACAATTCTAAGAAAAACAAAATCAGGTCATTTTCTGCAACATCAATACAATTATAGGATACTGTGCATGATGAAATCAATCAGAAGAAAAGGAAAAAGTACAGAATGATGTTTCTCAAATATAATGCTTAAAGTTGCATGGAGAGGTAACAGCAAAGATCCAAAAAACATGTAATAAGGGGCTGAGAGGGAAGGGTCTTGGGGTCATTGGTAGAGGAAGAGTACTCTAGTGATGGGATTATGTACATAAGAAATCATTATTATAAAAAATTTAAAAATACACAACGGGGTCAGGGAGATAGCATGGAGGTAGGACATTTGTCTTGCATGCAGAAGGCCAGTGGTTCAAATTCTGACATCCCATATGGTCCCCGAGCCTGCCAGGAGCTATTTCTGAGTGTAGAGCCAGGAGTAACGCCTGAGCACTGCCGAGTTTGACCAAAAAACCAAAAAAATAAAACAAAACAAAAACAACAACACAACAAGATAGCAATAAAGTTTCAAAGGCATCATGATGGGAAAACTGATGCACACATTTAATTGGTGAGGGTATAAGAAAGAGGCAGAACTTCCTTTGTTCCTTCCTTTTGTTTCCTTCCTTCCTTCCTTCCTTCCTTCCTTCCTTCCTTCCTTCCTTCCTTTCCTTCCTTCCTTCCTTCCTTCCTTCCTTCCTTCCTTCCTTCCCTCCTTATTTTTCTTTTTCTTTTTTCTTTGTATCTTTCTTTCTCTTCTCCTTTTCTTTCTTTCTTTTCTTTCTTTTTCTTTCTTTCTTTCTTTTTCTCTCCTTCTCTCTTTCATTCTTTCTTTCTTTTTCTTTCTTTCTTTTTCTTTCTTTCTTTCTTCTTTCTTTTTCTTTCTTTCTTTCTTTTTTTCTTTCTTTCTTTCTTTCTCTCCCTTTTTTTATTTCTTTCTTTCTTTTTTCTTCTTTCTTTCTTTCTTTCTTCTTTCTTTCTTTTTCTCTCTCTTTCTTTCTTTCTTTTCTTTCTTTCTTTCTTTCTTTCTTTCTTTCTTTTCTTTCTTTCTTTCTTCTTCTTTACTTTCTTTCTTTCTTTCTTTCTTTCTTTCTTTCTTTCTTTCTTTCTTTTCTTTCTTTCTTTCTTTCTTTCTTTCTTTTCTTTCTTTCTTCTTTTCTCTCTCTTTCTCTCTTTCCTTTCTTCTTTCTTTCTTTCTCTCTTCTTTCTCTCTTTTCTCTCTCTTTTCTCTTTCCTTTCTTTTCTTTCTTTTCTTTCTTCTCTTTCTTTCTTTTCTTTCTCTCTTTCTTTCTTTCTTTCTTTTATTTCTTTCTTTCTTCTTTCTTTTCTTTCTTTCTTTCTTTCTTTCTTTCTTTCTTTCTTTCTTTCTTTCTTTCTTTCTTTCTTTCTTCTTTCTTTCTTTCTTTCTTTCTTTCTTTCTTTCTTTCTTTCTTTCTTTCTTTCTTTCTTTCTTCTTCTTCTTTCTTTCTTTCTTTCATTTCTCTTCTCTTCCCTTTCCTTCCCTCAATTGCTCCCTTCCTCCCTTTCTGCTCCCTCCCTCCCTCCCTTCCTTTTCTTTTTACTTTTTGTTTGTTTGATTTGACACCTGCCTGGGCTCACTAATTTCTAGCTCTGTATTGAGGAATCAGTTCTGCTGCACCATTTGCAGTGCAACAAACAAACTAACAACAACAACAAAATTGGCTGTATGAAGACAAATATTTTATATTTTCAAGGCATATTTATTAAAATGTTAACTGCTTATAATCTAACATTTTATTCCAAAGTGTGACCTTGACTGTGAACTTAGAACAGAATAAAATATTTTTCACTTTATTTTATGAGATTATTTATAAAATTACATTTATAAATTATATAGCTATGGATGATTAATAGGATCTTTTATTAGCTATTCATTATGGTATAACAACAGTGTCAAAACTCTAAATATAATTTATTTTCTCATAGTTTCTATAGGTAAATCAATTGGTATAGTTAGCCAGGACTTTTCTGACTACATTAAAGTTTTATTTAGGGCTGAGTTTTTAATTGCTGCTTCATCCACTAGTTCTATTTCTAAATTCACTTTCCATTTCTGACAATTTGATAAACTGTGGACCTTAGTTCCTTCTTGTTTTCAGTCAAAGACTTTGGTTTCTTCCCATATGTCTCTTTTTCCCAGGTCACATATAAGTTTGTTGCTTCAGAATCAGTACAGATGACTTTTTTGTTTGTTTGTTTGTTTTTGGGCCACAACCAGCAGTGCTCAGGTGTTACTCCTGGCTATCTTCTCAGAAATAACTCCTGGCAGGCATGGGGGACCATATGGAATGCCGGGATTCGAGCCAACCACCTTAGGTCCTGGATCGGCTGCTTGCAAGTCAAACACCACTGTGCTATCTCTCTGCGCCGCAGATGACTGATATTTGACAAAGAATTGTGGTATACCACAATTATTATTATACCATGGGATATATTTGCCTTAAGATAGGACAGAACCATGCAGTTTCCCACTATATGAATTAGTTTGGAGAGTATAATGCTGAGTGAAGGAGAGGAACACATAAAGGATGATTGCTCTCATATGTGGGCTATAAAGATACATAGTAAAGGAACAACCAAGGTCCAAGGACAACCAAGTCTGAGAACTGATCTATGAAATTCAGCTGTTCATAGTAGGGTGGGGAATGTGAAAAGGTCAGGTTGAGGGAAGAAACATTGATGAAATATATGGTATTAGAACTTTGTACTCATGAAATCCTACAATTAACAATATAACTATATTGCCTAAAATGTAAAACAAAACAAAACATAAGCACATACAAAAATTCTAGTAACAAAGACCAGTTTAGCTATTACAGTCTTACATAATGTATTTATATCGTTTATTTTGTCTTATAAAATATTATAGACTATGGAATCAAGTTATACTCTTACTCACACTAAAGAGAAGATTCAATTGTGCTAAAATAAGATGGCATTTATGGAGATCATATTTATCCACTACTCAACAATAACCATAAAACCTCAGAAAACAAAATCTCTGTTTAATAAATTTTGATGTAGACTTACAATCAAATATTAAAACTAACTGAGCTTATAAACATATTAGTAATTGTTTGTATTGAGCCACACCTATTCTACTCAGGACTTCCTTTTGGCTCTGCCTCAAGTATAACTGAGATGAAAACTCCAGGGGTGATATATGGTACTTGAAATCTAAGTGGAATCAATTTTTTGCAAGGCAAGTGCTTTAGCTTTGTATTACTTCTCAAGCCAAACAGTCATAGTCTTATATAAATTTTACATTTTCAATTATATAGAGCCCACTATGTATAGCATGCTACATTTTAAAGCAAATTTTTCAAAACATTAGAGAATTCTATTCCATATTCTGTATAATATTTTGTCTTCTTGCTACATTATTTTTAATATTTTCAGTTATATATTTTTATATTATTTTGGATAATCTCAAGAGTATAAAGTTTTCAAATTAGAGAAATCTTAGCTAAATCATTTGAAAACTTGTATTTCTTATTCTTCTGAAAGGCAGAAGATAAAAAAAATATTTTTTGAAACTTTTGAATCAGCTAACTTTTCATTTATGCTTGTCAAATGCCAACGTAGTTGAGTACTTGGGAGAAAATTGTAACCCTAGCAGCTCTCTGCATTTTCAAAAGCCTCACATAATTGAAATAAAGTTACCTGTGACCAATATTTGATTTTCATGGTTATTAAACCATTTCTGGGCATAGGCTGGAGAGTAATACAGTGGGTAGAATGCTTGACTTGCATATGCCAATGAAAGTTTGATCCCAAGTACCACACACAGTCACCAAAGAAAAGCCAGGAATAAAGCCATGAGTAATGTCAGGCATGGTCCCCAAACAAAAAATAGCAAAACATAATTAGAAAAACAAAAAAATATAAAATTGTATGTAGAACCAAAACATTTCAAGGTAAAACACTACCCTGAGAATAAAGAAACAACTGACTTTATGAGGATTCTATTATGGTATATTTATGAGGATTAATTATGGCATACCTGAAACACCCTCTATAATTGCTTCCTTATTAATATGTGCCCAATATATACATATATTATATATAACTCTCTATATGCATATATATTAAGTATCTTAATAGCTACTACTTCTAAAAATTGTGAGGACTATAAATTATCTTATTAATACCTGAGAATATTAAGTTATTTTTATTTTACTTAGCAATTATTCCCAATGGTAAAATGCTGAGAACTTGAAAATTATGAAACATGAAGTTCTGACCTATTTCTAGAATTTTCCTCAAGAGAAAATGATTATTTTTATATTTTAACATTTCTTAAAAATCTTAATCTTAATTATATGCATATTGGACACAAATGTTAAACTTTGAATTCACTAGTTGGATATTACATTCATTCTTTGATGTAATGTACATAAATGCAATATATGAAATACACATTTGCATAAATATGCACATATGTATGTTGAATTTGTTTTCTAGATATCAATGTTTAAAAATTTTCAAAGTCAGAACTTTTAAAATTCTGTGCCTATAAACCTAGACACATATGTTAGAAGAATACTCCTGGAGGCAGGCGAAATAGCACAGTGGGTCGAGCATTTACCTTGCAAGCAGACAACCTGGATTATATCCCCAGCATCCCCATATGGTCCCCTGAGCCTGCCAGGAATGATTTCTGAGTGCAGATCCAGGAGTAACTCATAAATGCCACTAGGTGTGTACCAAAGAACACGAACAAAAAAAACAAAAACCTCTTATGAAGTGAGTCATATTTATTTTCAGTAGTTAGCATAGGTAAAATGTGGGTAAGATTTACCAATGTTTTAATTCTTATCAGAATAAAATATTTTCATAATAAATAATTAACATATTTGAACTTAAATGCTCATAGATCATATAAGCTACAGAAATCTCTGTTTTAGTCTCTGTCTCTGTCATACATGCAAACACACACACACCATAAGCCTATTCAGTAAATTTGCTGGTAACATATTTCATAATTTATAGCTGAATACTTTATATATATTTAACTGTTTCTTTTGTTACAGCCAAAATATTTCTCTATTGTTTGTACTTGGTCTTAATAATATTTTTCTTCTGAATATATATTTTAGGCTTTCCATCCATCTTTTCAGATGAGTAGGAAATAATCACCAAATACATATATTTAGGTTTAATAAGACATCATAATATGGCATAAGGTTTCAGGAAATCTATATTTTATTCAGCTATACCATGCTTGCCACTTAGCATAATTAAGCACATTAAATTCAAGCTGAAAACCTGGATGATGATCATTATTTGGGTTGGGAAAAAGTTTTCACTCAGAGAAATATGCTTTGATTATAGTTGAATGTGAAAAACTGATCATTTTCTTCTCAGACACTCTCATTACACAGCATCAGAAGAAATGTCAGAAAATATCAGATATGAGGAATAATATCTACCTGACTTCCTAGACACTGCATTAAAATAATTCTTAACTTCAAAATATTCTAGTGGTCCATTTGATAAGGACCATGAAAATTAATTTTCATATTTGTATGTGGCCTTTTTCTGTGTTAGATCTGAAATACATGACTTTATATACTATTTTTCAAGAAAGTCAAGTTTATATTTTTCTTTTAGTTTTTTTATCAATTTTTGTTCATAACTATAAACAAATGTTAAGATTTGTTAAATTTTATCTAAAATTCTAATTAAACCAAGTCCATGTTTCTAAAATTGTTTCACTTCAAATACAACCAGTACTATTATTGGCTTTATATGGTATTATTTTTATTAAAAAAAATGTCAGGGCTGGCAAGATGGCGTTAGAGGTAAGGTGTTTGCCTTGCAAGTGCTAGCCAAGGAAGGACCACGGTTCGATCCCCCAGCATCCCATATAGTTCCCCCCACCCAGCCAGGGGCAATTTCTGAGCGCTTAGCCAGGAGTCACCCCTGAGCACCAAATGGGTGTGGCCTGAAAAAACAAAAAAAAATGTCACAGAAAAATTTTTCTAAAATAAAAATATATGCTGAGCCTTGTTGGACCCATGAGAAAACAACATAATTGCCCTGAGCTACATAAACATATATTGAATAAAAACATAATTTTTAAATCTATTTTAAATGTGTGTCACTGAAGTTAAGCGAAAAGGAATAGACATACTTGCAAAATTTACTCACTGCCTAATATTCAATGTATTTATGCTTTAAAATATATTTTACTAGACTATTATCAATTACAAATAATTACCAGGGCAATTTTGATGGTTTTATTTATAATCTTTAGACAATGAGTTCAAAATTCTAAGTCACAAGTCACAGAGATGTGAATAGTAGAAATAGGATTCAGGCATGTGTGTATATATATATATGTATAAATATGCATATATATATGATTTCAAATCAATAAATTTTAAATCTAGAATTTTCAGATTTAACATTACATTGAAAATCTATTCACATTTCAAATAAAAATTTGCTTAAACTGTTATATATTTTAATATATTTTTTTAGTTTTGGACTGGCACATTAATACTTAGATCAATTTAGATCAATTTTGTCTTTAACCACTTATATTTATATAAAAAAGAAACATTTCTATTAACACTGAATCTTCGTTTATTTTTCAAAGCAATATTACTTTAAAGTTTAAATAAGGTTAAAGAAATAATATTGTTGGTAAAACACTCACCTTGCACACAAAATAAAGAGTACATCTTGTATACCCAACATGAACCTCAGAGTCCTATCAGCAGTTAACTCTGATCACAAAATTGGGAGTAACTGAGCACTTCTAGGTAGCCCTCTCAAACAAGACAAATAAGAGTCAACAAAACAAATAAGATTCAGATTGTTCTATTCTATACCATGCATCTGATTAATATATTCTTGACTAAAAAGCTATCATATTTTACTAGTTCAAATATCTACTTGTAAGAAAAACAATGTTTTTAATAAAAAATAATAAAATCAGTATTTGTAGAAGATCAGAGTTACAAAATTTGTTCTGCATATAGTGCCTTTCCAAGCTGTCATTGGTGGTCCTTGTAATTCAATAAATGAGGAAAATATAGTAACAAATAACTTTATATAAATAAATATATACTTTGTATAAAAATGAATAAGCAGGGGCAGAGAAATACTACAGTCGGTAAGGTGCTTGCCTTTAACATGGTGGAAACAGGCTTAGTTTTTCGTACCTCATATGGTCCCCCAACTGTTACCCCCCAACTGTTATCAAGAGTGGTTCATCATTTCTCGGCCTTTTGACTAAGATCAAGTGAAGAGTGGTTCATCAGCAACAGAGGGCAGGAGTAAAGACTGAACACAGCTAGGTGTAGCCCGAAATAAACCAAAAGAGGAAGCATCAAAAAAGACTTCATTTTTTACTTGTTCCTGCTTCAAATGCCTGCCCATTATCACAGTTACACTGAATTCGGTCTTCATATTGAAAGAAAAATGCTAAGGAGTGAGCTAATGCCTTCTTTAAAAGTTTGGGTTTTCAGTAGTGCCTAAAAAGTAGAATATGAGCTGCATATATGACCATGTTTAATTACTCAAATGGAGACATAAGTTAAATTTCTCATTATAGATCAATAATCACCAATTATTGGCTCTTATTTCATATAATCATTATCTTCTCCTCAAGGGGATAAACAGAACAGAAACACATGATTTATTCCACCAGTAATATGTGATAAGATCACATATTAATTAATGATTTAAACATATAAAACTTTTTTCAATGTAAGTTTGACATGCTACAGACCTTCAGTATATAACTATATAAACATGTAAAAATTTTTTTTTTTTTTGGTTTTTCGGGCCACACCCGTTTGATGCTCAGGGGTTACTCCTGGCTAAGTGCTCAGAAATTGCCCCTGGCTTGAAGGGGCCAAATGGGACGCTGGGGGATCGAACCTCGGTCCTTCCTTGGCAAGCGCTTGCAATGCAGACACCTTACCTCTAGCACCACTTCGCTGGCCCCTAACATGTAAAATTCTTAATTAATAAATACAAATCACTTTAGATGCTAGGGATAAAAAGCATGCTACTAGTTTCCTATTATCGAATCGTCAATGTAGAAATTTCATTACTAGTTATTTGCAGGTTATTGAATTTTTGGACCTTTAGAACAAATGACCATGAGTGGATCTGTAGGGTTATGCAGAAACTCAATACCTTGTTTTTCAAGGAATGTCCATATATATTTTCTTCAAAAAGGGCTAAACCACCTTCTTCAATGCCAAACATTGTAGATATTTTTTGTAAAAGAGTTTCAGTCTCTGTTAGTGTGAGGTGATACTTATTGTTTTGGTTTTGCATTTCCCCTGATGATCTCTCCCTTCCAAGTTTTTTTGGATTAATTTTGGATGTATTTTTCAAAATATTTTGACTTAGATATTAACCCTTTATCAAATGAACAGTGGGAAAATTAATTTGTCTAGTCTGTGGGACTGTGTGTATTCTGCCAACATATCTTTGGCAGTGGAGAAACTTCCTAGTTCAATGTAGTCCTATTTATCTTTATTTTCACTTGTTTAATGACTTTGCACCCTTAAAGATGCCCTTTAACTTCAATATAATGGAGAGCCCTGCTACAATTTTCTCTATGTGCCTAATGGATTCAGGTTTTATATCATCATATTTAAATCATTTTTACTTAATGCTGTTCATGGTGTTAGAAAGGGTCTGAGTTTCTTTTTTTTCTTTCTTTCTATTCTTTTTTTGCACGTAACTTACCAGTTTTTCTCAGTACCACTTGTTGAACAAACTTTCTTGCTCTACTTCAATATTTATCGCTCCTTAATAAAAGGACTAACTACATGTATACATGGAGCTTAACTCTTCCATTAATCTAAGAGTTTGTCTTTATCCAAATATCACTCTTTAAGTTTAAGTTAATACTGCATTTATCTAGTACAATTTGAAGTTAGGGATACTTATGGCTCCAATTTTTTTTTTACCCCAAGGATTATTTGGATATATACGGTGTCGCTCCCATATGAATTTCAGAGTGTCCGATCTTTTTTTTTTTTTTTAATAAAGTCACCTGAAATCCAACTACAATCAAGTTAGTAATCATGGTGCTTAAATAAAGAATTTAAAATAAAATAAATAAAGTCATCTGAATCTTTATAGGGGACTGCATTGAATTTGTGTATGCTTTGGGGCTTATTGCCATTTGATAAAAATAATCTTTTTCATTACATTAGCAGTGGATGTGTTTTCTGTTTCTATTTCTTTATATAGTTGTGTAGCTATTTATATATAAAGAATTCAAGAAACTTCATAATTTTATCAGAGTAAGTCTTAAAACTGTATAAGTTTCATATTGGGATGTAATGTGCAGATATTTTTAAAATCATGTTACTAAATAAAAAAAGTACCATTTAAATTAATACTCAGTAACATGGCACTATTAAATGCTAAATATTTAATTTTATGAATGTTAATCACAAGTTTCTATATAAGACAAACTTTTACCCACAAAAATAACAAAAATATACTATATAATATTTTATTTGGTTTTCTAATGTTTATGAAAAAATGTCAAAAATATATATAGGTATATTTAATTTTGCATTTAAGATTATTCAGAGTGAGATAAGGTAGTTTAACATTTGTACTTAATGTTTAATATAAATACATTTGAATTCACTCTATAACCAGGCTTTGACATATCTCTGATTCTATATACAAAAAGTATATAGAATTATGATATGTTTATATACAATGTACTTTATTTTAATTAATTTTTGGTTACTTTATTAGATATCGAAAGCAAGTATGTATTTACAATGTCATAGTTAGTTTTTGACAATATATTCTAGCACCACTGTCCAATGTAGTGATGTGTCTGTTTAGATATGCTAGATCATCCCATTTAGCCATGGAAATTGTGAGTCCAAAAATTTATTCATTTCTCCAGGTTCTCATCTTTCATGGCATAGTTTCTCAAGGTAGTCTCTGATTACCCTTTGAATCTCTGCAGTACCTGAGTGCCAAGAGTGGTGAGTACATTTAGAAAAATAACTACACTAACAACTGCCATGACAATGTTAATGAGTGAGAGATGTAGAATGCCGTTTCTCTAATAAAGGCAAGGGTGGGGGAGGAGAGAAATAGAGGCATTGGTGACGAGAATTTGCACTGGTGGAAGGCGGGTGTTCTTTGTATGAACTAAACCACAACTACAATATATATTTTTAATCACGGTGTTTATTCTTGTATTATTTATTTATTGGGTGGGGGGGTCACAGCCGGAAGACCTCCAGGGTTTACTCCTGGCTCTGTGCATAGAAATCGCTTCTGGCAGGCTCGTATTTGAATCCGTCCTGTGTTGGCCGTGTGCAAGGCAAACACTTTACCACTGTGCTATCTCTCTGACCCCTAATCACGGTGTTTAAATAAAAGACAATTACTAAAGGAAATTTATTCTAGCATCAATGCCACCTTCCTTTTCAGCATTTCCCCATGTTCCCTTCTGTCCTAACCTCACAGTTTGCCATCTTGATATGTGTAAGTTTGGTGGTTGTAGTCTAAAATACCATGTTTTCAGTGTGGTAGTATGTGCCTTTAATATATAGCTATTATATATAAATTTAGCTCTCTCACTTTAATATAGCGCTTTACCACATTAAATTATATAGTTATACTACTCTGCCCCACAATACCGACATTACTAAAGTCCTTGACACTGATTCCCCTTACTTCCTTTGTTCCTCTTATTCCTCCTCCTTTGATACTTTTCTTCTTATAACTCCTCTATTTCTTTTCCTCCCTAAACTAGGTCAAGGATGCCCTTTAAAATACTGTAATCCTTCACCTGTTATATACTACATATCACAAGATAAATAAGATCATTGTTTATCCTCCTTCTGGCTTTCTTCACTCCAACAATATCTTCCAGTTCCAACCAGGTTACAGAAATTGTTTTTATTGTTTATTTTCTTTGCAGTTACATAATATTCCATAGTGTACAAATAACCACATAATTCATAGTTTATTTATGTCATTGGACACCTAGATTTATTTTCACATCTCAGGTGCAGCATACCTAATGGTGTTCATATGTCCTTTAGAATGAAGGTTTTTATGTCATAGTGGTAGCTACCCAAAATTGAAAATTATATAATAGGTTGTATGTTTGCTCAATTCTAAATTTACTAAGATCTCTCCATATTGTTTGGCATTGGAGTTGAACATATATTTACATCAATAGTGGTTGAGATTTTGCCTTTTTACTACAACCCTGCAAAAGATATTTATGGGTATGTCCCATTCATACCAGTGTGAGAAGACATCTTTTTGACTTGGATTTCTCTAATAACAAGTGATGATGGAACATTTTTCATGCAACAATTGCACCATTTACCTATCTTCTTCCTAGTAGTCGTCTGTTCATTTCCTCTTCCCATTTCTAATAGAATATTTTTGTATTGATCTTTATGAGTACTTTATATTTCTTGATTATCAAATCTTTATATGACCTGTTAATGTGATATCTATTCATCATTCAGTTATGTTTTCTTTTAATTTCTGCCAAAGTCTAATTTTTATATATAGAATCTCTCTAAGTTGATGTAGTCCCATTTGTTTATTTTTATTCTGTTGCATCATTCAGCTTCTTATTGATACTTACTAGGCAACATATATCCAAACATTATTTGAACATGATTCTGTAATGCTGAGAAAAGTGTGAAATAAATAATTATAGAAATTAGGGGCCGGGCGGTGGCGCAAGAGGTAAGGTGCCTGCCTTACCTGCGCTAGCCTTGAACGGGACCGCAGGTTCGATCCCCGGCGTCCCCTTATGGTCCCCCAAGCCAGGAGCAACTTCTGAGCTCATAGCCAGGAGTAACCCCTGAGCATTACCCGGGTGTGGCCCCAAAAAAATAATTATAGAAAATATATGATTTCACATAGCTACAAAAGGTCAGAGAAAATATCAAATGTAAGTGAAACTTATATTCTTACTCTTGCTGTTTTCACACCAAAATAAAAAAGATGATTTATTACTTTCTGGGAAGCCATTGAAAATTATGCACACTGTAAAGTAACAGTAATTCAATACAAATTACACAGAATAAATTTAGAAACTGTATCCAAATAATCTTTGATAAGATCTAAGGGATATTCCATCATAAACTAGTTTATAAATAAGTTTCTAGTGCTTTAGTGTTGTAAACATTAATTTTACATGAAAGGTTGTAATTGTCTTTCCCTTTGGGAAAGAAATATCTGTTTGTCGTTAAAATACTATTTGCCATTTCTTTTTTAATAACCTCATTCTTTTATTTTGACTATGTAAGTATATTTATTGTACTAGATGCCTGCTATTTTTATGTTCTGAGAAGTATAAGGAAAACTTGGTTTAGAAGCTATGGAAACCATGTTTTTCAAAATAAACATCCAGGAAGCAGAACCACATTTAGTGTTCCCCTGGATTAGTTATGATTGGATTGTTATATGATGATTCCTGTAACTAACTTTCACACAAGATAATAACATTTCTTAGAAGAACACAAATTCTAAAGAAAAATTATTATTATTTAGTTTTAATTGGGAAAAGTACTGTTAAACCATACCTAGAATTCTAAAGTTGTTCATTTTTACATTTGTTATTTGGAGATTAAGGGGCTAGATTAAGGGTTGGGTTGAATCCTGAGTTCAATCAGTAGCAAGACATGGTCAACTGGTCTCTCTGGAAGGGACCCCCTACTATCCTTTAGTGTGGCCCTACATAATTAAAAAATAAAAATAAAATTGTACTTCTGATATTACAGTTTGGGTCTCCTAACTAACTTTTCTTCCACTTACTACGGTTCTTGTTGAAGTATAGGTATTTTTCATTGCCCTGGACAATTGAAGTAGTTACTTTAAATTATCATCTCATAGGTTTCCATTAGCTTTCTCTGCTGTTATTAAATGATAAGTGTAAAGTTTACTCCAAATGCAGTGGTTGAAAATATGCTAGTTTCTTTCACTGATCTGAAAGCATTAGAAAGCTTTTTATCATGTCCTTTATAGAAACTTGTCTCACTGTCCCTTTCATATCTTTACAACTACCCAATTCTCTTTAAGGGCTCCATTTAATTATATACATATGATTCCAGCACAGAAAATATTAATATTAAATATCTATTTTATGCATATAATACACAGGAATTTCTAAGTGAATTGAATGATAATAGAAAAACCTTTATGCTCATTATTCTATTTCCTAAATATTCTAATGGTCTTCTGCTATTATGCTTAAAATCTCTGATGTTATTTACTTTTATATTTATGATGATATAGGCAAATAAATTACAAAGTTTTATAATACCCAGTCTTAAACAAACTCTATTTTTGGAGGGCAACACACCCGGTGGTGCTCAGTGATTACTCCTGACTCTATGCTCAGAAATTGCTCCTGGCAGGCTCAGTGAGTGGGGTAGGGGTACCATATTGGATGCTAGGGATAGAACCAGGGTCTGTCCTGGGTTAGCTGTGTAGCAATGGCAAAAAACCTACCTCTGTGCGATTGATATCTGGCCCCAACAATCTCTTCTGTTATTCCCTTTAAACACTTTTCTCTGTTACCAGTCTACAATGTGATCCACCTATTTATTTGACATTGGAATAGGCTGTTTTTTAATCTTTCTATCTCTATATATATAGATATATTTACATATCTATATATAAAACTATCTTCTGCAATAATCTGGTCAGAACACTATAAAACTAACAAAAATACATGTAAAAATAATGGAAAACCTAATAAAGATTTTTTAACTGCATTACTGTATTTTCCAAAGAAGGCGTATGTGTAAAGGTCTTTCATTTTAATAACTATAAGCATACACTTTTAGTTTATTTTTTAGTTTTCAAAATGCAATCAGTATATTATATGATATATATTTTTATTATTATTGAAGTCACAATGCATCATAACAACAAACTTATTTATTCATTATTAAAAATATTCACAATGAAAATAGTTCATAAACTATAACTTACACTAAGCAAGTGTGCATTGCTGCTTTCACTAGCACTATTGTAAGTTTTAAGTATAAAATCCAGTAGAATTATTATTGGGCATAAATTGTCTATAGTGAAGGAACTCAATGTTTGCATCTGAAGTAGATCATTATTACTACCCCTGATAACTTAGAATGTCACCATGCTTATAAAATAATGAGAACACTAATTGTATCTTGATTAATAAGACATATGTAAAATCACAAGTTTTAGTATAGTCAGGGAATGGAAAACTAAGACACTCCTATAATTAAGTGACAAATTATTTCCCAAAACAAAATTGAACCAAAAAGACAAATTAGAAACAAACATTCTCTCTTCCATTCAAGTTTGAAATGTTAAACCTTATTGAAAATGAACATGTCATGTTCTATAAAGATTAGAGGTATTCTCTGTCTTCTTTTTTGAGGTGGGGGGCACACCCGGTGATGATCAGTGGTTTCTCCTGGCTCTGTGCTCAGAAATTGCTCCTGGCTTGGGGGACCATATGGAACACTGGGGATAGAACCATGGTCTGTCCTAGGTTAGTCGAGTGCAAAGCATATGCCCAACTGCTGCACCACTGCTTTGGGCCCCAAAATGCATGCTTTTTTTTTTAATAATTTTTATTGTGACCAAAGTGAATAACAAACCTTTCACAGTAATATTTAAAGTACATAGTGACAATGAATCAGGGCATACTACTTTTTAATTTTACTTTTATATCTTCGAATTATTTTATCAAAGGTGAAATTTTTGTCTATAATAATTGTAACACCTAGTCAAAGAAATAGCAAATGAAGCAATTGTTTAACACTTTTTCTATGTAATGACATTCTATATAGTTCTAGATAATGGAGAGTTATCTCTTTCTCTAATTTTGTTTTATTATCTGATTGAACTGTTCAGTAGGTTTATGTGAATTAGTCACAGAATTGGATTGTTAGATTTAATTTTGGATTATTAGATTTAACTTTGCTACTTATCAGAGGTTTTTCTAATTTGTAATATTTTACAATTGCACGTGATGTATGTGGCTTAAATTATTGATCAATATCGGCAAATTAATGTTGCATTCAAATTAATAAAGTTGCATTCAAGTTTTATGAAATTTTCCCAGACCTCAAGAGATACTGTTATTAAATAATTAGATTTATTTAGTCTCTCTGAGAATGTTATTCTAGCAACATGTTTTGTTCTCATAATTGTGACAGCAATAAAAAATTCTAATGTATTATAAGCTCTAAAATAATCCTTTGCTTATCTTTTTTTTGTAATTTGAGACTTGGTGTTACTCATCTTTTTGTCATTTTCTTTTCTTTCCTACCCTCCTTGCTCTCCCTCTCTTCCCTTTCCCTCTTCTTCCCTCCTCTTCTCTCCTTTCCCCTTCTCTCCTCTTTTCCTCCTCTCCTCTTTTCTCCCCTTCTCTCCCCTTCTCTCCTCTTTTCTCTTCTCTCTTCACCTCTCTTGTTTCTTGTCCTCTCCCTTCCTATCCTCTCCTCCCTCTCCCCTTGCACCCCACCATCTCTTTTCTCCTCTAGTCTTTTACCCCTCTTGTTTTCTTGTAAAGAAAACAATGCAATGTAAATGTCTACCAAAAATACCTGGTAATTCCCTCTTCCCTATTCACCACCAAATTCCATCTCATTCCCCTTATGAAGATTTTTATGGAACTAGAATTTTCAGAATAAATTATGAAACATGGTATTTATTTCCTTCATAAAGCTTAAATTATTCTCCTCTGCTAATTATTCTTCCATTAACATATACATTATGATTTTTATTGAATATTTACTTGGTGATGAGGAAAGTGATATAAAAATGCAATTATACTTCTGACCCACAAGTATTCACAACCTAATTAAAATAAACATATGATAACTTCATTTAAAATATTATATGACATCTCAATTAATGAGAATACTATTTGTATAAAGAATTGATATTTGACTGTTGAAAAGTTGAGTGTAAAGAAGAAATAGTGACAGTCTTGACCAGGACAGGAAATGAAGTGAACCATTACAGTGAAGAGAATGTATTTGAAATTCCAAGAGGAGATATCCTGTGTGGGATAAAAAGGAAAAATGATGAAATCTGTGGGTGGTACTTCTAAAATTACTAGTATGAATAGATTGACCACATACATCTGATTAAAAATAAAAATTAAGTTTATTATATCCCCACTGTATTTTAGTTGGCTTTGTTTTATTTAACTTGGAATATGTCTTTTTGTTTGTTTATTTTTAAGCCACACCCAGTGGCACTCGAGGGTGACATCTGGCTCTCTACTTGGAAATTTCTCCTGGCAGAGTTAGGGGACATTTGGGATGCTAGGGATCAAAACCTAATTGGCTGTATTAAGGTGCCTACCTGCTGTACTAGTGTTCTGGCCCTAGAAGATGCCATAGGTTTTTTTTTTTTAAATAAAGGCAAATTATATTATAATTCTCTTTAAGCAATTCATCATTGTAATTTTTACATAGTAGCTCATTTTATTCCTTTGTGATGTTCTCAGTATTTTAGACGTTAGTGTTATTAGTGTATATGCTCTGCTGAATTATTATTAAAGACTAATTATTATTGATTTTGTTATTACATTTGTTGTGTGATGCCATTAACTGCATTCATGTAGGAGGACACATTTAATCATATATAGTTTTATGTTCTGGGTAACCATCAATTTTTATTCTTCATATCTCACTCTTTACTGAGCTCGCTCTTTTCATTTACCCACAGAAAAATAGAATAATATGGGCTAATTAATTTATAATTAGTCTTAACTATTCAAGTGCTATATAACTCTTTAAATAAAAACTCAAAATAAAGTTTAATGAAGAAGTTATGCCAATTGCTAAGGTGGGTTTAACTGTGCCTCAAGTCAAATACCTAACTATATAAATGCAATCGAAAGATATTGAAGTTCAAATAGCCTCAGTATTTATTTATTATCTAAAACCTAATCCTGAGAAAAGTCCTTATCTTAAATTCTAGAAAGATTGTGAGAGGTAAGGTAGCCACAAACAATTAAAGAATGCAGAAGTTCAAGGAAATAAACCAATTACAGAAACCAGATTGCTAGATAAATCAGCCAGTTATTGGTTTAGGAGCTGCAAGTTACTTAAATTTTGCTGTGAAGACAACTAAGAAAGCAGCTCTGCTACCTAGCAGATTTTCAATATAGATTATATTGCCTTATATTGCAATAAGACACTACCCAGAATTTGCATAGCTAGAAAGAAGTCAGTGGTTGAGTTTGTAACTTTCAGATTACAATCTCTTGAGAGAAGTTAATGTAGCTGATAATATAAAGTTGAATCCACTTGTTTGCATACAATTCTAAAAATCCTTTGAAACTTTACAGTAAAAACAGTGCTCTGTAAATGAAGTAACGAAGTCTGAATGACATCTACATACAATGTTTACTGAATATTATAAGACTATTGACACCTACTAAGAAGAAAATATTTTATTTCAAGTATATTATATCCATTTGAAAATAGTACTACACTTTATCAATATATCTGGTCACCCAAGAACTCTAAAAATGTTAGGTCAGAAAGCTTTAACTGGGTCCACAGAGAAAAACTGGGTTTAGACAACGTAGTATGCCTAGAGTCTGTAGTTGGTCTTATGCCAGGATGCTTCATGGGTAAAGCATTGCTGTTTTTAGATCAAAAGTTTTTCCTTTCTATTTATCCCATATTTTTCTGTTCCTTATAACACACACACACACACACACACACACACAAACTGCCACGCACACAACTTTTTTTAATTGTATTATTTTTATCTATTATATTTTAAATTGGGGCTCCTGCCTTTTCCATAGCACCTTGGAACATAGATTACTTTATTTTTTGTCACATTTTCCTTATTTTTCTATAAAACTAAGAGGAAAGAAATAAAGAAATGCTGGGGGACCAGGGCCAGGTGGTCTAAGATGCATTGTCAGGTAAATAAATAAGGACAGAACTAAATATCCAAGCCAAAGTCAACGATAATAGAGTCAAGAGACCTAAATATTACAATCTAAACTTAAAAGCATCTGTTATATTGGCAGGCCAAGGGGGAAAGAGGGTGATGGGATAGGATGCACGCTGGGTCCATTGGTGGAGGGAGGTTTGTACTGGTGGTGGGAAAGGACCAAAATTCTTTGTATATCTGAAATTCAACTATGAAGTACTCTGTAGATCACAATTGTTTCAACAAAGTAAAATAAAATAAAATAAAATAAAATAAATAAAATAAAATAAAATAAAAAGGTTCAGGTGTAAAGATTGTTTAAATGCATGAAAATGTAGTAAGTAATATGTATCCATTCTGAAGTTTATGAATTAAAAAGAATTTCAACCTTGTTTTATTTTAATTTTTATTTAAACACCATAGTTACAAAATAATTTTTCACAGATAAAGTTGTTCGTGATTGAATTACAGTCACACAATAACCTTCACCAATTAACATTACTTGCCATCTCTCTCTCTCTCTCTCTCTCTCTCTCTCTCTCTCTCCCTCTCTCTCCCTCTCTATCTCTTTCTCTCACACACACATACTCTCTCTCTCATTTCTTTTTTGACACTACTGTTAATGAAGGAGTGCCATGCATGTTACTTTATATTCTTTCAGCACCTGGTTATTGTACAAATCAGTTTCATAGTAAGCCCTTGTCTACTCTAATTGCACTCTCTACTCTATGGCAAGCTTCCTACCTATAAGGGAATGATGAATCAATAGCTAATAGAATTGGATCATTGGGAAGACTAAAATGTAGGAAGGAAAGGTATTACAACAAATGTTAAACATAATAATAGCTATGATCATTTATTCATTTTATGTAGGACATTATTTACATAAAACTAACTCATTTTTTCTTATTCTTCATAGCATACTTATTCAATTGGCCTAATGATAATTCCTATTTATTGATGAGAAAAACTACATCACAAAATGGTCAAGTCACTGTTCTGATTTGAATTTTATGGGACTTTAATTTGAGAAACTTTAGTTTCAAAGTTTAGGAAATCACTCACTAAGCACATATTATTGTTCATCATTGAATTGTGTTAGACACTTAAAATTAAAAGCAAACCATAGAACTGGATCTAAAGAAATACTTACTTGGACCTATATACAGCTAAGAATTAAATCCAGTGGAAAGACAATAAGATAAAACTTTAAGCACATCTTTGAAATGAAGCTTTGACTGAATCAGTAAGCACCACATTTCAAATTACAGAATAAAGAGAAAAGGATAGAATTAGTCGAGAATATACAATAAATTACTTTTTATTGCTGTCAACATTTTGAGAAAAAATCGTTTTACTTCAATTATGTTCTCTCAGATTCTAACGAAATTGAATTATTTAATAGATACAATAACTCTTACAGTCTAGGCTTATTTCATAAAATTTGAATGGTCTCTTCATTAGTTTGCAGGCCACATTAATTTGACCCATATTA
Source organism: Suncus etruscus (assembly GCF_024139225.1). Taxonomy (NCBI): domain Eukaryota; kingdom Metazoa; phylum Chordata; class Mammalia; order Eulipotyphla; family Soricidae; genus Suncus; species Suncus etruscus. The sequence goes on from NC_064859.1 coordinate 78,222,052, forward strand.
ATCAATAATTTAAAGCAAAGCACATGCAGTTGGGGAAATAAAATTTATAGAAATCCATAATAAGAGAGAAAGATTTAATAAGTTCTATAATCCAACTGAACTGTATAATCAGATGAGAAAGTAAAAGTTAAGTAGGGAGTTATATCTAACTTGTCTTGAATTTAATTAAATGAAAAAATGAAGGCATTTAGAAATGATATATTTTAATATTATCTCATAGGAAACAAGGGTACAAGCTGAATCTTTTTATAGAAAAATTAGATTGTTTACTAAACAGGTTGTTATGTAAAATATTATGAGAATTTTTTCTACGAGAGAAAATCTTACTCAATGATAAATTTTCAAGGAAATCATTGTCTATCAAAATATAAGCAGGAATAGTTCTAGAAAATTTACTTCAGACAATGAAAGCATGACCTAGAGAAATTAGGCTCATTAGTTGAAACCAAGCATTTTTCTTTTTTGTGCTTATTCTCGTCTTAATTTTTCTTCTCTGTTCTGCTCTAAATCTTGAATATTCTTCTTTTTCTCTTAGATAAGCCATTGATAACAGGATTTTTTTCAGCATTAATGTTGCCAATCTAGCTAATAGAATATTTTACTAAAAATGCTAATATTCCATAACCTTAAATAAAAAATGTTATGAATTTTTCTAGTTACCAACAATTACATTTTAATTTAATTGTATTTGAGTCTAACCTTGTTAATGTTTTATTATGTATTATGTTTATTGTTATTTATTGCAGCATCTTTATTCATATGGTAATTATCTGCAAGAGATATGAATTTTTGAAAAAAATCTGTGTAGAGTGCATGGTTCCTAACTCATTAAAGTGAATGGCACTGTGCTTAACTGTGGATTTGTATGCAGGGAATAGACTGAGAAAGCATTTTTCCAGAATCATGAAAAGTGTATATTCTTTATTCAGTTGTTGCTAGTATCTATCAATATTTATATGCTGAGATGCTTTTTAGTTTAATTGAAGATATACTATTTTTAAGTTCATGAAATTATAGTTTAATTTATTAAAATTATTCATTTGAAATTACATTTATAAGGCTGTTCCTTGAAAACTTATTTGTTGTTTATGATACACATAAAATTTGAACATACATTTGAAATTGCTTTATTATGAGTAAAACGAGAAATATTTAGGCAATAAAACCAAACAATTTTCCTGAGCTGTTCTGCAATTTTCTTTGAAAGGACATGTTTTATGATGAATTTTTCTTTCCTTATTTCTATCTTAAGAGTCTATTGCATCTACCATTGCTTAATATTACTTATTAATGACAGTTCCTCTCAACCTTTTCTCCATTTCTCACTAAAACAGCTACACTCAGGTGCTTTTAGGACTTAAATATCAATGCAATGCACCTAGATAGATTCATCAAAAGTTTTAAGAATATCAAACTAAAAAATAAGTCATGAATTTAAATATATGATTAAATATTATCAGATGACCCAATGGCATTTCCTATTAATAGTCCTCAGAATAAATATCTGTTAATTGTCTACTATAAAACTGTGTGATGAACAAAAATAACAGATTATAAAATTTAGGTCTCCTCAAGAATAAGATTTAGCCAACTATTTAGAATGGATATATCAATGAGAACTCAAAGTTATCTACAATGGGATCTATCTTTTTGTGCTAATCTCAGATTATTAAAGAAGTGACTAAATACTTACAAAAGATTTTAAAATATTAATAATTTAATTTCAAATTTTACTAATTTCAGTACTATTTTTCTTGATTTCACATTAAGTTCTATGAATAAATTTGCATTTGAATTGGGTGGGGCAATCTCATCAGTTTAGATAGAGTAAAATTATCATTGTTCATAATAATATCAATAATATAAAATTCTCATTGAATAAAATTGTGATTAACAATAAATGTGTTTTTAAATAACTACAAGAAGTAATTTATTCTAACTACCCTCTAGCACAAAGAAGTTAATCAGAAATAATTACATGGATCATTACTGTTGAATTTAATTTGGATTTATTAATGATACAAAATTTTCATCATAAATGTTTATTCCTAAATTATAAAAAGTTTCTATGCATGATCTTATTTAACAACAGAATAGCTAAAAATAGTTAAGATTAAGAAATTTTATTTTGTGGGCTGGAGTGGTGGATCAGCCTTGCATGTGGCTGACGTAGGAAGGATTGTGGTTCAATCCCCAGGCATCCCATATGGTCTTCTGAGCCAGGAGCAATTTCTGAGCCCAGAGCCAGGAATAATTCCTGAGCATCACTAGGTGTTGTTCAAAGAAACAAAAGAAATTTAATAATCAATAAAATTTATTTTCCCACAGTTAGAAACTTAGATGCTAAAATTACAAATAGGAGGAAGACAATGAACCTCATTTCAGAAACTTACCTGAAAAGTGAACCTATAGACAGTTTAATATTTAAAACGAAATGATCACCAAAAGGAATAGATTGCAGTGTTACAATAGTCTATGATAGATATTTACTTTTATACAGGTAACTTTGAATTTCAAAGGGCACTATTAGAAATAAATGTTGAAAGGATAAAGAATATTTGATGATAAACAAAAAGACAAAATTAGACAATATTTTCACACAATGTACCTCCTCTGTACTATATATTAAACAACCAATTTCATGCTAATGATAAGCATATCCTTTACACAGTCCTATCAAGTTTTCAGCCAGTTAAAGAATCACTTTTCATAGCTATATACAATAAAGAACGATGATACTTTATATTCTCAACAATTACTCCATTTTACTGTTTAAAATTTCCAGGTAAATATTACATAATTATGTAATGTTATAAAGTGATTATTTTCTGAGACTATAATAATACTGCATCATTTTTCTTAAAGTCTTAAATAGTAATTTCTTTTACAGAATCAGTCCTTAAATTCATTGGCAATACAAATTCTTTCTATCTACACAGTACTACATCCTGCCACTTTCTTCCCATTCTACTTGATCAAACTTTCATGTTCTTAATATATGTTCATACTTCTCAAGATTTTGCTTCAAATTTGATCCTGTTCAGAATTCAATCAGGTTTGTAAATCTGAGACAAAAAAGGCTTTGACTTTAAAGTTTTAGTACAAAAATCACTGTGATATGAAGCATTGATTGGTATATTTTTGTCAGGAATATTGTCCTGTTAATGTTTTTATATCTTGACTTTAATGTTATCTGGTTTAATGTTGTTTTAAGTGTGTCAACTACTAAATAAAGCAATGCTATGAATTTATTTTTATTTTTTTATCATTTAGTGATGGCTAAGAAGATTATGGTGAATAAGAATAAGTTACAGTCCGTCCCTCATTTTAATTAGTTTCTCGCCCCTCTTTAATTATGGCCCTGTGTTTTATTGTATACTATTAATGATCTCAGATTCTTTTTTTTCTTTTAACCTCAAATTTACTACTATTGTCTAAAAGTGGTGTTTTTGGTTTGCTAGTTGGACAATTGGTCTAACATTTTTGGAAAGAAAAATCTTACAAGGTGACTTATTAAAGCTCAGTGCTCAGTCCCTGAAGCAGAATTGAAAAAGAGACACTATATTCTTGATCTATAATTCTCGAGTATTCAAAATTTTAATAAAGTATCAAGACTTTTATTCCATAAATAAATACCATTTCTGATACCCAAATTATAAGGGCACCTGGCTAGCAATAAAATGGTTAAAAGCTTAAAATATATAAATGTATAAGATATAATATGATAAAGCATTTTAAGAAAATTAAGCAATTGTGATCGATAAAGGAGAAATGTTTGATAAAGGAGAAATTTCAGAGATGATCATGGGGTAAGTATAGAACCATCCTACAATAGTTATCATGTATTTTTTTTCCCGTGGTGAAAATAGAATCAGCAGGACTATTACTGGATGATTTAGGACTATTCTCTGAAGAAACTAATATGGTTTGGTTTCTGCATCCAATAATAGATGCATGATTTCGATTTTGATTATCTAATTGGATTTATACCAAATAGGATTAAAAATAGCTATAATAAAATGACTTCCAAGATCCAGCAATAAATCCTGAACTTAGACTGATAGCAGAACCAACAATAAAGCACCATTCTTTATATATGAAGCATATTAGAATAGAAAGTGAAAAGTTTTTTCCTCTCTAGATGCCACTTAGCAAGAAATGAATGTGGCAAGATTTACTACCTTTCTGCTTTACAAATTGTTGAACTAGTCAATGAATGTTATTGATTCCTTTATGCCAAAAATATCTCAGATCTGAGGACACAGAGGTAAGTAAGCAATACCTCTTATTAGTATCTCCCAACTAATGAAGGAAATGGACATTCAAAATTGGATTATTAAATATTGTAATAAAGGCAATAATGATACTACTAAAAGCAGATTACCAGAACTATCACAGCTTCCCTTTACTTATCATTATGTTTTTTGAATCAAAATAATATTCACCACTTTCTTATGACAAATTATATTCAAGATAAGAACAAAATACAGTTCACAATAAGCGAAAAAAAATGATCATATTGAACAGATGGGCCTAATGGCAAAGAGACCAAAGTGGAGAAGCTAAAAATGGGAAACCACATCTACAGAGTGGCATAAATTAATGATTAAGGCACATTGCCTCTAAGAAATGATTAATCAATCCTTTATGTTTTCTACATTTTATAATAGCAAATTTAAGTTTTAGTGTTGCTAATTTGATATCAACTTATCACAGCTTCATAACTTTGATGATCTATACTGGACATCTCTCCAAATATTTTTAATTTGTAAAGGTATGGATAAAACATCTGTGTAGTTATTCTTATAAATACTCTCTCACTGAAGACAGTAGATGTTTTTAGGTGAGGATATTGGAGACTAATGCTCTTTCAAAGGACCAGTATCATAGAAAACTGGGTGGGTATCTCATTAACTAACCTCTCCTGTCTTGGAAATATGAAGTTCAGTGTTTTTGATTCCAGTTTTGCCCATATGTGTCAAGTGTGCCTAGAGTTTGTCGATTCCAAGGAGTTGCCATTGAAACAATCAGATCATTTATAATCTCTGATACATTCGAGTCAAATGTGTATAAACCTTGTGGTCAAGAAATGTGACTTCCTGTAAGTACTGTGTGAGCACTACAGCAACCTACTGTGAATGCTATAAACAGAACAGACCTCAGTATCACAAATCAGTTAGTGTGATTTCCAGGGACAATGTGTGCAAACAAACAACCACCAAAAATGTGCAACCTCAGAAAATTTTGTGACCATATGTTATGAGTACCAAAACCAGATGTGAGCCCCTTGGTGAACACCACATTAAGTATATGAACACCTCATCCATGTCTGTGTGACCTCTAGTCATCACAATAAGAACAACTAAAATGTGAAAGCTAGGCTTGGGGGGAGAATCAGTCAATAAAGAGTTCAAATTTTGCAGACAGACTCTTAATACTCAGATCAACAGATGTAACAATAAATTCAGCAGCAACAAAAACAATTGTTTCTTTGTTTTAATAACATGTATATGCAAAAAAATAATTGCATATTTCATCTTTGAAATTTATTATTTAACTCCCGATAAAAAGTATTGCCAAATCTATATTAGTGAATATCATCACTAATAATTTTATTTGAGCTAGAAAAGTATAGGTGGTAAATATCTATTATAAGTGTAAGAACTACTAGTATATTTATCAGAGTTGAAACTTGAAATCCAATTTTCTGCACTCAAAACCAATGGTACCCGGCAATGGTAACTTGTATTAACTTTACTGACCGTTTCTGATTTGTCTATTAGGAACCTCTGTCACAATAAATTTTCCTAAGAAATAAGTTTTACCATTTTCATTTCAGGCTCTAACTGGTTACTCACTGAAGCAGAAGAACAGGGATTTAGAAGGAAAAGATTCTAATATGTTGATAATAAAATGCAACGTCACTGTTTTTACTTGCTGATTCTGGAGATTGCTCAACAGAGAGGAAAAATATAAGAACCACTGTAGCGTTGGCTGCTATATTCAATTATACCTCAAATAATATGACATAAAATTAGTCATAACTTAAAATATGTTGACTTTTCCATTATATGTTTTATAAGTGCACTAGATATCACGCTGAAATTTCTTTATTTAAAATATTCATCTTATCCTGGTTACAAGTAGTAATTTGAACCCTTCTATTGCTATGATGTCTAATCTTACTATATTTAAAATAACCTCTCAGCTTTTCTGTCCACAGGCGTTCTTGGATACAAAGAGTGGACAAACTAAGATGGCATCTCGGGGCTCAGTCACACAAGATACCATACCCAGCTTGCACGACGAGAATGTCCCGAAAAAACTCTTTAACATACACTTTATCTCTAGGTTATACATTCTTTTATGACTTGAAGCACGTGACCAGCCAGACCACCGAAGCAGCAACTGTGACCTACAGACTTATACTACAGGCCCTACTCATTGAACACATTAAAGCAAATTAGCATTCCCTTGCTATTTTCTCCTCTCTCCTCACTACTTTCTTTTTTTTCTTTTTTCTTCTCCTTTTCTTTTTAATGTATTTTCTCTTTTCTTCTTTCCTGCCCCTTCCATACACTTTACCCTCTCTCCCTTTGGAAATCCAACTATCCATTCACCCCTCAATCCCATCCAGATTTCCCACATTATTAAAACTCTTCACCCTCAGTTCTTAATCCATTAGACATCAAGACTTACCTCCTACCCCAATGAAACAGTACCCAGCACCCAAGCGAAGGGACACCCAGTCAAACCCACACCTTGTCCCTTGTTTCCTGCAAGAAAAGGCAACCAACTCCCCTGCTAACTCATGCTGTGCGGCCTACTTCCCAACTCTTCCTAACGACGACTGTTACTTGAAACCGGACTTAGCTCTAAAAGTATTCCCAAAGCAAGAACTTTTCCCAAGACCTCCCTGCCGCAAATCTTTTGCCAATCTCAAGAAGGTCATAGTGTGTGATGAAAAGATGCCAGGGAATCCACACAGCACAAGAAAATCTCAAAAGACAATTGGGAAACCTATACTTCCATCATAAGTATAAGACCTATATTACACTACCTCTTTACCTGCTTTTCCCCAAATGTAAGATAGTCTATTGCATCATTTTTTTCTTTAATTACTTTATTATTTCATTTTTTAAAAATCTTTGGTCTACATATATATATATATATATATAAAGTATATATATATATATTAATGAACACATATATTTTTATTTCTAGTTTTGTGTGTTTTTTTTTGGGGGGGTCATACCCATTTGATGCTCAGGGGGTTACTCCTGCTAAGCACTCAGAAATTGTCCCTGCGTTGGGGGGGACCATATGGGATACCAGGGGATTGAACGTGGGTCCAT